>NC_043705.1:107967539-107978098 GCF_006229205.1 Suricata suricatta | reverse complement strand
CTCTCCCCCACCTCTCTCCTCTCTCTCTCTCTCTGTCTGTCTCTCTCTCTCTGTCTGTCTCTCTCTCTCTCTCTGTCTCTCTCTCTCTCTCTCTCTTTCTCTCCCACCTCTCTCCTCTCTCTCTCTCTCCCCCTAAGCATTTTCCTCCTTCCTTTCCTGGCCAAACTTCTCAAGCACACAGTCAGTACGTCAGCCTCCTGCTCCTTCCCCCACACTCATTTCTGCATTCTCCCTTCCAGCCACACCTTTTGCAGAAAGCCTGCTCTTCAGGGTCACAAATGGTTCCATTCTGTCTCATCTGTCACCTCTCCTAAGCCCCATCTCCTGGACTTCCCCAGGAGACTTCTGCTCTCCGCTATGGACCCTCCCCTCCTCTAACTGTATTCTGCTACTTGGTGGAGATGGGGAAAATGTGGATTTGGGGATCAAATAAGTCCAGGTTAAATAACCACTGCTCCGTCCCTCCCAGAAGTCTTTCCCTCCTCCCATCCTGTCCCCCAATCCCACTGTTGTCAGTGCTCACAGCCTGTGGGCTTCTCCTACCCCAAGGCAAGTTGCTTAGCTGGGTCTCATCCCTGTGGTCTGTGAAGCAGGAAGAATGACATCCAGAGTTGGGAAACTGGACGGTGGTACTATTTGCCCAGCGCCTGGCCCATGGCAGGTGCTTACCTATTGTTATTTTCCATCTTCCCCTCTGGATTGCTTGCTTTTTCTTCTCTGATGACTCTTACTCCTCTTTCCCCACCACCTCAGCCCTCTCTCTGCACTCCTTCTGTAGAAGACCGAGCCCCTGTGAGGGGGACTCTCCGTGTCCATCTTCAGCCATGAATTGGGCTCCATTCCTGCATTACCTCTGCCTGTGGTGCATTTCCATTCGGAGGTCAACTCAAGCTCCAAGTGACCCAGTTCTGAACTCCTCTTATTCACCAACAAATCAGATCCCCCTTCCTGTTTCTCTTTTTCTGCTAACAACACAGCCATGTGAGGAGCATAGAAGGAAATGGGGCTGTTTGTGAACAAGACTAAATTTGAAAGGGGGACCTGGGATCAGTCCTGCAGAACAGATAATAGAAAGACTCTCCAGAAGGCTGTACAAGAGACTAAACAGGCTGATTTAGGCTTGATCTAGGAGAAGCATGCAAGTGAAAAGAACTATTCAGGACTAGAACTGAAGATGCCCAGAGACATAAGGAAGCAGAGGTTGAATGGCCGCAGATCAGGGAACCACAGAATGGCTCCTATGGGGAGCACTGTAATATATAGGTTAAGAACAACCGTCACTCAGTTAAGCGTCCGACTTTGGCTCAGATCATGATCTCATGGTTCATGGATTTGAGCCCTACATCCGGCTCTGTGCTAACAGCTCAGAACCTGCAACTTGCTTTGATTTATGTGCCTTCCTCTCTCTCTATGCCTCCCCTGCTCATGCTGTGTCTTCATTTCTTAAAAATAAACAAACATAAAAAAATAAAAAATTAAAAAAAGAACAATGATCACTTAGTATTCAAGGGGCTTCTATAGGCATGACCCTTTTGCAGACTGTAGAGAACAGGTCTTGAACCTAAACCCTCCATCTTTTATTTAAATGTATACTCTATCATAACTTTTATGGGTCTTATAAATTACACTGAAGGATGGAATTTAGGAAGAAGAGGACATGATGCAATTAAAGGCAGTAATTTAAACTATAGATTTGATCATGTCTAAACCCTTCAGTGGATTCTCTGTGTTCTTAAGATGTAAACTATAATCCCTTTGGTGGCCCTCAAGTCCCTGCCCTGTCTGTCACCACCCTGCCCTGTCCATCTCTTGCAGGGTCTCCTTACACTGGCCTTTGTCCCTCCCCTGGTAGATCCTCTTCATCCTTTGCAATATGCTCACATATTACTTCCTCAAGGCAGTCTATCCCAATCCCCAAGCCACATCTCCCTTCTAGAAGGTGCCCCTGGCACCCTGCACTCCTTTCTCATTGGTTGCTATTTTCACCATTATAATTAGTTGTGGGATTGACTTAGCTGTTCATGTGATGAGCCCTATGAGAAGAAGGTCCGTCTTACCTTTGCTCACACCTCCTTCCCTATCACCTAGTGTAGTGCTTGGCACATAGCAGATGCTCAAAAAAAAAAAAAAATGCCTGTGGAGATGATGAATAAGGAGAGAAAAAACCAAAAGTCACAGAGTGGAAGTTGGACGTGGCCACTGTCAGCTCCAGGATTCTCCATTTCAATGATTCTCATTTTAGGGATACAGAAACATAGGCTTCATCATTATTCATTGTTTCCTTTGCTTTCATCCTTCATCCAATAAGACCTTAAATCCTGTTGACTGTTATTGAAAAATGTCCCTTGGAGGGCTTCTCTCCTCTGTCCTATGGGAGCTTCCTGTTTCTGCTCTCACCTTCTCCAGCCTGCCCTAAGGACCGCTCTCTCTCTGTTTGACTCCAACGGGGCTCACAATCCTCTCCTATAGAGCTTCCTGAAAATACACTCCCATGGGTCCAATCAGTGAGTCTGGAGTGCGGTTTGGGTATGTATGCTTTTTGCAAAGCTCCCAGGTGAGTCTGAGGTGCCCTGTGTTATAAGCAGTGATCACCTTTTATCATGACCCTTGACCTTGCTCTAACACCCGCCAGGACTCCTTGTTGCTGTCTGGAGCACTGCCTTTCACACTTTTCAGCCCAGTGGGACTATGGGTCTGGAGCTTTTACCCAAAGTAGTCTTCTAAAATGTCTCATTTTTTCTTTAAAAAGCCAAGCAGTTTTTCTCTGGTCGTCCACAATACCTCTGAACACACTACCCCCTCCCCTCAAAAATCTGTGCACAGTGAACCTCTAATAGAAGCCAGTGTTTATCTTGGGGCTCCTCCTTCCTCCCCCCACCCCACCCTGCGCCCTGAACTCTCTGTCTCTTCTGTGGCTTCTCACAACTCTCGCAGAAGCCCCGTGGAGCAGACAGCTAAGATGTCTCCCCATTGGACAGATGCAAAAACTGAGCTTCAGAAAGATGTCCCTGCTATTCCCCCTCCCTGAAAGAGACCAGCTCAGCATCACCCACCTGTGAAAACATCCCTGCCACATTCCCCCTGTACCTCCTCTCCGATTTGAGGTCACCGCCACCCTCCCTCATCTTGACATCTTTGTTTGTTTGTTTGTTTTTTACAATAGTTTATTGTCAAATTGGTTTCCATATAACACCCAGTGCTTCTCCCCACAAGTGCCCCCCACCATGACCATAACCCCCTCCCTCCCTCCCCCTCCCCTTTCAGTCCATGGTTCGTCTTCAGTATTCAGTAGTCTCCCTTGATCTGTGTCCCTCACTCTTCCCTGCTCTCTTTCCCCCTTCTTCTCCCCATGGTCCCCTGCCAGGTCTCTCCTGTTAGACCTATGAGTGCAAACATATGGTATCTATCCTTCTCTGCCTGACTTACTTTGCTTAGCATGACACCTTCAAGATCCATCCACTTTCCTACAAATGGCCATATTTCATTCTTCCCCATTGCTATATAGTACTCCATTGTATATATATATACCACATCTTCTTGATCCATTCATCAGTTGATGAACATTTGATGGACATTTAGGCTCTTTCCATGATTTGGCTATTGTTGACAGTGCTGCTATGAACATTGGGGTACATGTGCTCCTATGCATCAGCTCATCTTGGCTTTTAGAAGATCATACTACAATAACTCAAATGCCCCTCCTCCTATGTGTATGTGAGTCCTGTGGCCCAAGACCATCTTGTCTTCTCACTTCCAAGGTCTCACACATAGCAAATGTTTCATAACAGCCAACTGAGCAGTCACCACGAGTCAAGCAGTCTACATTTGGGGCTTTTTTTTTTTAATGTTTATTTATTTTTGAGAGAGAAAGCATGAGCAGAGGAGGGGCAGAGAGAGGGAGACACAGAATCTGAAGCAGGTTCCAGACTCTGAGCAGTCAGCACAGAGCCTGATGCAGGGCTGGAACTCTCGATCTGAGAGATCATGACCTGAGCTGAAGTCAGCCGCTCAACCGACTGAGCCACCTAGGAGCCCCGACAGCTTACATTTTGTACGTGAGGTCTTTTAATCCTCGCAGAATCATGAGGTCCATGCATTTTTGCCTTCCTGTGCATAAAATGTGTTCTTTGTTTTATTGGGAGGGGAGAGACTCCATCCAAAACTGCCACCTCCGGCTACGAATGTACAGTGTGTGGCTCTTCTCTTCTAAAATCCCAGCTACAGCAGGCATAGGAATTATAAAACTATGAATATGCTTTTGTATTAAAAGTGTATACCAAGGTCTAGTTCTGCAGTAAGCCAGTAAGTACATTCCCTGTGAAGGAATGTGGCTCATGGCAGTGTATGAATGCAGAGATAATTTTTCATGTATTTGTGATACTTATCTTTTATGACCGCTCCAGTCTCACCCCCCAAGGGAAGTCAGTGGGAATATTTGTTGTGACTTCGCCCTCTCTTGCATGTTAAAGTTATTTCCCATAATTTACTTTCAGTAGATAACTAAAAATTGGCGGTGTATATATATATATATATATATATATTTTTTTTTTTTTTTTTTTAGTATCCCCATTTTACAGTTGAAGAAACTGAGGCTAGGTCCAATATGTTGACACAGCCCTGCCCACCTTCAAACCTGTTTTTTACCGAATGCTGGAGGGTCATCCCCAAGTCAGTTATAGGAAGGACTTGCTACATAAGCCACAAAGACTTCCTAGGTAAAGATTTCAAGGTGGGGGTAGAGGGTGGCCGAAAGCAGGGGAGGGAAAGGGGACACCGTCCGTCAGTGAGTGACAGGGCCAGGCAGCTGGCATGAGATTTTATTTCTTATCCTGCACTCTCCTCCCGCCGTGGTCCTCAGAGTTCTGGTGTTGAGAATTAAGAAGCTCTCAGCCCCTGGAAGGAAGCAAGAGGGCCCAGGCAGGTCTTGTCCTCCATCTAAAATTCCATTTGGGGAATCCCAGCCTCACCCCGAGCGAGGGTGGAGGCGCAGAGCTGGCCAGGCTCTCCTCCCTGGCGCAGCTGTCGGGCTGCAGCAGGGGCAGAATGTGGGGCAGAATGTGACACCACATTGCAAGCATTCCAGCTGTGGGGGATTTAGTGACAGCATGTCCTGCAGGAGGCAAGGTCCAGAGCTTTTTATAGCCCTCTAAGAACCCAGGGGAAAACTGAGCTCCTGAGAGAGAGAAGCGGGGCACGTGGCTTTTCCAGGCACCATGCCCTCAAACGTGCAGTCCCAGATGCCCTCAGTTTAGACTAGGCTGAGAGCCATGGCGAAGCGAGCAGTATGGGGCAGTGCGGGCACGCACATCCCCTTTCCCGGAGACAGGGGTCCCAACCAAACCCAGCTCCTAGAATCCCCCGCGTGGACTTTATAATACTGTCAGGTGCAAGTAGTATAATGCGGGGATCTGCACACCTTCCCTGTGGACCAAATCCAGCCTCCCACCTCCTTGTGTAAATAAAGTTTTATTGGAACACAGACACACTCATTCCTTAGAGATTGTCTATGGCAGCTTTTTCACCACAAGACCAAAGTTGAATTGTTGTAACAGAGACCATAGGTGGCCTGCAAAGTCTAAAATATGAACTCTTTGGTCCTTTATAGAAAAAGTTTGCCAACCCTTGGATTAGACTTTAGAGAGTTTGGGAGTGTCTCCCAAGAGCACTGCGGTAAGAAGGATTGTAAGGGTGTCCAGACTAAGAAATGAAGTTCTATCCCTTAGACCATACAAGAGTATGTATTTAAGACTAGTGTTGGAAGGACCCCAGAATGCCATTTACTCATGTTTTTCAAACTACTTTGAGTCCCAGAACCCTTTTGCAAACAAGATCTTAAGCAATACAGCTGCTCGGGTTGAAGTGGGACTGAGAACAGAGTACAGCTCCTTCCGTCCCTCCCACTTCCAAGGAAGCTATACAGTTCCTGTAACTCCATTAGGAAAGCATTTGAAAATTACTTATCTAATCCTATGTCTCCTGTTTTACAACTGGGGAAACTGAGGTTCAAGGGGCAGCATCTTGCCTAAGGGCATATGATGGACCCCAGGTTGGCATTCCACAGAACTACTAACATGGCTGTGAGGTATGCACAGAGCATAGACAGAATCTCTGCTGGGGAGAAAAAATGGCCATTGGCTTTGGGGACCTACAAGCCGCTATTAGTGCGTGGGCGGCCATGACATGCGCTCTCTGACCAGCGCCCACAAGACTGAACAGGGTGTATGTGGCCAGGACACACTGCTAATACCCGCCAGGCTTCACAATGGTTAAGCAAAGCTTGAGAGTTTTCTTTATCTTTCTGAGAACACAAGAGCCAAAACCCTACAATGAACTTTGAATTGGATTATATTTTTTTAAAAAAATTTGCTGATATGGAAACACATCTTTTAAAAATCAGAACGTATCTTACAGCTGATAGATCAATTAGTTACTTTTCTGTTTGTTTTTTCTTTCCGCAAAAAGCTGTTATTCAACAGATAAAAACATCTTTAAATCAGTGTCATCTTAGACTGGAGAAATTATGATAATTTATGCTGCAGCTTTCTTTTGAAGATGGAATCAGATTTATTCCTTTGTAGAATAAATATTTATTCTTCCTGCCCATTCTTGTTGAAGGGTTTGCTGAGAGCAGATGCAGCTGATACGAAACCAAGGGGAAGTTTTTTTTTAGCTCCACTTGAACCCCAAAGAAAACTGATCTAGGAGTGTGCCGAAAAGCCAGAGAGACTGATCGTGTTTCCTCACCGCCAGCCAGCAGCCAGGTGCAGCGCTGAGGGGTTGGGGGGGGGGGGGGGGGTTCAAGGTCCCTGCATCCCAGGGACTCCTAGCAAAGCAGAGAAAGCAAGACTAGGTCACCGGTGCCTATGACATGAGGTCCTATCTGCTCAGTGCCCATCAGAGAATACGTTAAAAGGACCAAAGAAGGACCAAAGGACTCAAGGGACACTTTCTAGCCAGGAACCTCAGAGACATTGGGGGAGGGACAGCTGCCAGGTGGAGAAGATGCCAGAGTGGAAAGAAGAAAGGCCCAGAAGTGTGCTCAGGGTGCAATGGGGTGGACCATGCCTGCAGGTGGAGATTAAATGGAGCCTCGGTCCTTAGACAGAGTAGGGCTTTTTCCTCCAGGTCCCCAGCTGGGCGTGTCCCAGTCCCTGAGAGGCTGGTTGCTCAGATTTGCAGCTAATAATAGAGGCAGCATAATGTGGGAGCTCAGTGCACTGGCCGTGGTGTCAGGTTGCCTGAGGTTTGAATCCTAGCTCCACTCATCCATTTAATCCCCTGAGTCTCAGTTTCCTCAACTAAAAACGGAGATAACAATCACCTGTCTCCCTATGGGGATAATTGGATTCATGCAAGGAAAGGACTCAGCTTATAGGAAGCATTCAATTAAAAAAAAAAAAAACAAGCTAATACTTAAAATACAGGTTTGTAAATGATCACCTTAATGAATTCAAATGGAGTCCAAGTTCTGTCTATACCGCCTTCCTTCTGGCTCCTACTTCTGCCCATCCTGGGAAGGGACAGAATGACAGAGGAATTAGGGGTAAGCCGCAAGGAGGCAGGCAGCACATGAAGGTCAGCTGTCACAAAGGAAACTGGCAGCAGGGCCTTGGGGAGCTATTGACTGGTTGTGAGCAGGAGGGGGGATGATGTAAGTGTGGCCACTGAGGGGGATGGTTAGAGCCAGCAGTCAGCTCGTGTGACAGTTGGAAAGGAGAAAGTGGAAGGAGGTGACCAGTGAGGAGTGGCCCATGAGCAGTATACCATCAATGCACCTTCATGTTTGAGTTAAGAACAGGGAAATATAGGGCCGCCTGGGTGGCTCAGTCAGCTGAGCGACCGACTTCGGCTCAGGTCATGATACTGCCATTCGTGGGTTCAGGCCCTGTGTCAGGCTCTATACTGACAGCTCAGAGCCAGGAGCTTGCTTCGGATCCTGTATCTCCTTCTCTCTCTGCCCCTACCCCGTTTGTGCTCTGTCTCTCTCTGTCTCTCAATAATAAATAAATGTAAAAAAGAAAAAAAAAGAACAGGGAAATATAAAACTTCAGACTCTATCCATTTTCAAAAAGAGTTAATTGCGTAGCATCATTGGTCTCATGTGGGAGCAGAGGTGGGAGAGATGCTTGTCTGGGGCTCTTCACGATTCAAGACACCCATCCCCAGGACCGTCTCCCATCATCCTCTTGGAGCCTCGCCCCAGCCCTGGAGGTGGGAATCACCCCAAGGGTCTCCCAGAGCCTGCCCCGGGATGGCTGGGCTCCCTGTGGACTGGAGCCCTGGGCGCCTGGTCGGCACCCAAACCAGGGCTGGCACTGGGAGACTCCTGCAGGCTGGGGAAGGGAGGGGGGAAGGGAGGGAGGAGGAGCGGCTTCTACTGGAGGGGCAGTCAGGGTGGGCCTGTGGGCCTCACCTTCAGCCCCGCACCTAGAAGCACCTAGAATGGCTAGGCTAAGCCCTGTGTGATGCTCGCATCTTGTGATTGCTAACAACACCAGGATAATAACCGGCTTCCATGTACCACCTCTCTGTGCTCACCACAGCCTCTGAGGGGAGCACTCTCCTTATCTCTGTCACAGAGTAGTCTAAGGTGACTTCACCTGCCTGGAGTCGCTAGACTAGGAAAGGCAAATCCCAAGTTTGACTCCAGTACCTCTCACTCCATTTGCCCAATGCCTGGACTCCCCACTGTACTGACACTTTCCCCGCCTTCCTGCCTAAGGGCTGTCCCACGGGGGCTCAGCCCCTCTTGGAAGGGACATCTGCCTGTCTTCTTAGCTCAGATTTCCAAGTGTTCTATACAGTGAACCTGATGGCGTGGTCTTGGAACCACCACCCGCTGGTCCAGGTCTGCCTCCCGGTGCCCCCGGTGCCCCCGGTGCCCCCAGTGCCCCAGAGAACAAGTTTGCTCCACTCCCCCACCCCACGAGTCCTTTTGCTCTTACAGACGGTTGTCAGAGGCAGGATTTACAGCCTTCTTCCTAGTCTTCGGTCCTTCTCTGAATTCTGCGTTGTCAGTTAATGTGTGCCCAGGGCACATGCTGTGTACCCGCTGCTGGGCACTGGGCAGCAGTGGCCCCGTCTCTCCCCTCATGGTTCACAGTTTAACGAAGAGGGATACTGAACAAGTCCTCTGCTCTGGAGGGTATAACAGGATGGCCTCGCCTGTCCAGAAAGCAGGACAGACCCCTTGGAGGAAGGAGCATCTACACCAACCCTCAAAAGCAGAGCACGTGCTATCTGGAGACTGGGAAAGACTTTAAATAACAAGAAGTCACCTTGGGATGCATCAGGCGCTGCTGTGAGCGCTCTCTAACACTCACTCCACTGCATCCGCACAGCAGCCCTGTACGGTATAGGGATTATCCTGGTCGCCCCATTTTGCTCATGAGAGCAATCAGAGAAGTTAAGCAACTTGCCTGAGGTCACACAGTGTCTTTGGTAGCAGTTGGAGGAGAACAAGCCAGGCAGAAGAAATATTCTGAACAAAGAGGACTGGGGTGGGGTCTCAGATATTGAAATAGGTAAGAAATAGTAAAAAAAATAATAATTTAAAGAAACCATGGAACATAACCAAGGTAAACACATCCTGTGTTCCTAATAATGCAGTCTGAGGCGGCTGCTGGTGATTTTCTGGTTCCTTCATAGGCGGAAGTTTCTGTGGGCTGTCGGCCTCATCCTTGGCCTTCTGCGTGGGAAGGCTGTTCAGTCGCATCTCTTGAATCCCGCAGGGCTGTGTTGCTGGTTTGGGACGAGGGGGAGCAGACGGCGTAGATACGATCCACCACAGTTGCTGACGGACAAAACTGCAGGGTTCTCACTTTTCACAGACAGTGTCAGACTTGAGTCTCACAACAGGCCTGAGAGGTAGAGGAAGGCAGTTGTCATTAGTCCAGTTTAATGCCAAGAAAATTGAGGCGCAGAGACATGAAGCAACTTGTCCAAGGTCACACAGCCAGGAAGTGTGGAGCTGGGGCTTGAGATTCTGTCTTTTCTCCTCTATACCTAAAACACAGTGGACAGTGAGAAGCCAGAACAATTCCTACCTTGCCCTTGTGACCTCTAGAGACTTCATTAGCCTTTCTAGGCATCAGTTTCTTCTCAGTAAAACTGGGATAAGAATAGCTCCTACAGTGGCTAAAATGAACAGATCAGGAGACTATAGATGCTGGTGAGGATGTGGAGAGACGGGCACCCTCCTACACTGTTGGTGGAATGTAAACTGGTGCAGCCGCTCTGGAAAATGGTGTGGAGGTTCCTTAAAAAACTATCCATAGAACTCCCCTATGACCCAGCAATAGCACTGCTAGGGATTTACCCAAGGGATACAGAAGTGCTGATGCATAGGGCACATGTACCTAAATGTTTATAGCAGCAATGTCAACAATAGCCAAATCATGGAAAGAGCCTAAATGTCCATCACCTGATGAATGGATCAAGAAGATGTGGTTTATGTATACAATGGAGTACTACATGGCAGTGAGAAAGAATGAAATCTGGTCATTTGTAGCAATGTGGATGGACCTCGAGGGTGTCATGCTAAGTGAAATAAGTCAGGC
>NC_043705.1:107901639-107967439 GCF_006229205.1 Suricata suricatta | reverse complement strand
ACAGAGGGCCATGGGGAAGGGAAGGAAAAAAATAGTTGGGGAGAGGGAGAGAGGCAAACCATGAGAGACTCTTGAATACTGAGAACAAACTGAGGGCTGAGGGGGGGGGGGGAGGGGAAAAGGGGTGACGGGCATGGATGGGGGCACTTGTGGGGATGAGCACTGGGTGATGTATGGAAACCAACTTAACAAAAAACTATAAAAGAAAAAAAAGAAGGCTCTTACCATATAGGGCTGCCGCAAAGATTAGATGAAGTGATGGGTACAGAGTGGTGACCAGAGAGAATATTCCCATAATGGAACGTCCTACAACACAATGAACGAACACGACAGATAAGAATATGGGTCAACCTCAGCAGTATAATAGTAAAGAGAAGGTCACAAAGGATTACCTATAATGTCATACCCTTTCAATATGGTTAAAAACAACCACAGATTTTTTTTTAAATTTGTGGTTATACCTGGTTGCAATAGTGCTCTATGGAAGGGAAAGCGTGAATGTGACACATAGACTATTCAGGATGGCAGTCAGCCTAGGTCAGGGAGGCAGAAGCATGGGATCGTAGTTAGATATCAGATACAGTCCGGACCCTGCATTTGCTGTGAACGGTAGATTTGTGGGTGCTTCCTACGTTAGCAGAAGTAACTGATTCCTTAAGTCGATAACTAAATAAAAGCTGAGCATGTCTGAACCAATGACGACAGTGTCTCATAAAGCCAGGATTGGGATTAACTCAATGTTTATCCACCTGAAGTTCTATTTATAAAAAGAATGAAAAGTGTCAGGCACAAGGCCCAGCTCATGAGACGTATTCAATAAATGCTCCTTGTCATTCTTGGATATCTTTATTATTATCTGCCTGTCTGCATTCCCCTACCTGGAGGTCCTCAGGATCCTCCCCACGCTATTGGTGAGATGGGTCCTCAAACTCTAACTTCTCAGAAATAGTAAGCCCTGCGCTATGTGGGCCTCAGGCCTGGCACCCATCCTGTGAATGGATGCCAGTAGGGAAAAATCAGGAGGCGCTCACTGCAAGGTTCCAACAATGGTAGAGCACCCCTGCTAGAAGGCCAGAACGTACTACAATGCAGCCATTGAAAGCTTAGGTTCTAGAGTCAAGTCTAGGTTTGAATCCTCGTTCTGGGGCTGTGTGCCTTTAGGCAAGTGACTGGGTTTCTCTGAGCCTCATTTGGCTCACACGTAAAACAGAGGGTAAAAATGTACCTACCTCACAGAGCTGTAGAGAATTAAGTGAGGTGATCTATGCAGAATGCTTAGCACAACATCTGGACTATCACTTAAGTGCTTAAAAAATACTACCTGCTTTTATAGTCGGCAATCCCAGGCCACTCCCAGGACTGCGTCTGTCCCCGCCCCCCCCCAGCATCCGGTGATGGAGGTGGTGTGGATTGCCGCAGGGGGAAACAGCTGCCATCTTGTGTGGGGGGCGAGCCTGCGTGTGTCACAGTTTTCCACTTCCTCCTGGAACCATTTCCTTTGTGAGCTAAATAGGGAGGAATCTGCAGACAAAGGAACAATTCTGGGAGAGCCCAGTCCCACAGCCAAGAGCTCTTTCCTCGGAAGTCAGTGGCTCAGCCGCCCCCTCCTGTCTGGAAATGGCTTCCCTGGTGGCCCAGGGCTGAGAAACCAGGTGCCCAGAGCAAGGACTCTGCTGGTGGAGGACGGGGTGGGGGGCCTGGGCAGAGCTGCTGCTGGAAAGACCATTTAAGAAGCAAGGCTTCCCTGAGCCCGTCACCCTGGCCTGACTCCTGTGGGAGGAGTCCCCAGAAAGGCCTCTGTGACCTGCTTCCCCACTGACCTGCCGCGTCCCAATCTTCCTGAATTAACAGTTGATCAAAGAAGTGTGCTACCCAAACATCCCTAATAATAACCCCCACGGTTTACAAGCTCTTTCCCCCCTCACACAAACCTACACACGGGCATCCTGCGGCCCTCCTTCGAAAGGAAGGTGACGCTCAGTGCTCAATGGGGTGAAATGCCTTACCCCAAATTCACACTGGTGGGCTGGAAGCATAGTCCCCACCCCCCAAACCCTCCCCTTCCTCTTGCCCACCTCCCTCCCTTAGAATTCTGTAATTCAGGCCCATGGAGTCAAACCTGCACCATTCTCTGCAGCATAAAGGATATTGGGTTTCCCTGGCCAGCTGTAATTAGCACATGCAAAAGCCTTCCAAGGTGACCTCCCCCTGCCCTACCTCACACAGGGGCTATATTTAACTCCTGGAAAGCAGTCAGCACGGAGGCCTCAGCTCTGCAGCTGGCTGGCTTTCTCCGCTGCTCCCTCTTCCTTCTTTCCCAGCCCACGTGAGCCATGGTCTTCCCCCAACCCTCCCGGCCAACAGGAAGTGTTTGTTTTAGTGATCAACAATGCTGGTCCGCCCCGGCGAGGAACATTGTGCCCACTGTTTGGCCTTCATTCGGGCTCCAAGAAGTGCTTGTGAATTCAGAGGAAGGAAGCGAGACATCCCCAGGGCCCCAGTGGGAAGATCTGCAGCAACCTGGAAGAGACGGTGGGGTGGGCAGAGGAGAGAGAGACCCCTGCACCCTCAAAGGGAAGCGGATTGTCTGCAGGCATCGCCTGTATGCAAGGGCTCCTCTGCGGACTTGACCCAGAGCCGTCAAGAAGGAGCACGATGGCCGGCACCCAAGAAGAGCCACTGACGGCTCTTCCCGTTCTGCACCCTGCAACCTGTACAAGGGGCCTCGCCTACCTTGTCCTAAGAATTAAATTGTGTAAATAATCCATGTAAATCTCTTAAAAGCAGAGGACGACATAGAACAGCAATGTACGAGTCACGTAAATTGCTAACGTTTACTGAGAACTTACTATGTGCCAGATGCTGCACGAGGCACGTTGTCACTGTTCCCACTGATGAAGTACTAGTAAGCTCACAGGTCACTGGGGATGTACGTGAGGCCCGGGGCAGTTACGTGCACGGCCCAAAAGTGCACAGCAGTGGGGACAGGACTTGAACTCAAGTAGTTTGGGTTGCTCAATACATGTCAGTCATGAGTATTGCCCAATTTATATGTTAGGGATCAAAATCCACCAACTACAAAATGTGCATCAGTAAATCTGTTGGCAGCCATACTCACGACGGTTACATGCTCAACCAAATAGGGTTTGGAGAGCTTAGCCGCGTAAGAAACTGGACTTCTGCTTCCATTTGTTCCTCGAGACTATTGTTACCTTGTTTTCTCTTTTTTTAGGCATCTTTTTACTATGCTGATCCACTATGATAGACATGGTTTTTAAATCATATTGACTAGGGGCACCTGGGTGGCTCAGTCGGTCGAGCGTCCAGCTCCAGCTCAGGTCATGATCTCACGGTCCATGAGTTCAAGCCCCGCATCGGACTCTGCTGACAGCTCAGAGCCTGGAGCCTGCTTCGGGTTCTGTGTCTCCTCTCCCTGCTCTTCTCTGCTCACACTCTGTCTGTCTCTCTCTGTGTCTCTCCCTCTCTCAGAAAAATAAACATCAAAAAAATTCTTAGTAAATTGTATTAACTAGTTGCTAGACTATCAACTCTTAAGTTTGCAAGATTCATTCATTCCTCAAATACCTTCTCTGTGTCAGGCTGTTCCTGCCCTCATGGAGTTCAGGCTCAAGTGCGGGATGCTGATGTTACCCGAACAAGTATGTGGTTAACTCTAACATTTCTCCATGGCCCATACCACAAGGAGAGCGATGCTATCCTAGTGTAAAGTACAAGGGGGACAGATGTAATGGAGAAGATGGGAAACTTCTTTGAGGCAGTCCTGGGGGAGCTGAGAGCTGAAGAGGGCATTACTGGCTGGCAGGAGAAGGGAGTTCTGACAAGCAGAGGGAACAGCATATGCAGAGGCCCTGGGTTAAGAGGATGAGGAAAGGAGCAGGAATGCAGCCTGAGGGAAGGTGTCTCTGGAGGGACTCACAGAACTGGGAGGCCACCAGAAAGGTTCCTCTCCGTCCCTTCCCCCCACCCAAATTCTGAGGGCACGCCTGCTAAGAAGACCGCTTTCCTTTCCAGGGTGACCCCCCTTTCCACCCTGCAATGGGTCACACCTCATGACTGTGCTAGCTTGTGTACAGAAAGTCACCTCTCAAAACACGATCAAAACCTGTGAAATAGCACACTGGTTCTTTCTCCAGCTCAGGAGCTTTTGTGAAAAGGAAACAAATGAAGCATGTGAGCCCTTTGTAAAAACCACATACTGACAACTTTCCTGTTTTCCATGTTTAAATCATGCTTGTTGCATGTTCTCTGACTTTGAAAACAAAGAAGGATGAGTTATCTTTGTCCCAAAGAGGCTGGTCGAATAAGGAGGGAGGGTTTCCCCCCCACTGCTTTTCATTTACTGAAATTATAACTTGCAAGCTGTTTTCAAGTTTCCAGAGTCTAAAAGGTACCCAGGAATGAGATCTCACAAGTCAGTGCACCCACTGGGCTGACCAGGTAGGTGCCCAAACAGGGGTTGTTACTCCCATGATTTGCAGGAGGTGAATTATTCACTTCTCTTTTTGTTTTGGAAATTAGACTCTTTACCTTTGAGATCTTTAAATAAATCCAACCTTCCCTGCATTAGAACCCATACAGGCTATGATAAAGACCTTTTGCATGAAGGTCTGGTGTGCAAAAAGGAGGCAGTCCTGGGAGCAAGTAACCGTGCTTTTTTGCCTGTGGCTTATTTTCTGCTCCATGCCATGTCATTTTGATTTAAATGCAATGGGGAGGGTAGAGGAGCAGAGAGAAAATTGATATTCGTGGGGTATTCACCAGCAACAATAAGCACTTAGTGGTCTGATCTTAAATACATTTTAAAATAGATTTCTAATTTTATTTGGCAAACTTTTTTGCATCCCAGAGAACAATTATCACCCATCTTGGATTCTTGAGCCTGTCTGTCCCACTTAGTGAAAGATTGAAGTTTTATAAACAATGATTAAACCTTTTCTTCCTGTGGTTTTTTTTTTCCTCCCTGGAATTTACTGTACCTCTCCAAGGCTCCGCTAAACCAAACAAGATCAATGAAATGTATTCCTGGTTCTAAATAAACTTCAGACATAAAAGATAATGGTGTCCCAATGCCCTGGTCTGTCCTCGGAAAGCAGACAGGACCTGGTCCAGGAGTGAAGATAGGAGGGGGCGGGTTAGGAATTAGTGAATGAGCTCCGTCCTGACTGGGGACAGCAAGCACAGGATCCCCCTCCCACTGGAAGATGTCCCCCCACATGGTATGGGGGGGCCTTGGTGGTGTGAACTCTGAGCAAAGGGGCTCACCACCACCCACAGCCATAGCCACCGAAAGCTCAGTGTCATGTACAGCGCCATCAATAGGTGAGGCTTGAAGGTCTCCCTGGTGTCCTCTTGTCCCAAGATACCCCATCCCCTGTGCCCCCACACCTGAAACCCCCTGGATGTCACATGTGACTGGTGAGGTACCTGTCCAGTGCACCGAGCCCCATACGCATGGCTTCTTTCATCTTTACAACGACCGAGTGAAGCAGCTACTGCGTTACCCCCACGGTCTGCAGATAAAGAACGGGAAACTTAAGAAAGCTCCCCGGGGCCATAGCTGGAAAATGGCCGAACTGGGAGGGGCCACATTGGACACGGCCTGTGCTCCTCGCCACTCTCTTTCACGACTCAGCGAAGTAGCAGCAAGCTTTGTGCTAATTTCGCACAAGGGACTTTTCTTTTCCACTGGTTGCGTGAACACAGTTAAGTCAAACCAAAACTACCTCTTGGACGCTCACTTTCCACATCTTTAAAATGGGAAGATTGCGCTAGGCCACCGGAATTTCAGGAGCGTTAAATAAATGCTTAGGGGGCAGCTCCTATGATTGAGACAAGTTCCCCTCCTCATGGAGCTTCCGGTATACGACTGCAGCCGATCTGTCGCCACATCCTCTCTGACCAGTGCTCGGGAGTCTGTATGGCTCTGGGGAGTATCAGGAAACAGCACCCATGACAGTAATAGGGCTGTGATTGAGTGAGCCCCGGCCCGAGATACAGCACCAAAGACAGAGCACCCTGCCAGCCTGACTGCTGAGCTCTGCCAGTGTGGGTGGTTGGCATCCTACCGTTGTCACGTTACAGATGAGAGGGCCAGGGCTCGGAGCTCCCTCATGTGCCATCTCTGTACAGCGTGGAAGTGGTGGCTCAGGAATTGCATTAGAGCCCGTGTGACCCCGAGGTCCTACTCACCGTTCTCCTCTAAGCAGACTCCGGCTCCGGCTCTTTATAATCTGTGGGAGCTCTTATTCCCACCTGGACTCGCCGTTATTTCATAAGTGTTGTCCAATGATAACCTTTTAGGAAAGGAGGAATGCCTTCCCATGTTCCCTATGTTCACGGACGTGCCTTGTAGCGTGTGTTTTCTGGCCAAGCCTCTTTCAATGGAATCACCCGGAATACTTGTTAAAATGCAGCTTGCTGCCAGGGTGCCTGGGTGGCTCAGTAGGGTAAGCGTCCGACTTTGGCTCAGGTCATGATCTCAAGGTTTGTGGGTTCCAGCCCACACTGGGTTCTGTGCTGACAGCTCAGAGCCTGGAGTCTGCTTCCAATTCTGTGTATCTCTCTCTCTCTCTCTCTGCCCCTCTCCCATTCATACTCTGTCTCTCTCAAAAATAAATAAGCATCAAAAGAAAATTCTTTTTAAATGCAGCTTGCTGGGTCCCAGTAGAGGGCCTACTGACAGAGCCATGCCAGATAAAGAGTGGCAGGGATCTTTCCACCAACCCCCTTGGGAGAGTCTTAGTCTCGCTAAAGTGTGAGGGTGCTGTCCCGGCGGTCTGTGTGAGCCCTGGCAGAACCACTTGCCGTATGATTTCTCCCCAGATGAAATTCTGTGATGGTTTAAATCCCCGTGGTCTCGGCTTTCTAGCATTAAAGATGAAGCCACGGGGGAAGGCACATCGGCATTCACCGTGCCTGAAAGCCAACCCTGGAGGGGACAGTTCTGTACTGTCTTCAAAGAGCCAAACACTGGCTGAAAGCCCCCGTGTATCCACGAGGTGTAAAGGTGTCCCCGGGCTGAGATCCAGCTGTTGAGTCAGGTAAATGCTTTGAGGTTCTTGTTTTTCTTCCATGAGATCTTCACAGTTAAGCCTCTGAAGTTCACAAGCAAGTGGAGAGAGACTCACAGAGCAAGAATGTCAGCCCCACAGTAAGGGTCTCCATGCACCCGGTGTGGGGACCCCTGTTCAAGAGGCCTGATGAAGTCATGGCCCAGAGCCCTCAGCTGGGGGGCTTTGAGGGGCTACCTGCCTCCCTCCCTCCCCAGACTCGGCCTCTGCTGCTCTGAGCCCACGTTTTCTGGTGGAGGATTCAGGCCCACGGTGCATACCTTGAAGTCAGACAGACCTGGGTTCAAGGCCCTGCCTTACCACTTCCTGGTTGGGTGACCTCACTTCTCCGAGCCTCTGATCCTTCTCTCCCTCCCTCCATGGAGCACAGTTAGCAACACTATGTCCCTCCTATGCCCTTTCTGAGGATTAAATGAGAGGGCACGCCCTAAGTGCCCTGCACACAGTAACTGCTCAGCCCTAGGGAGGGTTTTCGCCGGTTCAGGGCCCGTAGGCTGAGCTTTTCCCCATGGCTCATGCCCCCTCCACCAACCACACTTTAAAAATGCTGTGTGACCCCTTGGGCCACCACCTGCTGCCTGTTGGGTCCTTTCTGGCTGCAAAAGCGACCACTGGCACTAGGCATTTCCTCACTGCCCATCTGCTCCTCCCAGCTTTGCTTGGCCCCCTCCTTCTCCTTTGCTCTGCTTGGACTTTTGTGACCATGCCTCCATTAAGCAAGAACATTTAGAAGTCAAGGTCTCATATGAGGAATCCCATTAACAGTTGGGGAAAAATTTTTAAAGTTGTTAACAAAGCTTGGGTCCTGTAGCTCCCATTTTTCAATGCCGAGAACTCCCTCAGAACCTAATTGTTCTTGCTTTAGAAACAATTGCAACGAACCTCAAATCAGAAGCAGAAGAGGCTGGAGAAGCAGGCATGCTGCCGCACAGAGGCGCTGGCTGAGAGCAGGAAGAAATCTCTGGGCCTCCGAGCAAAGTGACAGACACAAAGGACAGGAAGCAGGAATAGACAGAGGGGCCGACTTAGCAAATCCAAGATCATTCATTGAAGGATGGCGGTTCTCAGAAAAGTGTATTTGTGGATGGGCAATGCCTAAGACACTTTCTGGGAGTCCACAAGGTCAAAACTACTGTTATATAGTACTCAGAGCCAATATGTCTTTTTCTTTCTTTCTTTCCTTCTTCCTTCCTTCCTTCCTTTCTTTCTTTCTTTCAATGTTTTTTTTTGAGAGAGACAGAGAGAGACAGGACACTAGCAGGGGAGGGGCAGAGGGAGAGGGAGACACAGAATCTGAAGCAGGCTCCAGGCTCTGAGCTAGCTGTCAGCACAGAGCTTGACATGGGGTTCAAACCCACAAACCGTTAAATCATGACCTAAGCCAAAGTTGGACATTTAACCAATTGAGCTACCCAGGTGCCCCACTATTATTATTATTTTAGAGAGACAGAGTGCATGTGCTCAGGGGAGGGCCAGAAGGAGAAAGAGAGAGAGAATCTCAAAAAGATTCCACACCCTGCAGAGCCCGATGCAGGGCTTGACCTCAAGACTGTGAGATCATGACCTGAGCTGAAATCAAGAGTTGGACGCTCAACCGACTGACCACCCCCAGGCGCCCCCCAGTGTGTCTTTTCTCACGCCCATTCCTTCGTGTTTATAATGGAATTTTCCAGAGGTTGTGTCGTGTGTGATGATGAGGCAGCTCTGAAAGCTAATGGGATGTGTGCCTGCATAGTCTCGTGGTTTAAAATGTTCCCAGCCTTAATTTTTAATACAGTCAATATCAATAGATACAACCCACATAAAACAAAAGTTCTTTGGAGTCTTTGATAATCTTTTTAATTGTGCAAAGGAGGCCCCAGGCCAAAAAGTTTCAGAGCTACTAGTAGAAAGCTAAATAGTCACCACGCCCCATAACCTTGACATTCCCACATGATAGCAGAGCAGTGTCATGAATTTTCTGGGGCCACAAGAAAGCTGCCATGGTCCCCCACGGTGCCTTTCTGGTGGCTTCTAGCATGGCCTCCCTTGTGTGTAATTACATATGTGTGTGGTACATGTGTGTGTGTGAGAGAGAGAGAGAGATAGACAGAGACAGAGACAGAGAGACAGAGACAGAGAGTTAGCATACCCACTGGAACGACATCTGATTCATTTTTTAATCCTCCCAGTGGCATATAATTAGTGCTCAGTAAATACTTTAGAACTGAGTTAACTGACTTTGAGTGTATCTGATGAGGGTGCCCGAGAGGTCTGTGATTCCATTGGTAGATTTCCTTTGCAAGGCTAAAATGTACCTAAAATGATTTTATGATTTTAAGGAGGGAAACCTACACACCCCGAAGCCTCACTCACGTGGCCTTGCAAGGGCTCAGGCCCTGGAGGAAGCAGGGCCTCCAGGTCCCTTGCACTTGGGCATGGAGGCATGTGGCGTGGCGCCCCCTGGAGTTGTGCTACTCAGCAGCTCTGGGATTCACACAGCTTCACTTCTTTCAAGCTGTGCAACCATCCCACAGCCTTCCTCGGCCTCAGCTCCAGGGCATCCCAGCACGGCCTGCCCACAGATGAGCTGTGATGTGCAAAGCCCCTGCCTCGGTGCCCAGCTGCGGAGAGAGCTCCTGGGGCAGTAGCTGACAGGATCAGCCTGCAGCCCATTTCCAGCAAATTCAAGGTGCTGACGGAATGCCACAGAGAGACATCCCATTTTTCCCACAACTGCTACTCTCCGTACGTAAGATTTCTATTTTCAAAAACGTCCTGACATGTTCATCTGTTCCTGCCCTCTCTCACCAAACACATGTGGAGCACCAGCATGAGCAGGCCCCAGGCTAGAGGCTAAGGAAGCTGAGGTTTTCTAGCACAGTCTATACTGTGTAGAGCCTCACGGCCTGCTGAGGGAGCAGCCACCGCACTGACCAGCATGTAAATAAACACTGTAATGACAGCAGTCACGGCTGATTTGGGGTGAGCACTTACTCTGTATGGGGCAAGGCACTTTACCTGCAGGACACAATTAATCTTTACAGGAACCATGTAAATCGGGTACTGTTCTTACCCCTCCCCCCGTACAGAGGAGGAAACTGAGTCACAGGCTAAGTAACTTGCAAAGGTCCCAAGATTAAGGAATGATGCAGCCTAAACTTGAACCCAGGCAGTCTGCTTCCAAGGCTGGTTCTCTTATGCACAAGGCTATAGTCCCTCTACCATGCCACCCAGACCCTGTCACGGCAAGCCAGAGTCTGGTTGTTTCCTTAGGGGGCCCAGAGTGGAGAGAAGCACGTGGGCTGGGAGTCCAGAGGCCTGGCTCTTTTGAGGCCTCTGTGTATTTGCAAGCAAGTCACTTCTCTTCTTTGAGCCTTGGTCGCTCCTCTAAAAAGCAGGTGTGACTATGGGACCTACCTCAAAACTTGTTGGCAGGTTATACAAAATACCGTAAGGCGGTATAGTGCCGTGGTTGAAAACGAGTAGGGAACCAGGTCCAGTTGAGGCTCCATTGGCTATGTGACCCTGGAGGAGTTATCTAACCACTCTGAGCCATAAAACACTTGATCATAGACTTAAATGAGACTATAAGTATGAAAGATTTAGCACAAATCACAAAAACCAATAAACATGGTTAGCTTTTATTTTGATTTTTTTTGTACTTATTTATATGTTTAGTTTGAGTGAGTGAGCAAGCAGGGGAAGGGCAGAGAGAGAGAGGGAGAGAGAGAAAATCCTAAGCAGGCTCTGGCTGTCAGCACAGAACCCAATGCCGGGATCGAGCTCTCAGACTGAGAGATCCTGACCTGAGCCAAAGTCAAGAGTCGGAGGCCTGCCTAAGTGACTGAGCCACCCAGGCCTCTCTGCACAGTTGGCTTTTAGTACTTTGCACAATCGACTGGAAAGTTGCAAGGACAGTACCAGTACTATAACGAGGCTGGTCTTGAGTCCAAGGTGGACCGAGTCCCAAGCCACCGTGTAGGACAGGGAGACCTCATGACCTCAGGGCTGTGGTGCGCTCCAGTCTTTACAGGACTGTGTGCTGTCGACTCTGGCAGCTCTCTGTGCCCTCAAGCAGTTGTGCCAGCGTCGGCTGGGAGCTCCCTGGCCTCGCAGGGTTCAGGTCCCGCCCCAGACCTGAGCCAGCCTCTGCATTTTGACAAGGTCCCAGGTAATTCCTCTACACCCTCAAGTTTGAAAGCCACTGGTGAAGCTCAGAAGGCCTGGCAATCTCGGTTTGGGGCCTGGGGTGGAAAGGGTTAATGTTTAGTTTGGCTCCCATAAAGGCACCGGAAACAGAAGGTTCCAGAGATTGAAGTGTATGAACTGATGAGACAGGAAGGCTCCCTTCCTGCCTGTGGGCTGGGTGGCCGGGGGATCGTGGGCCAGGGACCTGCACGGAGCCTCGAGCTGCAGTGACGAGGGTCCCCTCGTGCTGGGACAGACGGACCTGTGAGCCTCTGCTCACAGAACCCGGGAGGCTCGGTCCTCAGGCCAAGGCCATGTGTGAGTGGGGAGGCCCAGAGGCTCATCACGGGTCACCGAGCAGGACTCTCCCTGGGGAGGCGAGTGGCCAGCAGCTGAGACAGCTGTGGGAGGGCCTCTGAGGTCTCCCAGTGGCGCCCACGCTGCCCTCTGGCCCTCACTTCCTGGCCTCCAGTGGACGCAGGTGGGGCCTGGATCCCAACTATGGGCCCGGATCCTGATGCAGGGCACCTCCCTCCCCACTCTGCTTCCTCCCCAGCCCTGGAGCAGCTGCTCCCTGAGCTCACGGGGCTGCTCAGCCTCCTGGACGGAGAGTACCTCAGCGACAGCACCCTGGAGAAGAAGATGGCAGTGGCCTCCATCCTGCAGAGCCTGCAGCCCCTCCCAGGTCAGCCTTCGCCACTCCGCTCCCCTGTGCCTCCAGAACGTTCAGGAAGCGCCCAGGGCCTGCTGCCCGAGGACACCCGGGCTCGCAGTGCGGCATGCATCCCTCCCACGGCCATGGCCGCGGCCACTCTGCGCCTTCCCCACCCTGGTTGCCTCTTTGTCCACTTCCATCCTCAACCCGCCAAAGCTCACACACACAACACACACCACATGTCCTCACACACACTGCACACACCACACTCCCGCACACAGCATGTTCCTACCTGCAGAGCACACCCGTGTCAATGTACACTCACAGGGCGCATACCCCACACTCACCAACAGCACGTGCTCACGTGCGTGACAAACACGTCACACATAACACGCAGCGTGCTCTCACACACGTGACAACACGTCACACATAACACATGACGTGCTCTCACGTATGTGACAAACATGTCATATTGCATGTGGTGTGCTATCACATGTGACAAACATGCCACATAACGCGACGTGCTCTCACATACATGACCACACGTCACACATAACACACGGCATGCTCTTACATATGTGACAAACATGTCATATTACATGTGGTGTGCTGTCACATATGACAAACGTGCCACATAACACATGAACTGCTCTCACATACGTGACCGCATGTCACACATAACACACGGTGTGCTCTCACATACATGACAAACATATCACAGAATGCGTGGGTGCCCCCACACACGCAGCCCATGTCTCCCACCCCACATCCGCTCGCACGACACACGACACTCACACCCCGTCTGTGACACGCAGCACACACGTCGCACACCGTCGGCTCGGCCGCAGGCCTTCTCTCCACACCTCAGGTCACCCCCCACGGTGATAACTAAAGCCCAGACCTCAGTCAGCTGTGACGAGCTGCAGTGAGTCCCGCCCGGCGTTGGAGGGGGTCTGAGTGATGAGGGAGCCACCACTGGGTGACTCTCCGAACCTCACTTCCAGTGACAAAACAGGCCGATGTCATCAGCAGCCCCCATGGGACTGCGGGGTGGTGTGAGGGGCAGCAGTTGGCCCTGGCTGTCCCCAGGCTGTCCCCAGAGCAGCCCCGAGTTCCGTTTTCTATGCTGGGCTCTGGCCATCCTTTCACTCAGAGGAGATACTCGAGTACAAGAAAAATTAGAAGAAAGTTTGAAAAGCAGGGAACTCACTTAGGATGTGCACATGCATGGTCAGGGGTGCCATGTCCTGGAGGTTTGATCCCCAGTGGCGGGAGGGGGAGACCGGGCCCTCCCCCGAGGCGGCAGTGACAGGCCCCCTCCCTCCACCCCTCTCTCCACAGCCAAAGAAGTCTCCTACCTGTATGTGAACACGGCGGACCTCCACTCCGGGCCCAGCTTCGTGGAGTCCCTCTTCGAAGAGTTCGGTAAGTGCCCCACCCCACCCCCACTGGGAGCCATCCCGTCCCTGTGTGTGTGAGCCCATGGTCCCCAGCCTCTGGAAAAGCCCTCAGCCTCGGCCTCAGCGGGGACCGGCTCTGATGTTGCAGTGCTGAGTCACATTGGGCAAGTTCCTTGGCCTCTCTGGGCCCCGCCAGGGCTGAGAGTCTAGTCAAAGTCTCTATGGTCATGGGAAGTTGTGCCCGGGATTGGAGAAGAGGTAGGGATGAAGGCGCAGGCCAAAGAAGGTATGGGTGCTCTCCCTTCCCTGCCCCTTGCATCCACTGGTAGCGGCCACCTGGACCCCGGGTCCAGTCCTGTGCCTCAGCAGAAAGCCGAGTGGCACCGCGGGCATGGGGGCAGCCCCTGAGAGCGGTGGATCAGGTGAAGGCTTCAGGGACTGAGAGCCTGAGGGAAGACACTAGGCCTTCCCTAACTAACTCTAGAAAGTCTCTGAAGCACCATACCAGATACGATGTCATTGGACCCCCTGATAACCCCAGGCGAGGGATCACGGGGACCGGTTTACAGAGAAGATGAGCAAGTCGCAGAGTGGCTTGCCCAGGGTCACTAACGAAGGGGGTGGCAGAGGCCTCCTGACCCCCAATCTGGCCTTCTTCCTATTTGACCATGCTCTTCCTTCTCTTTCTCTGCCCCGATGGTCTGACCCTCGGTAGACTGTGCCCTGAGCGACCTCCGAGACATGCCAGAGGATGACGGGGAGCCTTGCAAAGGAGCCAGCCCTGAGCCAGCCAAGAGCCCATCTCTGAGACATGTGAGTCACGGCCTGGGTCCCCACCACCTCCAGCCCTCTGTCCCTCTGTACAGGTGAGGGGAGCTTTCAGCCCAACGCCTGGGACCTTCCTGGCTGTTGAGGACCTGTTCTAAGGGGAGAAAAACAGGGGGTGCCTCGGTCAGTTAAGTGTCCGACTCTTGATTTTGGCTCAGGTCATGGTCTCAGGGTCGGGAGATCCAGCTCTGTGGTGGGTGTGGAGCCTGCTTAGGATTCTCTCTCTCTCTCTCTCTCTCTCTCTCTCTCTCTCTCTTTCTCTCTTTCCCTTTCTCAAAAATAAATAAATAAATAAGGGGAGAAACAGGCTGTGAGAACACTTCAGTGGCTCATGATGTGCTCACTGTGCCCATGCTGAACAGGGATCACGTGGTGACTTGTCCCTTTGGCATATGGAACGTTCTCCACCCCAACCTCTGATTGCCGTGAAAATTAACATGGAGTGTGGGGAATTCTCTGGACCAGGAGTTGGTTGCCCTCTGCCCTCCTCCTGGTGCTGTGTGGTCTTAAACAAATCACCTCCCCTTCCTGAGCCTGTTTTTCACCTATAAAATAAAGGTCTGGACCATATCTAGGCTTCCCAGCCTTTGCGCACAGAATTAAGGCAAGGGGCACATAATCACATCAAACGTTATCTGTCAGCTGCATAATTCGCTATCACATCACCGTCCAATGGCACCAATTTTGATCCCTTTTGACGTCCTTTACACGCTCACAAATAACTCCATGAGATTGGCACCATTCTTATCCCCATTTTACAGGTAAGGAAACTGAGGCTTAGAGTAAGTGACATGTCAATGTCTCACAACAAGTAAATGACGGAGCTCTATCCCAGTAGAGCAGGGGCTCCCTGGCCCCAAAGCCTAAGGCGTTATTGGCTCACTAAATAACATGTCTTCCCTTTACTTGTCCTGCTATTCCTCACAGAAATAGAGCTGAGTTCCAGAGTATTGTAGAACTCACAGTAGCTTTTGATGATTCTGCAGGTGCTTGATCAAAAGCATTAACTGTGTCTGTGTGGCAGCACACAACTTCTAGATGTTACAGGGAAGCACTGGGAGAGAAGTAGGGAACCAAACAAACTCTCAGGCCGTCCAGGTCTCATCTGCCTCCTTTGTCCCCCTTCAGGCAGCCGACCTGCCTCCACCGCTTCCCAACAGGCCCCCACCTGAGGACTACTATGAAGAGGCCCTTCCCCTGGGACCGGGCAAGTCCCCTGAGTACATCAGCTCCCACAGTAAGTTCCGGTCCCCTTGGGGACCTGAGGCTCCCCGTGTCCTGCTGGGGCTGGAACTCCAAGCCCAGCACTCACCCAGCCCAGTCTACATCCTGAGGAAGAGCTGCCTGAGGGCCCAGCCTCTCTAATGATGGCCTGGGATGAGAGGGGGTGGGGGCTGGAGGGGTGGGCTGGGGGTAGGGTGGGGGGCGGTCAGTGAGCATGGCCCCAGGGATCAGGGGCTTGGTCCCAGTCCCAGTTCTGTGCGGCCTTGGACAGCTCCCTTCCCTGCCCTGAAAATAAGGGAGGGGCTGGATGTACGGATAGAAATGTGGAGCTCAGATGATTGGTGCCTCCCCCTTCCCAGCACCGGAGCTGGTGCTGTGGGCTCAGTGCTCCTCCCCGGTGGGCTGATGGGACAGTTCCGTACTTCAGCAGGACCACGTCTTCTAGGTGGGCTAGGTTACAAAGTCAGCACATGGGATAAAAAAAAGCACAGAGCTGACATCAAAAGGACTCCCACATAGAGTATGGGCATCCCAGGGAGTTCACGAAATGAAGTAGGAAGAAGTATTCAAAGCTTTACTTCTATTTAGCTCAACGCTTCTTTTAAAAATTTGAATGTCGATGTTTTAGAGTTACAGTGTTTATAATCTAATAATAACATAACGTTTGTAAGCAGTCTATACAATATATATATATACATATAATTTGCCCATAAGTAAAATGGAGATACATTATGTGATTACATTTCTCCTGGTAGGTGGACATGATAAAGTAACTTAGAGCGCACCGTACAAATCACCTTTGAAAAATCTCTTAAATCGGCCACAAAGAGTCTCTGCTTTTGACTCACCTCTCAATGGGCTTCCTCCCACACTGAAACACGTGGTGTTTCTCTGAAGATCAGACAAGTCACTGGCTTGGATATAGGAGCTGAACATGACAGACGAGAGACTATATTACGGTTTTGTGTGACCCAGCATTCGTAGCTGAACTTGTATAAGACCATGTTTATGTGACCAGCCGCTCATTCAGTAGCACGGCGGAATATCTTCCAGCCACCAAAAAATAAATAAAACAGGTCTGACTGTGCTGATCAGAAATGAATTCCAAGATACATCCATGGACAAAAACTCAAGCCCTGCAGAATACTGCATGTAATATGATTCCATATGTTCTGTGACGGGTTCACGAATCCACGCATCCATTTTAACAACGCTTCTAGGATGTGCGAGAAACTATCAACAGCGGGAAATGAATGGAAATCTGGGTGAAGGGGGCATACTTTCCCATTCATACTCTTTTGTGCGGATTGTGCTTCTCACCGTGGGCCTATTTTCTTTATTGTAACAAAATACACATACCGTAAAGTGGACCATTTCAACCATTGAAGGGCGTCCAATCAGCGGCATGTAGTACATTCACAGTGTTGTGCAGCACTACCTGGTCCCCCAACATTTTCATCACTCGAAGAGGAAACTCCAACCCCATTAAGCAGCCAGTCTTCTTCCCCTTCCTCCTGAGCCCCTGGCAGCCACCAGTCTGCTTTCCGTCCCTATGGATTTGCCTATTCTGGATATTTCACATAAATAGAATCACACAATGTGTGGCCTTCTGCGTCCGGCTTATTTCCCTTTAGCATGTTTCCAGAGTTACCCTGTGTCACCGCGTGTGCCAGCACTTAATTTCCTTTATATGGCCAAGTGATATTCCGTTGTAGGGAGAGACCCCGTTTTGTTTAGTCTTTCATCAGTGGAGGGACATCTGGTCCTCTCCACCTCTGGGTTACTGCGGTATATTATATGTATGATTCATGAACCAGTTAAGACAAAGTGACGTGGTGGCATTGGACCCGGAGATCAGGAGCAGCTCTCTTTAGCCTTGAGAGTCTTGGGGTCTGTGTGGCTGCATCGGTGGTTTGTATGGGAAGCAGGTGACTGTCCTGTTTTCTCCGCTTGAGGACAGGGGAGGAAGGTGGAGACGAATCCCAGGTCAAGTCCCTCAGCTGGGCGAGGCCCCTCCACCTCCACAGGGGGCTCATGCTCCCCTCAGATGGGGCAGCAGGGATCCTGGGGCAGGAGGGAAGGGCGGGCCGCAGGAAGGGGCAGAGAGCTTGACCGGGGAGAGGGTGCCAAGGCCATCAGGGAATATCCTTCCCCTTACACAGTGTCCAGCCCTGCCAGGTGTTCAAGAGCACTGCCCCGGCTGTCCCCCCCTTCCCCGTCGCACCTCCCCCCACCATCCACCTCGCAGGATGTTGTCAACCTCTGAGGCTCCAGAGAGCTGCTGGGAAAGGCAGGCTGGGCCGTCACTTGGGAGCTGGCACTGGGTATCCCAGTCGCTGGGAATTTGAGTGCTGCTGTCCTCAGGAAACAGATGGATGGTGGGGGCTGGGAGCCCAGAGCATCTCATCGAAGAACAGTGCGGTTTGAGAGCCAGTTGGACTGGGTGAAGGAAGGCTTCCTGGAAGAGGGGATGTGCCCCTATTCCCTGAGCGGAAAACCTCAGTTCTTATCAGGGCTCTATCACTAGCAAACTGTGTGCGGCCTCAGTTTCCTCATCTGTAAAATGGGGCTGATACCTACCTCCCTGCATGATGGGAATCAAAGGAGATGAAAATGATAATGACATCTAGCATCTGTCTAGCACATTCCATGTGCCAGGCACTGTGCTAAGAGCTTATATGCATTGTATCACTAGTCCAAGGTGGGAACTGTTCACATCACTTTTGGGTGAAGACCCTGAAATGCAGAGAAACTGTGGGTTTTTTCCCCTAAGATCACTAAACAAATGGTGGTGACAAATTTGATCTCAAATCTGATCAAACCCAAAGCCCGTGCCCTTAACTCAAATGACCTTCAGAGTATGCCCCAGAGACCATCTGGATCGAAATAATCTTAATTGTTGAAACCAAAAATCCGATTTCTTGGACTTCCTTATAGTTTCTATTTTTACATGTTTTTTAACACCCTATTAAATAGGTTTTTTTTTTTTAAAAATGCAGATTCCTCAGCTCAGCCCACACTGGTGAATCTGAATCTCTGGGGATATAGCCCGGGTATCTGCATTTTGAAGAGACCTCCAGTGGCTCTGATGCAGACTGCAGTTTAAGGTGGCCCCCACCCCTGTGCTGCCCCCTCAGTGTGAATGTGCTGGGAAGATTCCAGAGGCAGCTCTGTGGTCACCATCACAAGCGCTAGCACTATCTCCTCTGTCCAGTTCCTCCGTGGTATAGGAGGAGAATTGCTTTCACAAGAGGGAGCATGCGCATCAGGAAGGGAGTGGAAGGACCGAGGTGGCAGAAGACAAGGGGGGGTGGCTGAGCCCAGGCAGCCGGAGCACCACTCCTTGCTGTACAGGGACCAGGGCTGTGACCAAGATACACACACACACACACACACACACACACACACACACACACCAATGCGGTGGGATCGCTGAGGAGGGGCTGACCATTCTCTGCCCGAGAAGGTCAGAAGAAAGATCTTCGAGCTGGGTAAGGTATTGAGGGATGAGCAGGAGTTCTCTAGCGGAAGCTAAGACAGCACACGGAAGAGCATGAACACAGCCTGGCGGTGTGAAAGGCCTCAGCAGGGCAGCTCCTGGAGGATGTGGGGGGGGGCGGGACTAGAGCAGAGAGGAGGCCCCTCACCACGGCCAGGGAGCCGCACGGAACTGTGCCCTGTCTTCCCCAGGGACAGCCAAGGTGTCTGGGGTCTTCCCCGGCCACAGCTCCTGCAGTCCGCCTGCCTCTCTCCAAGGTGCTGCCCCCCCTACGAACCCCACAGATGGCTGCAGCCCAGCCCACTCCGTCATGGACGGCTACTACGAGGATGCAGATAGCAGCTACCCCGCGACCAGGATGAACGGGGAGCTAAAGAACTCCTGTAAGTACGGGGCAGGTATTCAGAAGGGTTCTGTCCTCAGAGAGCAGGCCTTGACCTAACCCTTGGCAGACACGTCTGTTCCAGCCCTCTGGGACACCACAGAGGCCCCAAGCCCTGGCACTCAGGGTTCAGTGGAACGGGAGTCAGGAGCCCTGGATCTAGCCCTAGCCCTGGTCCTTGGCACCTGACCTTGAATGAGTCACTTATTCTCTTTGAGCCTCCAGCTGCCTTCTGTATAAAATGAGGGTTCGCTGAGTGCTGTGAGAGTCACCTGAGACTATGGATGTGACAATGCTGGGGTGACAACAGTAGATGCACAGAGCCGAACGCTCTGCATTCACCGATGCTAACATCTGGTAGATAAGAAACCTGGACTCTGAGAAGTAAGGTCACCGAGATGGCGAAGCCAGTGGTAAATTGATGCAGCACGGTGCCCATGTGGGGGGCTAGTGATCACCACGATCACACCTCACTCCCATGCCCTCCTGGTCCTAGGACCCCAGGGCAAGGACACCCACACAAGGGTACAGAGGTGCCTCCCAGGAGATGACACGGTGACCGGTCCTTTCCCGTGGTTCCTGCAGACAATGACTCTGACGCAATGAGCAGCTCCTACGAGTCCTACGATGAGGAGGAGGAGGAAGGGAAAGGGCCGCAGCCCACGCACCAGTGGCCCTCGGAGGAGGCCTCCATGCACCTGGTGAGGGACTGCAGGATATGTGCCTTCCTGCTGCGGAAAAAGCGCTTCGGGCAGTGGGCCAAGCAGCTGACCGTCATCAAGGAGGACCAGCTCCTGGTGAGTGGCCTCGGATGTGTGCCGCTGGGCAGGTGTGTCTGCCACAGCTCCTCTGGGCTTGCTTTGTGCACAGAGGCTCTCACATGAGAGTAGAATGAAACACACACACACACACACACACTCAAAGACCTGATAAAGATGTTGCCAAGTTTTTGTTTTGCCAGGAATGAATTTTCATCACTTAAAATTATTTTATTTTATTTTTTAGAGAGAGAGGGAGAGTATGCAAGTAGGGGAGAGGGGTAGAGGGAGAGAGGGAAAGAGAGAGAGAGAGAGAAGGAGAGAGAGAGAATCTCAAGTAGGCTCCACGCTCAGCATGGAGCCCGATGAAGGGCTTGATCCCACGACCTTGGGATCATGATCTGAGCTGAAATCAAGATTCAGACACTCAATTGAGCCACTCAGGAGACCCTTTTATCACTTTAATTTTTTAAAAAAATATTTTTCATGTTTATTTACTTATTTTGAGAGAGAGAGAGAGAATGAATGAGCATGGAAGGGACAGGGAGAAAAGGAGAGAATCCCAAGCAGCCTCCACACTGTCAGCACAGAGTCGACACAGGGCTCAAACCCACGAACTGTGAGATCATGGCCTGTGCCAAAATCAAGAGTCAGACACTTAACGGACTGAGCACCCAGGTGCCCCAATCACTTTAAAACAATGTTTATTGTTTTCATTATGCAAGTAAATGTGTTCATTTATAAAACTAGAGAAAAACATAATGAAAATGATTTTTAAAGCCGTCTATAATCCCATTGATCAAGAGCTAACCACTGTTAAGTTTTAATATACATATTTCCACCCTCATTTCCACACACCTGTCTTTCCCAAACCTGAGCCCATGTAGCACTTACAGTGGAACTTGCTTTCTTAGTTTTTTTTTTTAATTTGTCACCATTTCATAAAAGAAAATGTACCTTTAATTCCAGAGTAGAAATACAGACATAATTCAAAAAAAAATTCATAGCTCTTTACCCCAAATCTGTTGAGAAACCTTGCCCAACAGATATCCATTTGAAACATGGCGTTTTTTTCACCCTGGAGCAGTGAGAAGGTCGCCCCAGGCCAGAACCAGTCCAAAGGTCATGACCCTTATTCCCACTCCTTATGCCATTTTCTTTTCTTGACGTATTGCATTGGTTAGGATCTCCAGTGCAATGTGAGTGTAGGTGGGAAGAGCAGGCGTCCTGCCTCAGTCCAGAGCTCGAAGGGGAAGTTGGAGTAATTCACTCTTAAGGCTGATATTTGCTATGAGTGTTTTGTAGAAGGTCTTTATTATCCCATTAAGGATGTTCCCCCTCTGTATCTCTCATTTGCTCGTTTATACTACACATGGGTGGAAAATTTTATCAAATGTCTGTTCTGTGTCTATTGATTGATGTGGCTTTTCTCCCTTCTTTTCTTATATATAGGATGAATTATAGTGTTTGGTTTTTAAAGGCTAATGCACTCTTGCAATCTGAGAATAAACCCAACTTTGTCTTGATACAGTATGCTTTTTTTTTAATATTTTATTTATTTTTGAGAGGGAGACAGAGAGAGAGAGACAACGTGAGCAGGGGAGGGGCAGAGAGAGAGGGAGATGCAGAATCTGAAGACAGGCTCCAGGATCTGGGCTAGCTGTCAGCACAGAGCCCGACACGGGGCTCGAACCCACGAACTGTGAGATCGTGACCTGAGCCGAAGCCGGACGCTTAACCGACTGAGCCATTCAGGCTCCCCAGTATGCTTTTAATATATCAGATTCTGTTTGCTAATATATATATATTTTTTTTTAGAGCTTTGGCAACCATGTTGAGATTAGCCTATCATTTTCCTTTTTTAGAATGTCATTGTCAGCTCTTGGTATCAAGGTAATGCTGGCTTCATAAGAAGCATTGGGAAGTGAGAATCATTACTGAGAAACAATTGGCTTCTCCAGCCCAGCCCTCCGTCTCGGCCAGAATTCTCCCTCCCATGCTCCTGCTAGGTAGCCCCTCGGTAGCAGGGAGCTGGCATCCTTCCGAGCCAGCCTGTCTTCTCTGGTCCCTTAGACTAGAATGGTCTTCCTAGTTTTGTGCTAAAATCTGCCTCTTCCTGATAGGCGGTTCTGCCACTGGGGCCCTTCGGTACCCTTGAGATCTGAAGATTGTCCAAAGATGCCCCCCTTCCAGTCTACTCTTCTCTACGGTGCATAGCCACAGCCCTGTCTTCAAGCGGTGCCCACCGCTGGGCTGGGAGGGGGAGGTCTCTGTGGGGTAGGTCGGGCTCCCCCAAGCCTTTGTGTGAGGCACGTCCCTCCTCCGCCCTCCGCTCCAGAAGGGTGACCCCTCTCTTCCCGTCCAGTGCTACAAGAGCTCCAAGGACCGGCAACCGCACCTGAGGCTGGCCCTGGACGTCTGCAGCGTCATCTACGTGCCCAAGGACAGCCGGCACAAGAGGCATGAGCTGCGCTTCTCCCAGGGGGCCACCGAGGTGCTGGTGCTGGCGCTGCAGAGCCGAGAGCAAGCCGAGGAGTGGCTTAAGGTACGTGGGACCTGCCCCTTCCCTGGCCCGCCTCCCGCCCCTCCCTCCTCTGTCCCCAGGCCTAGCTCTCAGCACAGTGGGCTCTTATCCCTGGAAGGATGGGCCTCGCTTAGGGGAGGGGTGGCGATCAGTGTCCTGTGCATGGCAAGAGCTGACTCAGACATCTCCAGGAGACAGACCTCAGGCTGGAGTCCTGCCTTCCCTCTAGTTCCTCGAGTCCTCTTTCTAACACCCTTACTGTGGGCTTGTCCAGCCTGCATGTGTGTCCCTCCTGGAACAGGCAGCTTAATGTCGTTAAAGGAAACTACTTTTATCATTAGATAAGCTAATCCTTTAAAATAAAGAAAAAAAGGAAAAAGGAAAACTCTCCTGTCTTTGGTGTCATGTGCAACCTTACAGCATCCACCCACTGTCCGGCTTCTGCGTCTTGCATCTGACCGCAGAACAAGTAGACTTACTATATACTGAGCACTTATTTTGTGGTACACATGCATGACCTCATTTACTCTTTGCAGCGGGACTATTATTGTTCCCATTGTACAGATGAGGAGACTGAGGCACAGCAATCTTACGCAACTTGTGAGAGGTCACACAACCAGGCGGTTGGAGCCAGGGTTAGAAGCTAACAAGGAAATCTACTCCAAAGGTCACAGGCAGGGTGGCCTAGTGATGGCAAGGGAGGACTTCAGTGCACACGCACTTGAGTTCAAGTCCCAGGCCCTTAGGGGCACTTACTGGCTATGGGATCTTCTGCACATGACTCTGCCTCTCTGTGTCTCAGGCCCTTCTTCTGTAAAATGGTTCTTGTAAAGATTCTAGAGGCAGAGGTGAAGCCAGGCACCATTTAGTATGGCGTCTCCTAGGCTGTGAGTGACCACTGTGTGATGGTGGTGGGGACCCATCCCCAGTCCCTTACTGCCCCCGCACCCGCCCCTCTTTCACTCTGACACCTTTCTCCCTTTTCCTGTGATCTTCCTGCTGAAACAAAGCAACCAGACACCTTCCTCCCGCCCTATCTTCCCTTCCTTCCTGTGATACCCAGCTCTCCCCTGGGATGTTTAGTGTTGCTCATTATCTTTGTCTCAGAGGGGAAGGAAGGGAGAGAATCTGTCTGTGGGGGGAGCCTCTGCCCCCCAGAGGCCAGTAGGTCAGCAGAAGGAGCCCAAGACGGGAGACTGAGACTGGACACTGAGCTGGGACTGGAGACAGTCTTGATATCCAGATATTGGCAGGGCATTAGTCCAGAGGTTAAGGTCAGGCAGCCATGGCTTCACTCCTCAGAGCTTCATCATCCTAATCTGTGACATGGGGACCACAGGTGCCCCTGCCCCTCGACGCCGCTACGGGGACCCCATGGGATAGCCCACATAAAACCACAGATCGGCGAGCAGCCAGTGACGGCCGCTCTGATTTCATGGTCTGGGTGCTCATGTCGTGTGAACGCCATGAAATCTCAGTTCCCACATCTTCATAATGGAGGAGACGGCCCCAGCTGCCCTGCAGGCTGTTGCACAGGTTCCGCACCGTCACAGGAGCCAGTCCCTCATGCTTGTGCAGGGAGCATTCTGCTTCACGTGGCCCTTCACACCCACGATCGGACTGGTCCTCAGGCAACCCAAGGACGTAAGCAGAGGACCATTATTATCCTCAGGTTACAGGCAGGGAAGGCAAGGCCCAGAGGAGAATCACAAAACCACACCACTAATTAGCAAGGAGCCAGGTTAAGGAGCCAGGTTAAGGAGCCAGGTTAAGAATCCACGCCTCTGGCTTCCCAGTCCCCTGACTTTAAATTCAAGGGGCTGGTGCAGAAGAACGCCATGTTCCAACCCTGATGGGCCCCACATATGTGGTGAGAGGCCACGTCTACCCATTCCTGCTGCCTCCACAGTATCCCTGCCCACCTGCTCACGGCGCTGTGTCCCCTCCACAGGTCATCCGAGAGGTGAGCAAGCCTGCTGGGGGCACAGAGGGGACAGACATGCCCAGATCCCCGGTCCTCCTGTGCAAGCTGGACCTAGACAAGGTATGTCTGTCTCCACAAGGCCTCCCCTGTGCCAGGCAGTGGGGACTCAACAGGGGCTTTGCCCCAGAGGAATTCACAGGCTGGTGGTGAAGCCAGGCACCTGCCGCGGCATGCTACGAGCCACGAGTGCCCAGCGTAGAGCTGGCACATCAATCTATCAGTAAGCGTCCACTGAACTGCTGAGTGCACGAATGAATGATTGCCCACGTCCGGGGGAGGGAGTGACAGGGGACACCGCCAGGGCAGGACAGCGTTGAACAGCGTTATTTAAAGCAAATTGGAAACTGTCAGAAGAGTGTGCCCCGATGGGACATAAGCGAGGCAATTATTTAGTGATGGCTCGGGCAGCCAGAAAATATGTGCGGGAGCCTCTGCTTTGCCAGGTGCCGGTGGGTGATGAAGGCACTCGCCCCCAGCCCCCGCGCACGGGTCTTGCATGATGTAATAAAGGTTGGTATTTATAGAGTGTGACTGTGTGGCCGGCATTGTTCCTTATGCTTTCCATGGATGGCTTCATTTAATTTCCACAACAAGTCTTTGATGAATTACATTTCCAGAGGAGGAAGCTGAGGCCCAGAGAGGTTTACGCAAAGTCGCATAGTCGACAAGAAACAGAGCAGGGATGTGTACCCGGACACCTGGCTTTTGATGACTTTGCCATCCCATGTGTCAAGGTGTGGGGGGGTGAGCTCGGGGAGTAGGCGGGGAGCAGCGTGCATCAGGCACTGTGCTGGGCGCAGGAGTGCAATCCTAACAAAGACACACCTGCCCACCCTGCGCTCCCTTCCCTGGGGGTGGAGGATAGGGGATGAGCCCCAGAATGCCAGCTGGGCGAGTGCTAGGAAGGAAAAGTACCAGGTATCCAAGGCCCTGCTCTTCTCTTCTCACAGGCTTCTGGAAGCTTCTCTGAGAGAGCACATTTGTGAGAGTGAACAGCCAGTAAGGAAGGGGAGGGAAAGGGCATCCCAAGCAGGGAGAGATGCCCGGGAGCAGGAGGAAGCCCGGTGTGGCTGCACTCAGACAGCAAGGTGCTTGTTGGCCTCTTGGAGTGGCCCCTGAACGCTGTAGTGAAGGGACAGGGGCTCACATTGGCTGGAGGAGCAAGGGAGCAGGGGAGGGAAGATGGCACCTGTGTTAAGCTTTAAAGAAATGGCGACACTGTATGGGGGCAGAGGTGGGCTCAGGGACAGGGGCCGCTAAGGTGCCGTGGAAGCAAAGTGCAGGGTCAGCAGAGAGTCACTAAGAGAGGAGGGGTAGGGGGACTCATGCTGAGCAGATTCTGCAGAAGTACATCCCTACCCAAACTTGGCCTTACCTTGGTGGGGCCTGAAGGCAAGGAGCGCTGACGGTGTGAACGTGTATGCTTGTACTCGCCCCTGCAGGTGCTCGCTCTGTACGGTCCCAGGTGTGTGGGAGGAATGTTCCTGGGGCCAAGCGACCAGGGGGAGGGGACCCCAAATGTCGAGGGCCATATGTTGTGAACGTGCGGACATGGTATTGGTGGAGCACGGTGCTGAGGGCCTCTGTGTATCGGGGACTCTGTCATCCACAGAGCCCTGTATGTGAAGCGTCACCATCTTTAAGTCGATTCCAAGTGTGTTTTGTATTTGCTGTCTACCTTGATGAAACACTTACCCATCTGCACACCACTGCAGAACAAATAGAAACATAACTGTATCTCAGTGTACAGGGGAGAGCCATCGGGCTTCTGACAGATCTATCCCAATTCTGATAGTTGCCATGTTTGGATCCTTTGGAAGTCAGGGGAAGGGGCGCCTGGGTGGCTTAGTCGGTTAAGCGTCTGACTTCAGCTCAGAGCCTGGAGCCTGTTTCAGATTCTGTGTCTCCCTCTCTCTCTGCCCACCCCCGACTTGTGCTCTGTCTTTCTCCATCTCAAAAATAATTATAAACCATAAAAAATTTAATAATCTAGTTTAAAAAAAAGAAAGTAAATTGGGGGGAGCACAAAGCCTCTCCTATCTCTCCCCAGCCCCCAAGTTCTGTGCTTATAACAAAGCTCCCAAAGCTCCTTGAGCCTGGTCCGAGGAGTCCTTGGCAAGAAAGGTGGAGAGGCCTCGGAGCTCTGGAATTCTTTTTAAACGGGTGGGTGCCATTTCAGCCCTGCCCTAAGTCTGGCTGGCACAGTTTAGCTTTTTAGAGCGAGATGTCAGCATGCCACGGAAGCCTTAGAAATGATACCTTCTGTTGGCATTGCGATTTCACTCGGGCCGGCTCCCTGGAGAGGGTGTGCCTCAGGTGAGAACACAGAGCCTGGGGAGGGGAGAGGATTTTCCCACATCCCCGTGACTCACAGGTGGCGCTAGACACAGAATGTTGCAAGGCCCACCCGACTATTTTGTGCCACCTCCTTGGCCGAGTGGACCGAGTGGGCACCTAACTGGCCTTGTCTGAGTGAGTGGATGAACCAGATAGACAGGTGAACAATTGGTCCAGAATTGGCATAGGAGTAAAAATATGTTGGCTGCGAGGAGGTTGCGGCCCTGGTGCTTGTGTGCATGCCTGTACCAGCCTCTCACCCGAGTCAGGACCATAACGACCCCACTTCTGTCACCACACACATCTGCTGGTCCAGAACTATTTTTCTTTTATTTTTTAATGTTTTTATTTATTTTCGAGAGAGAGAGAGAGAGTGTGAGAGAGACAGAGAGAGAGAGAGAGACAGCATGAGCAGGGGAGGGTCAGAGAGAGAGAGAGATACAGAATCTGAAGACAGGCTCCAGGCTCTGTCAGCACAGAGCCCGACACGGGGCTCAAACCCACGAACTGTGAGATCATGACCTGAACTGAAGTCAGACGCTCAACCAACAGAGCCACCCAGGCGCCCCGGTCCATAACTATTCTGAACATGCCAGCCCATCCCTTTGTCTTCGTCCTGTTGTCTTAGCGCCTCCCTTTCCAGTGTCTCACCTTGCCCAGGACAACGCTGCCTTATGTGGCACTTTCTCTTACAGTCTGTCCCCATAATGTGACCGGAGGTCACTTCCTAAACCAGTAGCATGACATTAGTATCCCACTTAAATACCTTCCCAAGCCTGGTCACCCAGCAAATATGGAAAATCCAGGGGATTTATTCCAGCTAATTTCCTGGCTCCCCAAACAGACTGTGAGAGATTCGAAGACACGACCATCCAAAGTGAGCATTGTCTCCCCTGTACCTGGTAGAGTGTCAGGCACTTGAGAGTTGCTGACAAATATTTGTTAGGCAATCATCATGTGCAGAGTTGGGGGGATTGAATCAATGGGGGGGGGGACTTCCGATGTGCCCTCTGACACGGAGCTGTCTGTGTCCCTCCCCAGAGACTCTGTCAAGAGAAGCAGACCTCAGACTCGGACAGCCTGGGCATGAGTGATAACTGTTCCACACTGGGCCGCCGGGAGGCCTGCGACCATGGTAGGAGCCTCTGGGGGTTCAGGCCGGAGGATTCCAGAGCTGGGAGGGGGCTTGCCTGGGCACACAGCACGGGGCAAGGCCCGACCGCTCTGGAGGTCTGGGTAGGGTGACGTGGCCCGTCCATCCGCACCTGCAGCCACAGCCAGGCCCCATGTGCGGGCTGCAAAGTCCACTGGGAAGGCTGGGGGGTGGGTGAGTCTGGAACTTGGGGCTCTCTCCCTTCCCTTAACCCATTTCCATGGCAACAGGCAAAGGGAAGAAGAGCAGTCTGGCAGAGCTGAAGGGTTCAATGAGCAGGGCTGCAGGCCGCAAGATCACCCGCATTATCAGCTTCTCCAAGAAGAAGGCGCTGGCTGATGGCCCGCAGACATCCTGCCCCGACGAGGAGGTCCCTTGCTGTGGTGGGTCCTGGGCACTAGAAGGAGGACATTCAGACCCTGCTGCTGCGGACCCCTGGGCTAAGCCAGAGAGCCCTCTAGGCCTCCTAGAGGAGAGAATCCTACCTAACCCCCAACTCCATCAACATTCCATGCCTTTCCGTGACTCTCAGCAGAAGGAAAAGCCAAATGACCCCCCTATTTCTGTGTTCTCTGTGACCTTAGCTCCAATCACCACCTGTCTCTGGGCCTCAGTTTCCTCCACTGTGAGGAGAGGAGGGTATCTTATTTCCTCTTGGCACATAACATGGCAGGTGTGAAAGTTACAACCCAGTCTTTTTTTTTTTTTTTTAGAGAGACATAATGCGAGTTAGGGAAGGAAAGAGGGAGCTGGAGACACAGAATCTGAAGCAGGTTCCAGTCTCTGAGCTGTCAGCACAGAGCCTGAAGCCGGGCTTGTACTAATGAACTGTGAGATCATGACTTGAGCTGAAGTCAAATGCTTACCTGACTGAGCCACCCAGGTGCCCTGACCCAGACTTATAAGGAAATTTCTTGGATAAAAATATTTAAGCACTTTTGTTATACATGCATTCAGATGGCACCTGAGTGGCTCAGTCGGCTGAGCATCCGACTTCAGCTCAGGTCTTGAGTTCTGCATCAGGCTCGCTGCTCTCAGTGCAAAGCCTGCTTTGGATTCTCCGTCCCCCTCTCTCTCTGCCCCTCCCCTTGCTCTCTCTCTGTCTCTCAAAAAAACTAAATAAAAGATTTACAAATAAATAACTGCATTCAATGTGAGTTAGACGTGGTTTGGGAGGGAAGACGTATTCATCTGTTCACGTTAATGCAGTGTTCCAGGTACCGGAGTACAACAGAAGAATCTGTATTTTGGATACTCAGTAATACTCCATTAAACCTGAAAAAAATATTATAAAATCACATGGATACAAGGAACTATTTTGTAACCGGTGAATCAGGGCATGTTATTGAGAAAAAAAATTGATTGAAATCTAAAATGTTAAGAGGAAGTTCTAAACCTGTTGGACGTCAGTGTCTCCTCTTGGCTCTCAGATATTTTTGTTCCCACATGCTGCCACCAGGGGTCAGCATCACCCCTTATTTTCTGTCTCACTATCTGTTCGGAGAGGAGGAAAGTTGTCTTTTTCACCTATACAGTAGTCTCAGCCCTCTTCATCAAGCTCAGTATGGAAGTCTAGGAATGTGAGTATCAATCCTCATTTCAGATAAGGGAATGAAACACAGGGAGAAGAGGGTACCGGAGGTCACCGGAGGCCCAGAGAGAGTGAGCTGATCCAGGACCCATGAGGTCCCTTTATCCGGCTAGAGAATGAGGGTTGTCCAGGCACATGGCCTACAGGATGCAGACCTAGGACCCTGACTCAGAGCCCCCGCCCTGGGTTTCCCCAGGAGGTCATATCCCCGGTCTCCCCCTCCAGGCTATCTGAACGTGTTGGTGAACCAGGGCTGGAAGGAGCGCTGGTGCCGTCTGAAATGCAGCACTCTGTACTTCCACAAGGACCATACAGACCTGCGGACCCATGTGAACGCCATTGCTCTCCATGGCTGTGAGGTGGCCCCAGGCTTTGGGCCCAGACATCCATTTGCCTTCAGGATTCTGCGCAACCGGCAAGAGGTCGCCATCTTGGAGGTGAGAGGAAAAATCCAGGTGGTTCTTGGTGGTGGCAGCTGAGAGGAGCCTTGGCCTGGGTGTGGGCTTTTGTCTTGGGGGGCGGCCTTGCTACGGACACTACAGGGACTGAGGAGAAAGGGAAAGTGATCCAACTGCTGCCAAGTTAAAGTCCAAGAAGGACAGCCAGTTAAAATACAGGACACACCCACTCAAATTTGAATTTCAGATAAACAACAATGGTTTTAATGCAAGTATACCCCATGTGTATTTGGGATATACTTATACTGAGAAAGTATTCGGTGTTTATCTGAAATTCGAATTTAACAGAGCATTCTGCATTTTTATTTGCTATATCTGGCAACTCTAGAGCTAAGGTTTGTTTATTCGCCCCAATCTTAAAATCCCAAGCTGAAAGGCACCTAGTCTGATTTAACCCGGATCTGATTCTGGAATCCTCCCGAAAACCTTACCACCAGTGGCTGTCCACCTCAGGTAAACTACTGCCCTTCAAGGCAGCCTGGCCCTCCTATCAAGCATCTATATATTTTTATTTTTATTTTTTTGAAATATAACTTATTGTCCAGGGGTAGAGCATTTGACCGCAAAATATAACTTATTGTCAAGTTAGCTAACATACAGCATATACTGTGTGCTGCTGGCCTCGGGAGTAGATTCCCATGATTCATTGCTTACATACAACACCCAGTGCTCATCCCGACAAGTAAGTGCCCTCCTCAATGCCCATCCCCCATTTTCCTCTCTCCCCCACTCTCCCCCCATCAACCAACAGTTTGTTCTCTGTATTTAAAGAGTCTCTTATGATTTGCTGTTTGAAACTATTTTTCCCCTTCCCTTCCCCCATGGTCCTCTGTTAAGTTTCTCAACTTCCACATATGAGTGGAAACATATTACATCTCTTTCTCTGACTGACTCATTTCACTCAGCATAATACCCTCCAGTTCCATCCATGTTGTTGCAAATGGCAGGATTTCATTCTTTCTTGTCGCCAAGTAGTATTCCATTGTATATACAAACCACATCCTCTTTTTTATTTTTTTAATGTTTATTCATTTTTGAGAGGCGGAGAGAGACAGAGCGTGAGTGGGGGAGGGGCAGAAAGAGATGGAGACACAGAATCTGAAGTAGTTCCAGGCTCCAAGCTGTCAGCGCAGAGCCCAGTGCGGGGCTCGAACTCACCCATGGTGAGATCATGACCTGAGCTGAAGTCGGACACTCAACCAACTGAGCCACCCAGGTGCCGCAAAACCACATCTTCTTTATCCATTTATCTGTTAATGGACATTTGGGCTCTTTCCCTAATTTGACTATTGTTGAAAGTGCAAGCAGCTATATTTTTAGAAAGATGATCTCCATATTGAGTTGAAATCTTTAAGTTCCATGAAGGCAGTAACCACACCTGATCTGCATACTTTTGTTTTTCCAGAACCCAGCATGACGCCCAGCCTGCACTAAGGGCTCAATTGCTATTTGTTGAACAAACAGCTGAATGAAAATGTGATTTCATTCCCCCCATTCACTGTAGTTCCCATCCCCTGGCACTCACCCTCCTCTCTGAGGTCCTGTAGAATGCATTGAGTCTCTCTCTCTCTTCTACCTATCAGTCCTTTGGCTTTTTAGAACTTAAAATGTTAACACTGAAGGAAAAGTTGAAGAACTACTCCCTCAGAGTACAAAGAAGGAAACTGAGGTAAGGGCCGCCAGGTGCAAGGTGGTCGTTGGCCTCTTGGTCCTATCTTAGAACTAAAACCCAGCTTCTTGCTTGATCTTGGTTTTTTTGCCCAGTACCCACTGCCTCACCTATTTCTTAAATTTCAAGGAATCTGCCTCTGTCACTCACTTCTACTTTTGATATGTTGGGATAGGCCTCTTATTTCCCTTAAATTAAACACAGATCTTTCTGGCAAGAAGTGTGCTTCCTTTATTCAAGGTTAGCATTTGTGTGCTAGGTTGATTTTATAATAATGCTCTTTAAATGAGAACTAATGGAACTTAACTTAGTTACAGCAACTTTCTGGCAATTTTCCTGTATACAGTACTACAAATAACTGGCAATAATAAGAAAAAAATTTTTAATTGGGTTACGTGAAAAATAGCCTCTGTTAGTAAAAAGTAAATATAAAAAAAATCAGGGAATACCTAAATGCTGTTTTCACATCTAAATGGTCATGAAGACTCTGAAGATAGTGAGGGGGTGGACGATGTGTCTTAGAGAGATGGTCAGGGAGGACTTCTTCAAGGAGGCGGCATGAGACCAAACCTTGAATTTTGTGAATTTTGTGAAATTTGTGAATCCAAGTGAATCCAAGCCACTTGGATTTCTGGATGTGTGTTACAGTCCTGTCCCTCTTGGACCTGTAAGTACTGGGGACACAGCAGGTAATCTGCAAATATGGGGTTGGCTAACGTGAGCAGGTAGCCTGAGGCCCTAACGGTACTGAAGTGAAATCAGCCTGTGCCTCCTCTCTCTCAGGCAAACTGCTCAGAGGACATGGGCCGCTGGCTTGGGCTGTTGCTGGTGGAGATGGGCTCCAAAGTCACCCCCGAGGCGCTGCACTATGACTACGTGGACGTGGAGACCTTAACCAGCATCGTCAGTGCAGGGCGCAACTCCTTCCTGTAAGGGCCAGCACCCCGCAGCCCACAGCAGCTTCCCAGAGCCTCTGAGCCCCGACATGGGCAGCGGGAGGGAAGGGAGGAGGAGCTGAGGACTCCTCCTGGGAGTCGGAGTGGGCGCCTTCCTCTCCCAGCAGGCAAGAGGCAGCTGGCTAACGGAGGTGGTCCAGGGTCAGCGGAAGCTGTGTATGCAACGCATGAAAGAGCAGAGGCCCTTTGGGGTAACGATCTGGGCTCGTCTCTGAGCCGGGGCCCTTAGGTTCTCACACCCTCACTTAGAGAATGGAGGTGATGAATGAGTCGCCTCTCAGGTTGTTAGGAGAATCCTGCGGTCCTTGCCTGTGAGGTCCTGACTACAGCAGCCGCCCCGTGCTGCCTGGCTTGGTGGCTGTTACAGACCTCCCGACGCCCATCACGCACTGCTGCCAGAATAAACCAAGCGTGGACAGGAAAGCACCCTGAGCCACCAAGTGTCATCGTCATTGTCATCATCATTACACCTTATATTTTCTAGGTACGCAAGATCCTGCCAGGACCAATGGCCTGAGCCCCGTGTGTATGATGATGTTCCTTATGAAAAGATACAGGTAGGGTCCCTTGGGAGTGCCTGGGAATGTGGCAAAGACCACTAATTAGCTCTTTCTCTCTCCCTGTCACTGTGACTTGTTCCCTTTGCCTCACAGATGATTTTCATTTGCTCAGCAGTTGGAAGGGGAGGCAGACCCTTCTTATCATAGATCACGGCTCCGGATAAGGAATTCTACCCTGCACTCGGCTGGGTCGTGCAGCAGAAAGCTCCCCAGATCGGGAAGAGGAAAGGACTCTGTATACTACAAAGCACTATGCCAGTCTGAGCAAGGCGCTGGGCCCTCCTCCTGTTTGCTGCTGTCTAGACTGATGGTGCTGACTCAGTGGGGCCTGGGGTGGGAGCACCAACTGGGTGGCCAGTCCCATAGGCCTTCGTCTGTGGCATCCACAGTCTGGGCTTCAGCTCCCAGGACAGAGCCTCCCTGTCTTGCCCACTAAATCGAGAGGCCAGCTCATTCACTTACAGGGAGGCCTCTGTAGCCCTCGCATGAACCACGCTGCCCCGGCGGCACGTCCTGTGTCTTTGCCTCCCACGGGAGAGCCACACAGCCACATTCTGAGCAGACAGCGGTGGGCGGGTCAGGCCTCACAGCGAGGGGAGAGAGAAAGAGGGGACCCAGCTGCCTAGGAACCAGACACATCTGTGCGCCAGGACCCCTGCCTTCAACAGTGCTGGACGACACAGAGCGCTCACCTCGGAGACTCCCTTTTCTAGAAACTTCTCCAGCCATCCGTCTTCTGCTAAATGGTCTTTCTTCAGATTCATAGAAACCAGTGGCTGCAGCTTGAGATCTTCCTCAACTGCAAGAGTTTAGTAACAGGACAGCTTAGTACCCAAGGCAATGAACTTGGGACTCAGGGCTGTGTCCAGGTTACCTTGGGCTTCACCTTTCTGATCCTCCCTTGCCGGCTTCAGAAGAAAACATAAAACCCAACTGATTGAATCATTGCAAGAACTAAATGAAATACTGCATGGGCATTGTGCCTATACATTGGAAGGCCTTATGCTGAGTAAATAGTAACTATTGTTATCAGTATCATTATTGATACTACATTATGATCATATTCCACTCATGGCTCCCTGCACTCTGACAGGCCTCTGAGCGCCCTTACTACTCATCATGCACAAAGGTATAACCAGTTTATTACGTTATGTACCTGCCACCACTGGCTGACGTCACCCATGACTTTTTTTTTATAATTTGTTGTCAAGTTGGTTTCCATATAACACCCAGTGCTCATCCCCACATATGCCCCCCTCCATGACCATCACCCCCCTTTCCCCTTTCCCCCTCCCCCTTAAGCCCTCAGTTTGTTTTTAGTATTCAAGAGTTGCTCATGATTTGCCTTCCCATGACTTTTTATCTTAACTGGGAACTCAATATTTAGCAATTTCAGAAAATCTCAAGGATACTTCCAAACGATGTGAAGAGGGAAATATCTATGATAAATCGAATATGATCACCCACAGCCCTCTGAGACTTCCTAATTTCCTCTCAGCAGATATTCCAGTTTAGGGGGGGCCTTCTACTGCCCCCCAACAGGAAGATATGAGTATCAAATGATATAGGCTAGTAGAAATAGTCTATACACTGTTGAGTGCCTCCCTGGTCCTAGATCTCAGAGGTCCTGCAATGCTCGCCCACCACACTTGGACCGGAATGCACCTCCGCATTCAGGGCCCTGAGCCTACCAACTTCACCTCCTTTCTCCACCTCCCACCCAGGACGAGGAGCTCAAGCGTCCCTCTGGGGCCCAGGTGAAACGCCATGCGTCCTCCTGCAGTGAGAAGTCCCATCGCGTGGATCCTCAGGTCAAAGTCAAGCGCCACGCCTCCAGTGAGTTTCGAGTGGGAGGGAGGAATGGAAAGAAACAATCCACAGGGCAGTGGGTCTCAAATCCGATTCCTCCAGATGTCAGGCAGGTAAATTAATGAGGGAAGTGAAATGTCAGAAAATGCTCTACCAGAGGAAAAAATGACGGGACAAGCCAAGTGAGAGAGGGCCGCTAGCATGTGGCCTCAGAGGGGAAACCACAGGGAATGGGGTCGGGGAGGACTGCAGGAAGCCCGGGAGTTCAGGCTCCAGCTATGGGGTGGGGACTACCCAGCCCCGGCCGGTGGCTCCCCTACAACCAGGCCAACCCGAGTTTGCAGATTATTCAAGAGACCGGAAGTCTAGCCTTTATATGAAATCCACTTGTTTCTTAATACGAGCAACTAATTTTCAAAAAATCTTAACGCTGAATAAGGCCAAATATGTTTTCATGTTCCATTGTTGCTTATATAGGTATGCACACATGTACACATGTAAAATTCCTCCTCAGGCTCTGTTCCAAAGGCGAACAATTTATAATTTCTGATCTGGGGTAACAAGTGGAGAAATGAACTCCTCCAAATACCCTTGAGGCAGCTGCCATGGAAGGCACAGCTCACCTCTGTGTCCCAGCCCGAGCTCGCCCTAGTACCTACCCCTTCGGAGCTCCGTGAATTGCCAGGTTACCACACTGCACAGTAAAGGCAAAGTATGCCGGGCTATGGCAAATTGTGTTTGATTTCCAACACCAATCTCTGCTTCTGTGTGATTTGTGGGCAGGCCAGCTTCCTGTAGAACAGCATGTTCTAAGAGTCTTTTATTTATTGCTTTATAGTTCTTCCCCCTGTACCTGAACACGGTCAAGTTCTATCCCTTGCATTTCGAAGATTAATTTTTTAAATATTTTTTATTAGGTCTCCATTTCATTAATATAGATAATCTCTTCTGAGGGTCAGGGGAGTCATATTCCATTCCCCACTTGATCGTTAAATTACTGCATAACTTTGGAAAACTCCCTTCCCTTCTCTGGGTTGGAGTTTCCCCCTGAACAATCAGACAGTTGTTATGTAACATTCCTGATGCTCTACTCTTATTGGCACTGGAAATGTGGGCCTTTATGCAATGCCCATTTTAATTTTTTTTCGTGTTTATTTTTGAGAGAGAGACAGATACAGAGACAGAGTGCAAGGGGGGCAAGGACAGAGAGAGAGGGAGACACAGAATCCAAAGCAGGCTCCAGGCTCTGAGCTGTCAGCACAGAGCCCAACACGGAGGCTCGAACTCACGAACTGCGAGATCATAACCCGAGCTGAAATCAGATGCTTAACCAACTGAGCCACCAGGCGCCCCTGGAATACCCATTTTAAAATGGGAAAGTTGGCATCTGGCTGGCTCAGTCAGAAAAGCATGTGACTCCTGACCTCAGAGTGATGAGTTTGAGCCCCATGTTGGGTGTAGAGATTACTTAAATATATAAAACTTAAAAACAAATTATTTTAAATCAATAAAAATAAAACAGAAACATAAATGAAATAGTAGGCATGTAAGATTAAAGAAATCACAAAACACTAAAAAACAACAACAAAAGTAACCAAACACAGGTTCTTCAAATCAAATGTTATATTGAAGTCCGGTTGATCAGAGATACAGAGGCAGAGCTGCTCTGGTAGGAACTGGGAGACCCGCCAGCCCCCCTTCACCCCTGCAGCATAGCCGTTCTGTGAAATCACAGGGCCCCTCAAACCCGCACATCTAGTCCACAATGGGTCTCAAGTGAAACAACTAAAGAACATTACAGAGAAAGGTCTTGCCCAAGGTCATATATGAGCTACCGATTACTAGGTAATAAATTACCCAAAATTTAATGGTTCAAAAAGTAAACCTGAGTCATATTACAGTTTCTGGGGGTCAGGAATCCTGGAGCAGCTTAATTAGGTAGTTCTGGCTTGGGATCTCTTGTGAGGTTGCTCAATCTACTCAGTGTAAATGACTGTTTTACTCTGTATTTGTGTCCTTCCAACTCTGGAGATGTTGAGGTGCTATTTATTTTATAAAATATTGGGAATAATGGATGGTGGTTGGGGTTTTGAAGGTCCTTATCTGATATAACACTGAGAGTATTTTCCTGGCCTGCACATTTATTTTTATTTACCAGTCTATCAAATCCCAAAGTCTGGGAGAGGGGTGCCTGGGTGGCTCAAGTCCGTTAATCCTCTGACTTTGGTTCTGGTCATGATCTTACAGTGTGTGAGTTCAAGCCCCCTGTCAGGCTCTGTGCTGACAGCTCAGAGCCTGGAGCCTGCTTTGGATTCTGTGTCTCCCTCCCTCTCCCTCTCTCTCTCTCTCTCTCTCTCTCTCTCTCTCTCTCTCTCTCTCTGCCCCTCCCCCACTCATGCTGTGTCTCTCTCAAAAATAAATAAACATTAAAAAAAAAAAAGTCTAGGAGAAAACTCCCCTGGGATGCCAGCTATTGTGTACCTGGCAGGTTGGGGGAAGTGTGGGTCCCCTTCTCTGCCCTCCATGCTTTATCTATGATCAGGGTCGTTGTGACAGGAATTGATTTGTTGCATGCATCACTGGGTGGCCACTGTGATCCCTACAAGAGCTAGAGAGAAAAGACCCCCAACTGTCAGTAAACCCTGGGAATCGCTCCAAACTCCACACCCCACCAACTTAGAAGGGCTGTGTATCACTGTCTGAAGCAAAAAAATAAATAAAAATTTCCCTGAGAGGTTAGATTATGGCATTGCCTCAACTAGTGCAGTAATGCACAACGCGGACCCTGGAGTTTGACACATATGGGCTCAAACTGGGCTCTGCCATCATTCACAGTGAGACCTAACAGTGCCTCAGTTTCCCCAACAACAAAATAAAGCTGATAATAGTAAGTTTTTATGAAGAGTAAATGGAAATGCATGAAAATGGCTTAGCATATGGTAAATGTTCAATAAATTTTTGCCATAATTATTTGTTATTGTCCACTATAACAGAGCTTACAACAGACTCTGGGACCCCTTGCTCCCCCAGCCCATTTTGGGGGAATAAAATGGGCAATGTCTGACTTTAGCCCAACTCCTTGATTTTCTGTGGATCTGAGTTATATGTACCTGTCTCCTTATCATATTATCTGAGAATTGACTATAAAATGCACTTTTAAAACTAAAGTGTGTTATACATCACAGAATTTGTTTCTGATCATCATCATCTAACATTTACTAGGCACTTCCCTCAGATACTGTATTAAGTATTTTTCATGAACTATCTCATTCAAAACTTAGCACAATGCTAAGAGGTCAGTTTGATCAGTACCCACATTTACAAATGCGGAAACTAAGGCCTGGGGCATGGCACACAAACACCACTATTCACTTTTGCCCTGATATCACACAATTGGTAAAGGGCAAAAGAGAACACAAACCTTGTTTTGCCTCACTCCAAAGTCCCTGTTCCTAGTCTCTGGGCTCTCCTGCCTCCCTTTTGTCCTGTTTCCTTAGAGGATTCACACCAAATTTATCTAAGGATTTAGACCTAAATATTCCCATTTTACAGATGGAGAAGTTGAGGTTGAGAAAAACACCAAGGTCAGCCAAGTACCCTTACCAGAAGTCAGGAATGGGGGCCTTTTCCTGTCTTCCATCCCTGCAGGTGCCAATCAATACAAGTACGGGAAGAACCGAGCGGAGGAAGATGCCCGGAGGTACCTGGTAGAAAAGGAGAGGCTGGAAAAAGAGAAAGAGACAATCCGGACAGAGCTGATGGCACTAAGGCAGGAGAAGAGGGAGCTGAAGGAAGCCATTCGGAACAACCCAGGTACCTACGTAGGCTCCTCCTGGGCGCTCAAGGTTGGGGGCGGGGCTTGGCTTTGACTCCGCCCATGGCAGAGGTCACGTAGTTATCCAGGACAAGTGGGCTTCTCCTCCCCTTCTTCCTCCTCCTCATCCTCCTTCGCCTCTTAACATCATCGGTCATTTTCCTTCCTGACTCATGAAAGTGCCATCAATTTACTAAGTGATTTTGGGTAAGGGGATGAAAAAGCATCACAAAAGTGCACACTTAAGGTAGCAAAATTTGATCTGATTTTAGAAATGTTAAAATGTGAAAACAGAGTGTGACTTGGCATCAAGGAAATAGGAGATAACATGTTGAACCCCACATTAATTCACTCAGTCAGGGATGTGCCGAGCACCCAGCTGTGTGAGGCACTGGCCCCGGCTGTGGGACTGATGGACAGAGACGTGTTCCCAGGATCCTCTTCCAAAATCCAGGGACATGACCGCTGCCGACTAGGCTGCCCTGGGCTCCTCTGCACCCCACTTTCTGCCATTTCCTTTGAATTCTCTCTGTAGCTGACGTTTGGCATATTTTCAGCCTGAGGTTTGCACACATGCTTGAGGGAACACAGGTCTTTGTCCTTTATAAAATACATCCAAGGTCACATAGCCCGCATGAGAATCTGATGGAACCCATGCACCCTTTCATGAAGGGAGAAAACCCCTGCAATTCACGTTATGGAGCCCCCAGGGCTCACCCGTAGACTGCCTAAAAATCCACGAACCTAACTGAGAACTTCGAGCTTAAACAGTTAAGACTTCTGTGTAGCCAGGAACCAGAGTCTGTGAAAGGAAGCATAGGAAAGCAATGTGGTCTCAATATACAAAACTTTCTAAGAGTCTAAACAAGAGTTTGGAGGAGGTTCACTGTCCTCCTTACTGTGATCAACTATTTTTTGCTGTGACCCCTCGCTTTGTAATATTAGATTGTTTATTATATTTATTATTTTGATGTATTGTTTCTTCTTTCTCATACACACACACACACACACACGCATAAATGTGAACTCCATTAGGGCAAGGATCTGTGCTGGTTTTGTTCACTGATATATCCCAAGGGCAAGAACAGTGCCTGGTCCATAGTGAGCACTAAGTGTTTACTGAATCGATGGGTGAATGGATGGATAAATGAATGAATGGAAAGAATTCGCTGTCACAGGAAAATCCTCCAGTGCAGCCTCCTACTTGCCCCCAGGCAAAGAATGGAGATAATGTTTAAACCTGGTAAGACCCACCACAACTCTTGGCATGAAAAAGTTACTAATACAGGGTTGCTGGTTTAGACTGAATAAGCAGCAAAATGCTATAGGAACCCCTGGTCAATGTAAAGCTCTGTGTTATAATTCAGTTACAGGTAACAGAAACTAAAGTCAAATGGCTTAGAAATGAAAAAAAAAGTCAGAGTGCCTGGCTTGTTCGGTCAAGAGAGCATGGGACTCTTGATCTCAGGATCATGAATTAGCCCCATGTTGAGCTTAGAGCTTACTTAAGAAGAAAAGAAAAATGTAATTGGAAAACTGAGCAATCAAGTATAACAAGGTCCAGATATTTAAGCAATGTCACCATTCTTGTCTCTGATTCTTGCTTCTGCCTTCCTTGGTGCTGATTTCATTCTGTGGCCTCATGGTGGCATAATGGCTGCAGGGTTCTATCCTTCACCCATCCCCCCAATCACCCCAGCAGAGAGAACTCTTCCCAGTGGACCCCACAAAAGCCTCAGAATTCACTCTGATTAGACCAACTTTGATCTTTAAACCAATTAATGTGAACAGAAAATGGAATTATGATTATGGGCCAGATCTAGGTTATGTGCCAACCCTGAACTAAAAGTGAGGTTGGCCCCATCCAAACTATAGGGGATGGGAGGAAAAGGCGGCTTTCCTGTAGAAAATCAGGGTTCTGTATCGAGAAGGTGGGGAAATGGGTACCGGGCAGGTAAAAACCACACAACCCTGCATGGAGCTAGAACTCCAGGCCAGAAGTCCATCTCTTACCGGGACGAAGGGCTGGGGAAGTCCTCTGGGAGGGGCAGACTAGAACCTGAGGCCCTGCCGACCCCCCTGATGCTTCAGGCCAGGCTCAGCTGTTTCTCACCAATGTCTTTGGACCCAGGAGCCAAGTTAAAAGTCCTGGAGGAGGCTGTGGCCACCCTGGAAGCTCAGTGTCGGGAGAAAGAAGAGCTGCGGATTGACCTGGAGCTGCGGCTGGTGGCCGTGAAGGAGCGCTTGCAGCAGTCCCTGGCAGGGGGCCCGGCCCTGGGGCTCTCTGTGAGCAGGAAGAACAAGAGTGGGGTGAGTGCGTGCCCTTCTGTGCTGGGGCAGCTGCTCCTCAGCCCCCTCACGTGCTATAGATCTTCAGGATCATCTTTGCAGGTAGGAGTTAGGCTCATTTATAGATGAAAACGTGGAAGCTCAAAGAGGAGAGGGAAGGTGCCAGAAGATCAGCTCCCAAAGGGGAGGCGGCAAAGCTGGGGCGGGGGCTCTTGGAGCAAGTTCTGGCCTATCTACCATTTGACTTTTTACCGAGTGTGATCTTATAAGTAGCCTTTGGGTTATTGATAGTTCCATCTATGATACATCAAATAAGAACAAACTTGTGTTGGATAATAACACAGGTCAGTACAGCATTTGAACCTGCATCACCTCATAGTCTGCACAGCAGTCCTATGTCCTAGTGCTGGTGTATTTGCGCCATCGGACGTACAAGGAAACTGAGGTCAGATATGTCGAATGACTTACTCAAGGACACTCCGTTAGGTGGGAGACAGGATTCCCAATTCAGCAAGTCTGACTCGGAGCCCTGTGTTAGACACAGTACGTGCGTCCTCCCTCAGGGTCCCCAGTGTACGGGGCCATCCTCAGGGCTTTGCACCCCTTGTCTCCAGCGCTCCGAGCAATGCTGCAAAGAAGATGCTCTCACCCGGAATGAGACTTCCTCAGAGAGAACGCAGCTGCCCTTGGTCTCCCTCTGGGTGTCTCAACCTCGGCACTGCTGACATTTGGAGCCAGGAATTCTTTTGGCTGGGGACTGCCATGTGCCTCGGAGGATGTTTGGAGCATCCCTAGCCTCCACCCACTAGACGTCCGTAGCTCCACACCCAGTTGACAACCAGAAATGTCTCCAGAAATTGCCATGTATCCCCTGGAAGGGCAACACTGACCCCATTTGGGAACCACTGGTCTAAAGTACCCACGATCCCATCTGTTACTTTCTCATAGCACTTAGCCACAATCTGTATATACATAATATATGTATGTGTGTGGATGTGTGTATGTGTGTGTGTGTGTGTGTGTGTGTGTGTGTGTGTCCTTACTTGTCTAATGTCTGTCTCCCCCACTGGATTGTATTTTTATTTTAAAAAATTGGGACTATGGCTGTTTTATCATTATAGCCTTCACCCTTTATAGCATCTGAAAAATAATAGAAGTGCCACAAATGTTTGATAAATTCGTAAATGTTAGGCCTGGTTTCGGACAAAGAAATTGAGATTCAGAGAGATGAAATAACTTGTCTGATATGTCTGAGTTGTCACTGGCAACGGTATTCTCATCATTGTTGGCTGAGGCCACGCTGCTTGGTCAGACCACACCCTGCGGCGGCTCGGAAGCCAGGCTGCTCCTTCTGCCCTCGTGCTGCCCCTACCTGGGGCTTTGCAACCTCATTCACAGATGAAGGGCCTGAAGGACAAAAACAAATTCCCTGAGGGCTGGTGGCAGAGCTAGAAGCGGCTCCCTCATCCAAGCTGCTTCCTCCCACAGTGTGCCCTGAAATTCACATTCCAGGGGGCTTCTCCACTACTTTTGATCCTTTCTTTAAAATTTTTTTACCTTTTTTTTTTTTTTGAGAGAGAGAGAGAGCAAACAGGGCAGAGGCAGAGGGAGGGAGACAGAGAGAGAGAGAGAGAGAGAGAGAGAGAATCTTAAGCAGGCTGCATGCCCAGCACAGAGCCTGACACACAGGCCCCACCCCACAACTGTGAGATCATGACCTGAGCAGAAATCAAGAGTTGGACGCTTAACCGACTGAGCCACCCGGGAGCCCCTACTTTTGATCCTTTTGATGGCCTTGGGAGATGAAGAGAAGTCAGCTCTAGATTCCCCACAGGCTTGGCTGTCAGTGTGTCCCTCGTAAGGAACCATATCTAGTAAGGTACTAAGCAGCTATCTGGAGACTTTAAGAGGTGAGAGCACCTAGAAAATGAGAACGAGGGCCGCCTGGGTGGTTCAGTAGGTTGAGCGGCTGACTCTGGATTTCAACTCAGGTCATGATCTCACAGATCAGAAGATCGAGCCCACCTTGGGCTCTGTGCTGATAGCTCAGGACCTGCTTGGGATTCTCTCTCCCTCTCTCTTCGCCTCCCCCACTCTCACACGTTCGCGCACGCACGGGCACACACACACTCTCAAAATAAAGAAATGTTAAAAAAAAAAAAAAGAAAAATGAGAAGGAATACAGGGCAGAGATTAAGAAAGAGGACTGTGGGGTTTGAATCCTGGCTCTCCCACTCACCAGCTATGTGACCTTGAGCAATGACTTGAGCTTCCCATTCCCCTTCTCTGTAAAGTAGGATGACTACTAGTAGTACGTACTTCATAGGTTTGGAAAGGCTAAATGAGCTAATCCATGCAATGCCTGGTGCGTTGTGAGGGCTCAGTAATTTTAGATGTCATTGCCTTTATTCCAAGATTCCAAGGGCCTCAAGTGTCTTCCTCCCCTCCCTCTGTTTGGTGCTGGCATGTTTGCATAGTGCCTTCTATTGGCATTCTTTAGAGGGCAAGTGAGGTGTGGGTAGCCACACGAGACCTCATCTATGTAACTCTTTCTTGTCATCAACAGGAAGCTGTAAACAAACCCCAGAACAATGCCTCAGAGCAACCTCTCCCTGTCAACTGTATCTCTGAGCTGAGGAAGAGGAGCCCATCCATCGTAACCTCTAACCAAGGAAGGGTGCTGCAGAAAGCCAAGGTATAGCAATGGCTCAGCTAATTCAAATTCAGACACCTGGCAGCCTTTCTATGGAACCTCACCAAGAGCCAAAAAGTCATCTGGTTAGAAAGGCAGAGAATTGCCAGTACATCCAGGAAGTTTGCTCAGAGAAGGTCTTCAAATCTCATTCGGTACCTATTTACTTGTTCTTAACACACAGTTCTACAAGCTCAGTTTTCCGGTTGCTGAGCCTACAGTGAGGTTTGGGACAGGAAAGGCCCTGTTTCATAGGTGAGGAAACTGACAATCAGGAAGTGAAGAGACCCATCCGAGGTGATGCAGGGCATCATTGCAAGAGCTGGGCTGCAAACCCACCTCTTCCAATTCCAAGTCTGGGGCCCTCTCCATGATACTGGCCCACAGTCTGATCATCTTGGGGCCAGATGTTATAGACCTTTTTGGATTTTAGGAAGGTACACAGACACATATGATGAAAAACCCCAACAAATTCTCAGGAAGTCCCCTGTAAGCAAACACATTAAAAATTCTACAAGGCACATGAATATTCGCCCCTTGTGGAATAAATAGATTATAAACAGCCTCACATCGGGTCAGATCAGGTTTTGCCACCAGTTGAGTTAGTACTCAAATGAGAAAAATTTTGGTTTCAGGGCTTTCTGGATTTCAGAACGGGGCATAGGAAATTGTGGACTTGAAAAACAAACACCTGAGCATTAGGACTCGAGATTAGAGAAGTAACCAGCCAGAGGCCAGATCCTCTAAATTAGACATCAGCAAACTTGCTATAAAGGGCCGAATGGCAAATGTATGACAGCCTGTGACCACAGAGTCTCTTCCAGAATGACTCAGCTCCACTGTTAGAGCAGGAAAGTAGCCACAGACAACATGTAAACAAATGACGGTCATGGCCGTGTCCCAGGAAATCTTTATGGACAGTGAGGTTTGAATTTCCTAAAACTTTCACATGTCAAGAAAAACTGTTACTGTTTTGATTTTTTTTTCAAACATTTAGAAATGTAGAAACCATTCTTAGTTGATGGGTGCTACAAACACATGTAGTGGGCCAGATATGGCCTGGGGGCCAGTTTGCTTCCCTGTGACCCTTGTAGGCCATTGAAAGAACTGCGAATTTTGTTCTAACATAATGGAAAGTCATCGGCAAGTTCCAAGCAAAAACATTTTTGGGGATGAATTATGTTTTTAAAAGACCATTCTGGAACAAGGTTGAGAACTGAGTTCTGACCAGAGAGACCGGTCAGAAGTAGTCATCTAGATGAGAGATGAGAAATGTTTCGTGGCAGCGATTTGAAGTGGATGGCTTTGGAGGTAGAGCCGGAAGATTTGCTGGTGAGGATGTGGAGGATGGGAAAAGAAAGGAACCAAAGGTGATCCCTAAGTCATTGCCCTGAGCAACTGCAGTTTAGATGGGAGGACTGGGAGGAGAACAGGTTGGGATTGGGGAGTCTTCCTAGCAAGAATGTTCGAACCATCCCATTTTACCCTGGTTCACAGCATCACCTTCAGAGCTGGCTGAAAACCCTTTGCATCGTTTCTGGGTAAAAAGCCTTTCACTATTGGCCAAGACATCAGTATTCCTCTCCGATGGACTCCTACACAGCTCCAAGGGAGAGAATGGAGCCCTGGGAGCCTCCTGCCTTCACCCCTCCTTACCAAACTGCTTTGGTTTCTCATCAGCTGCCTCCTCCACACCAAGGTCCTGTGGAACAGCATTAGAGCCCAAAGTCACCCCCCTCTCCTCTCTATGGGCCTCCGTTTCCTTGTCTGAGAAAGACAAACTTGGTAATATCTGATGAGCCCCAGTGTGGAGAAATGACTTCCCCAAGGCTACAGAGAGAGAGTGGGACTAGACCCATGGCCCTCGAATCTGGCCAGTGGAGATCTTTATATAATTAGGTGCAGTGGAATATTTTTGTCCTGCAAGTCACACTAGACCATTCAGCAAATAGACTTGTCTTGTCTTTCTGTACTTCAGGAATGGGAAATGAAGAAGACCTAGAACGAGGGTGAAGATTTCATTCCTAAGGAAATACAAGACTGCATTGGAAACACTTTTTTCACCCGGAGATGCCAAAAGACTCGAAGCAGCCCCCACTCCCCACGGCACCCAAAAGACCAGCCTTTATTGTCTGCATGATTATAGGGGATGGGGGAGGGAAGAAGTGGAAGGGAAGAGGGACATGGAGAGTGTCCTTATAACTTCACAGAGGGTGGAAAACAGGGGTGGAGGGGGTAGAAATCCGAAGGGTCTTAAAGGTTTTGTTAAATGTCTGTGCCCTCTCTTCTGAAGAAGGAATGGAAGCACGCGTGGCTGAGCCATTCCACCCCGTTCTCAGCATCCCATTCCCAGGCTTCAGGGCAAAGGAAGACGGTGCTGAAGCGGTGGTAGAGCACAGAGACAAGACTTGATCAACTCATCACACTTGTGCCAACCGGATTCATGTTGGGCATTACCGACAACCACTGGACAACATAAATAGGCTGAACAACCAGTAGAATTCCCCTGCCTGCGTAAAGGTGAACGAAAGCTAGAGACACCATGCAAACTCTGCCATCATTCCTTCTGTGCCTTAGGACCAGGCAGATGCAGCGATCACAACCCCGCATTGGAGTGGTTTTCAGATTAGGGATCGGACATGCAGGAGGCAAGGAGAGGGTCAGCAGCCGATTTTATTTTCAGCTCTTAGCGGCAGTGACAGAAACATTGGTTGCTAATGTCCACAGAAGACTGCAGGCATTATAGGGAGAGGTCATTTGTGCTCAGTCAAGTCCTTTACATATTTCACGTGACACTCAGGCTCCAGGAGCAATGCATAGAAATCCAAATGACGCTCTTTATGTCTTTATCCTTATTTTGCACTTGGAGGCTCTCCGGTCGGCCCTTCTGTATCTGCTTATCAAGTAAAACTGTCAGGGAGAATCAAAGGACAGTGGCTTATTTCTGCCATGAGTGCCTTTTACTTACACTTGATACTTTCTATGAGGAAGCAAGGACCTCAAGTCTCGGGCAGTCTCCTTACTGTGCCACTCACTCCTTGCTCAATACTGTAGCCCTTTGTAATGCCTTTTTATATTTCCTTCCAAAGAAAGTTAAAACCAGTTAACTGTTAAGAGTTCAAAGTTTAGCTCGAGGAGAGAGAAGGGAAAATCGCAGAATAACCTTTGGACACGTTGATGGAGGTCTCACATGCTTTACCCTACCGAGGGCTTTACATACTTCTGCCTTATCCAAACTTTACCTCCCTTTGAGATAGCCGGGAACCAGAACAGTGAAAAGAACCTGACCAAAGTCACCCAGCTGGCCAGCGGCAGAGCTTAAGGCTTAGGGCTCATGAGCTTGGATCCAGACAGGGTTGGGGTTGAGCCCTGCCTCTGCCACTGACCAGCTGGTGACTCTGGGAAAGTCATTCGACCTCTCTGATTCTTGTTTTCTTATCGGTGAAACTCAGGCTCACAGTTCTATTTTCCTCCCAAGACTATTGGGGAAATTCAAAGAGCGGATACATGGGAAGCATTTTGCATACTGTCTGAGAAATAAGAAATGCTCGGTCAGCAATGGCTCTCATTATTAGCTGGATAACCAACGTTTAACTAAACTTCCTGCATTCTTTCTACTGGCGAAATGATGTTTATATGGTTACCACAGCCACCAAAAAGCTAAAAGGGCAACTAATCCATAACTGACAGGTTTCATCCAGATTCCACTTGAGTATCTTCAATGAAAAAGGAGCTCACATAGTCTGGATTGTTAATGTGTTTTGTTTTTTTTTTAATGTGGATCCTGGAATGACGGCAAATACTCCAATTACATCCTCAGTGTGTCCTCAGTGTGTTGTTTTGGGGGTGAGCATCTTTTCCCAGTGATAGATCTTGAGACTCCTTGGGGGGGGCACCACAGGATTAATAATAAACATTTATCCAGTACTCCATGCAGCAGGTACTGTGTTAGCCAAGGCCAGCTTCACAGGCACAGAACCCGTGTAGCCACAAAGATTAGTAGAGGGCTGAGCTTGGTTTAATGCTCTGCTGTTGCCCTCTTAATAATTTTTTTAATGTTCATTTTTGAGAGACAGACAGACAAGAACATGAGCAGGGGAGGAGCAAAGAGAAAGGGAGACCCAGAATCTGCGCAGGCTCCAGGCTCTGAGCTGTCAGCACAGAACCCCAAGCAGGGCTTGAACTCATGGACCACAAGATCATGACCTGAGCCGAAGTCGGATGCTTAACCGACTGAGCCACACAGGTGCCCCTTAATAATTTTTGAACAAGAGGTGTCACATTTTTCTTTTGCCCTTTATTTTTTTTTTTAGGCATTAAACATTTTTTAAGTTTATTTATTTTTGAGAGAGAGAGAAAAAGAGTGTGAGCACAAGTGGAGAAGGAGCAGAGAGAGAGACCATGAGATCCTGACCTGAACAGAAGTTGGAGGCTCAACCAACTGAGACACTCAGGTGCCCCTGTTGCCCTTTAAGTCATGTAGCCAGTCCTGGCGCTACCTAATCACTTTTCCAGGCATTATCCTTTTAGTTTTCACTAAAACTCTGTGAGAAAGTTTCTGTTATTCCAGTGTTCACAGGTTGGGAATTTGAAGCCCAGAGGGGTTATGTAACTAGCAGGAGCCCACAGTTAGGACGTGAAGCCCGCAACTTTTCCTCTGAGTTCCAAGCACTCCACGCCTTACTCCCCCCACACCCTGCACTGCAGCATTCGGACACACACTAGCACTTAATAAATAGATGAATGAATGGATGCATGTATGCAGCACATTTGATGTTAAGTTCATCAGCTAAGAGAGTATAAACAAAATGGCTAAAGCAGCACAGAGGCCAGACCTTATCTGTTAAAATGCCTTGATTGGTTGTTATTTTCCAAAATATAGGCTCATGGCTCTAGGGTACAGTTGACGCTCCATCCTTCCTGACACTCATGTGTTGGGGCCATCAGATTTCTAACGTCCCTGGATCCTCAGTGGGCGACCCTGAGCAGGCATACCAATCTCTCTGAGCCTCGATTTTCTCAACTGTTAAAGAGGATCATAATCCTTTCTGACCCCATGCTGCTCTTCTCCTGAGACCAAAAGGAAATATAAGGTGTTAGTTACAACACAGTTGAGCTGGGCCTTGGACAGAATATAAAGACGCAAAAGTCTCCAGCTCTGTCCTAGGGAACTTACAGACAAGCAGAGAGAAAATCTGACCCAAATAGCTACAGTACAAGTAAGCCATGTTATGGCCTTAAATAATGGCGTGGGGTTTTGTTTTCTTTGTTTGTTTTTGTTTTTACCTTAGGGACTATGCAGTACCTAGTCTACCAACTCCAAGTGCTCTCAACCCCAATCACCAGTCTATCCTGTTAGTTTTCCATACTAAATCTCTCTAAAAATTTTCCACTTCTTCCTAGTTCCACTGACACCAACCAGTAATTCATTTAACAAATATCTGTTAAGAACCTACCATGTGCACCCACTGTACTAGACAGATGTCAGAAAGCACAGCTATGGACCACAGAGACACCCCCAAAAAGCTCAAATCCTAGTTGGGAGAACAGAAACAAAACAAAACAAATAAAATACTAATATGGAAACAAAAATGTGCCCAATATACCTAGAAGAGTAGCTACTTTAGACTGAGTGGTTACAAAGGTCTATTAAGGGGTCCCCGGAACAAAATACAGCCCTTCCTTGCATGGACAAGTCCAGTAGCTTGTGTCCCTACTTCTTTGCTTAGACCCAGCAATCTGTCATACGGGAGTCAAGACCACCCGTTAAACATGTAAAGGTTTTGTAACACGTTCCCACTGCAATCAGAGTAAGACACAAGTTCACATTCATAAACAAATTTTTGAATTACATCAGGGCAGTTCCACTGATCATTGGAAATAGACAAGAGTCTGTGCCCTAATGGAGCTCACGTTCTAGTGAAGGGAAATGAGAAAACGCATATTTAAAAACATAGTAAAGTCAGAAAACAAGGGAATGGGAGGGGGAAAGCACGTAATAACGATGGTGGAGTCAGGCTTCAATTGTTTAAATCCCTCGCGTGATCTGTTCCGCTAATTGTGTTGTGTCGCCCCTCTTCCCTCCAAATGTTTCAGCGCCTTACTCGCAACGTACTCTCCCGCTTGACTGGGTCTCTGCGAATGCTGTTTGCCTCTACCTAAACCACCTCCCTCCTCTTTGCATCTACGCATTCTTCGGTTTTCAGTTCAACTATGATTTCCCTCTGGCGGGACTGCCCACGCTCGGTCGTGTTCTAGGCTTCCGTGGCACCACGCCCCTCACTTTTAAACACCGGACTTTATATCACGTTTGCCTTCGTTTATTGTTTACAACCTCACGTAAGCTCCTTGAGGGTCCAGCTGCGATCCCCCGTGTTCCCCGAGGACTTCGCGACGAACACAAACCCCAGCCCCGAGATAGGAACCCGCCCTACGCGCCCAACACGCTGGAAACCGGAAGCGCCGCATTCCGTCGGGCACGGCGCGCCAAGAACAGCCGGAAGTGTGGCGTTCGCGCCCGGGCCCTGGGCGGGGAGCGCCCGCGAAGGCTGCCGGGAAGAGTGGTATCTCGCGCATCTCGGCATTTGGAGCAAGTGCGCTTGCGCTGCCTCCGTCAGCCGGGATCGGGAATATGGCCGCGCAGTCAGTGTGGGCTGTTCGGCGGCTGGTGCAGCGCCTTCTGGCCTCGAGTGCCGCATCCGAGGGCAGGTAAGCGAAGCAGGCAGCGGGTGGAGGGTTGAGGATAACGCGAGACAGGCGAGCTGGAACGACACTTGTGGGCTGGAAAGGCACGAGATGATCCACCAAGCCTCTCAGCTCCCTACGATCGGGTGCTCACGGCCCCATTCTACGGAGAAGGAAACTGAGGCACACCGCCGTGCCTTCTCTCCAGGCCAACGAAGTTGGGAATAGCGGAGGTCGCTCCTCGGAGGTAGGAACTCCAATCCCGAGCGTCGACCGATTTGGGGATGTACCTTTCCCGGCCCTTTCTCCCCAACTCCCCAGCTACGGTGTCTGCTGTTAAATGGAAATTCTCCCCTTGACTCCTTGTGTGATTTTAGGCCAGTCCCTTCCCCATTATCCCGGCTTCACTTTACCTCTCGGTAAAGAAGGCGTTGAACCTGGCCTCTCCAAACGGCCCTTCCACCTGCTCCCGGGACACCGTGAAGTTCCTTTTGCTGCTGCTCTTCACCGTCGGCTGCGGCACCTTTCATTGATCACTTCTCATGCTGATTGTAGAACTTTATAGGCAGTTCTTTTTATTCTCCCGTTTCGTCGAGAAAACGGGTTTAGAAAAGTTGAGTGACCTATCCAAACTCAAATACTCGGTAACTGTGGAACCCAGCCCGGATTCAGGGCCCTAGAATCCGCTCTTTTAATTAGCGAGCAGCGTTAATTATTCTCTGGGACGACTCCGTGTTTAACTGTTTCTTCCGGAGGAAGAATAAAAAAAGAGTGAACTGGGGTCTGAGGAAGGTTGGACTTCTGAAATGTAAATTAAGCCGAGGGGAGTCCGGGAATTTCACCTGTCACCTTTTTATTTTAACGCACCTGACCTAGCTGGCACCCTCCCCTGGCACCTGGGTGCGAGGTTGAATTCAAGGTTTCCGGCTTTTTTCTTTTTTTCTTTTTTTTTTTTTTTAAGTCTTTTCGGCAGTCGGTGATGGAGGCACAGGCCGGAAGAAAAAAGTTTCCTTCTGATAAAATTTCCCCTCACTCCAATTCTGAAGCAGGAGGAATTGAAGGGCTCAGCCTGAACGAACACTCCTCTCCAGACTTGGGTTTTGGCCATGTCTCTTCAAACCGGCCCTGGGAGTATTTTGACCTAGTTTCGGTTGGATAAATGTAGGTTTGTTAGGGGTTTAGGAGAAAGGAGGTACGTCACCCTGTGTGATTTGTCCCAGATCTCTGGTGATCATGTTTTCTGAACCAAAAATGGAGAACCGTACATCCTCTGACACCAAGTTGTAGTAACTGAGTTCAGGCCTGGCCTGGAAAGAAGGTCGGGGACATAAAAGCCACCTTGCCCATAGCTTTATAAAAATTAAAAAAAAAAAAAAAAAAAGAAAGAAAGAACGACACTTAGAGCAGGGGCTACTTTATAAATCTTGGATTGTAGCAGCTCTGACTCTTTCAAGGAAGTTTCCATTACGCCTCTCCCTTACTTTAAGCAAACTCCTTTTCCCCCTTTAAACCTGTGCCTGGATATCACCTCAGTGACTGGCCTTCATTATGTGCTAGTTTATATAAATGAACCGTTTGTTTTGAAGACCTTTTGTACTCATGGACTGATTTTGTTGATCATTTTACTTCAGATCAAATAATGAGACTCCAGGAGGCGTAATGGAAACTTCGTTGAAAGAGTCAGAGCTGCTACAATCCAAGATATATAAAGTAGCCCCTGCTCTAAGTGTCTTTCTTTTTTTTTTTAATTTTTTTAACGTTTTTTATTTATTTTTGAGAGACGTAGACAGTTTGAGCAGGGGAGGATCAGAGAGAGAAGGAGAAGAATCTGAAGCAGGCTCCAGGCTCTGAGCTAGCGGTCAGCGCAGAGCCCAGTGCAGGGCTCGAACCCACGAACCGTGAGATCATGACCTGAGTCGAAGCCGGATGCTTAACCGACTGAGCCACCCAGGCACCCCTAAGTGTCTTTCTTTGTAAACAGCGATATGTCAGACATTTGAGCTGTTCTCAATTACAAACATGATTGAGTACAAAGATCCATCTTATTCTACTGTTTATAGTTCACCCTCTAGAATGTATAGTGTTTTATAAGTATTTCATTGACTTGATTTTACAGAGAAGTGAGTTCCCAACTCAGAATTTCTTTTTTTTTTTTTAAATGTCTGTTTATTGAGAGAGAGACAGAGTGTGAACAGAGAAGGGGCAGAGAGAGAAGGAGACCCAGAACTCAAGCAGGCTCCAGGTTCTGAGCTGTCGGCACAGAGCCTGACACAGGGCTCAAACTCACAAACCACAAGATCATGAACTGAGCCAAAGTCAGACACTTAACTGACTGAGCCACCCAGGTGCCCCTCAGAATTTCTCTTAACACCGATTTTTTTCCAAAAGGCCTTACTTAGCACTTACGGTCAAGAAAGCTTTAGAATTCTAGGCCTAACTCCAGTTTGACACAGTCCCTTTCCTGGGCTTAATTTTCCCCATTTGTAAAATGAAGGATTGAATCTGGAATGCATGGCTTTGTGTTTTGAATTCCTGCTTCTGACATTGCCCTGCTGGCTTGGGGTATTAGAATTTGGTTTTCTCTTGCTGACTTCTGCGTCCCCACTTAGGGCCATCTCTACTGCCTTGTGTTCAGTACTGTGGTTCAACTGAATGCTAGCTGTGTAATCGCAAGCAAGTCATAAGCCTCTCTGAGCCTCAGTTTTCTTATTTATAAAATTGAGATAATAATAGTATTATCTCACACTCTGTGATATGAAAATAAAATCTGACAAAGGTCTGGCACTTAGTAGGCCCTTTTTTTTTAAATGTTGTTTATTTTTAAGAGAGACAGTGTGAGGGGGGAGGAGCAGAGAGAGAGAGAGAGAGAGAGGAGACACAGACTCTGAAGCAGCCTCCAGGCTCTGGGCTGTCAGCACAGAGCCCAACATGGGGCTCAAACTCAACTGTGAGATCATGTCCTGAACCGTCAGATACTTAGCCGACTGAGCCACCCAGGTGCCCCCTAGTTAGCCCTTTATAAGCGATCGCATGGGGACTGACTGGGGGCACTTTGGCTGTTTGTGACGGCATTTCTTCTTCATGTGCCACCTCCCTCCCCCTTTAGGGGATGGCCGCACCCTTTCAGCACCGCCACCCAGAGAACTGCTGGAGAGCACTGCAGTTCTGAGGACCCCCCCGATGACCTTGGGCCCTCTCTTGCAGAACGAGCCTTAAAGCTGAAAGCTGTGAAACTGGAGAAGGAAGTCCAGGACTTAACAGTGAGTAGATTTATTTCTTCTTTACATCCTCGCTCTGGCTTAATATGTGCATCAAGTTTTCATGTCCGTTTTTTCAGTCAGTTTTCCTGATTGGCTCTTTACCTCTCACGCCACCTCCACTCTCTTGCTAGGTATGTTAGCCTATAGTCGTTTAAAAACGTGTCGTGTCACGGTACTTAGATACCTACTGTTGTGGGAGCTTCAAAGGAGGTACGGTGCCTGGCGTGTAGTAAAAACTCAGTAGATGCTTGCTGAATGAGTGAGGTCGTTTACCATTGGACTCTGCCAGTCAGACTACATCTGGAATACTCTGCCAGAACCGGGTCGGCAAACCCACTTTGAGGGTGGTAATTAGTAGCTGACCACCCAGAGTGGTGAGGAGGTAGGAAAGCATGTCTGATGAGAGCAGTTAAAGGAATCAAGGATTAAAGAATGAAAGAGGAAGAGATTAAAGGAGCTAAACCATTGCCCTCAGGTTCATTTCAATGAAAGAGGGTGGCAGTATTGGCTGAGCGAGAAAAAGGAAGCTTTCTTTCAAGATAATGAGCTTGAAAAGCATTAAGTGTTCAGAGCTGGAGGCTAAATGACAGTCTATCAGGGCTGCTGTAAAGAGGAGGTTCCTGGGGCGCCTGGGTGGCTGAGTTGGTTGAGCATCTGACTTAATTGGCTCAGGTCATGATCTCACGGTTTGTGCAATCAACCCCCGAGTCAGGCTCTATGGTAACAGACTAGAGCCTGCTTGGGATTCTCTCTCCCCCTCTCTCTCTACCCTTCGCCCACTGACACATGCCCACGTGCGCACTCTCTCTCTCTAAAAATAAAGACATAAACATTAAAAAAAAAAGAGAGTAGGTTCCTGCCTTGACCGGGGATTTGGAGTAGTTGATCTAAGATTCCTACAGTTCCTCATTTTTGTTAATAAAAATCTTCCATGAGGGTGAAGGTTATAAAGTAAACAAAAGCACTCTTTTCCACCAGCAGGCATGTTTTCTGATCATTTTGACTTTGCTTTTGGTTTCAGATGAGGTACCAGAGAGCTGTAGCTGACGGTGAAAACATAAGGCGGCGAACCCAGAGATGTGTAGAAGACGCCAAGATATTTGGTGAGAGATTTTATTCACAATAAAAATTCAGGTGCTTTTCAGTTTAAGGATGCTTCCTGGCAGTTTTGCAAACTGAACATAGTGAAAAACACATCTGCAGCCTCAACCAGTCCCTACCCTGCTCTTGCGCACCTGCCATATGCTTTCTGAGACGTTTATTGGGCGTGTTGCTATGTGAACCATTTGCCAGAATAATGCTTGCTTTTGTTTTGACCAAAACGTTTGTTATTTGATTCTTCAAGCCTGTACACTTAACATTCGAGGCCTTCTACCTTCAATTCTGTTTAACTCACTAATGAAAAAGTGAATCACCCAGATGTTCAGAGGAGAATCCAAAGAGCAAGATGCCTGAGCAATCAGGAATATTAAAATTTACTTCATAGGGGGCCCCTGGGTGGCTCAGTCGGTTAAGCCTCCGACTTCAGCTCAGGTCATGATCTCATGGTCATGGGTTCGAGCCCAGAGCTTGGAGCCTGCTTCCAATTCTGTGCCTACCTCTCTCTCTGCCCCTCCCCACTCATGCTGTGAATCTCTCTGTCTCAAAAATAAATAAAACATTAAAAAAATTTACTTCATAAAAGCAAAATAACTCTAGATCCATAGAGCAGTGATCAATTGTCTCCACCAATTTTCAGTACTGTGGACAAAAACCATTTGCATTACCATTAGTATTTACAAATATACTAAGTTATAAGATAACTCAAAGACATATGGAAGCAAACTCTGGACAGTTTGCTAGATCACATCTGTTCTTTCACTGATGACTGAACAAGTTTTTTTGGTCCAATTTAAAGTCTTTCTTGGGGCATCTGGGTGGCTTAGTTGGGTAAGCATCTGACTTCAGCTCAGGTCATGATCTCACTGTTTGAGCCCCGCATTGGGCTCTGCGCTGACAGCTCCGAGCCTGGAGCCTTCAGATTCTGTGTCTCCTTCTCTCTCTGCCCCTCCCCAACTCATGCTCTGTCTCTCAAAAATAAATAAGCACTAAGGAATTTTTTTTTCTTAAGTTAGAGGTGCCTGGCTGGCTCAGTTAGTGTAGCAGGTGGCTTTTAATTTTGGAGTTGTAAATTTGAGCCCCATGTTGGGTACAAAGATTACTTTAAAATCTTAAAAATATATGCATTTGAAGGCTGCACATTTAAAAAATGTATAAAATAAAGTTTTTCAGAAGTATTTCTCTGAACATATAACATCTTATTCCAGATGTGTTCATTAAAGGGTTAGTCAGGGGCAAATCCGTGGTTACTTGACATGCTCACATTTTCATACAGACCATTATACTTTGCACAAGGGGCCGTTGGATTCTTTCTAGTATGGTCTTATAGGTGAGCTGAAAAGAGTTAATTGGTGACAGATAGAGACATGAGTCATTGTCTCCTGACCTCGAGTCTATTACTCATTCCCATAGATCACATTACCTCCTGTTATCTCATTTATCTGCTGTTTGTACATAGGATTTGCTTCATTCTTGCCCTGTCCGTGCATTCCCCTATTCAAACCCCAGTGCTTTGGCACAGCCTTCTGCTTTTCATTCAGAGCTGTAGATACCATGTCAAGACTTTGAGCATCAGCTAAGGACCAACCCCCAAATTATATTATTGATCATTTCATCCACATTTTAGTGTCTTATTTCCAACTATCAGGACAGGGCTTAGCCAACGTCAGCCTATAGGCCAAGCCTGTAACCTGTGAGTCAGTAAATACAGTTCTGAATTTCATTAATAAAAATTGGGGAAGATTCTATTTTCTTGTTAAATGATCACCTACATAAGATCCTTGATTTTTTCCTCTTGTCCCACAAAGCCTAAAATATTTACTATATGGCCCCTACTAGGAAAAGTTTGCTGCCCTTTGAGCTACAAGGAATTTCTGTAGCAAATAAACTAACTGTGGTCCCTGGGGAAGACTTTTTGCCTGCTTGAAGGGAGCAGGGTGAGTTGGCTTACCAGAAGTCAAACTTAAAACTTTTAATACATAATACAGCACAATGACTCCTTCCAGGAATAGTTTTGTCTCAGTAACTCACCTTCTCTTACACAGATTACAAAAATTCTCCCCGATCCCCCCAAAATGGTACAGACACCAGCTATCTGTTGAAGTACCATAACTAGAATGGACTCGGAGTGTGAGCTCCACACTGTATAAACGAGAGAGCCTGGGCTCTATTTTCCCCAGTCCTTTCGACTTGATTGAACAGAAGCCAGGCTCCTCTGTATCGTGTCAGCATACAAGTCAGCCCAGAAGCTAACAGCTTTCAAAATTCTCTTCGAGTGTATGTCTTCTTTTAATAGTTAGGTGATGCTTTTGATACCCCTGACTGATCTTTACGAGACATTCTTTTCTCATGGGTGGAGTTCTGATCCAGTCGGAGTACTTTTCAAGCCTTTGGCTAATCTCTTCTTCCTTTTCAACTGATTTCATTAATAGACATCAGCATTATGGCTGCAGTCCCCAGTGGAGCTGAGGGAGGTAATTTGTGGAACTTTGATCACACCGAGTCTGGTTCCCTGGAAATGCCTCCTGGTTTTACCCTCTTCCTGTCCTTCACCTCCTCCTCCTGCAGACCACACACCAGCATTCCTTCACATGGCTCTCCTGTTTCTTATATCTTCCTGCCTATCTGTCATGCCCCCCAGCACCCCAAATCCATTTTGTAAGTTAATATTGGACTAATTTGAATCCTTTTATACTTGTTTTGCTCAAGATGCTATAGTGGATCTCTGTCACCCAGAAATTAAAGATAGAATTCTTACCTCTGTCCGTTCTTCTAGAATCTAGGCAGTAAGTGTGGAAAATCTCTTCTCTGTCATCTCTTTTATTGCTTTCCTGTGGATGATCTTCCTTTCTATCTCTGAGTACAGTTAAATTGGCTGTTTTGACACCTGGCATAAAAACTGTCCCTGGATTCACACCAGAACACAGTCCACCCTTCACCAGCACCTCCCAGTGCTTTCCTGTTATCACAGATACCTGTAATGATGATATTCCTTATCATTTCTGCAAGAAAAACCAAGAGGCAGCATTGGAAGTAGTGAGATTTCTCAACAACTGAGTTTATTTGTAGAACAGTTTTCGTGACTGAAGACGTTAAGCAAGTTTTGTGGCCCGTCTCCAGCAAGTATACATCTAACTTTTGGCAGGCGGTTGGAGACTCGCCTCATCTGTGGAGTCTCTGACTTTCCTGTTCCTATTTAGCCGATTCTCAGTAGCCATTCTTGAATCTCCCTTAGCATGGTCTTATCAAATAATTTTTGTATTATTGCCCCCTCCCCCCTGGCATACTAATGTCTTGTCTCTTTTGAGAATGCATGTCTTAGCAAAACTGAGACGTGAGAATTTTCAAAGTGTACATCACTCAGTACTTAAGGTGAATGGCAACAAAAATACAAGAAGCAATGATCAAGTTTCTAAAACACAGATTTCTGAGCTTCCTGCATGTAGCCTCACCTCGTTTTTCAGGTTCTAACCATCTTCCCCATTTCCTAGTAGGCTTCCCAGTCATATGTCTTCCAGGAGAAACTCTGGTTTGTCGGTTGGGTTAAGGTGGTAATTGTTGCTACAGTCCCTGAGGCCTGTGTGACAGTCTTCCTCCTTCCCGGGGTACCCAGACTACGAGCCCCTTATCTGGGCCTTCCCCGTACTCCACCCCCAAAAGCAAAGTGGTTTCCTCACAAACAATGAAAGTGTCTGGTTTCTCTAGGAATTCAGAGTTTCTGTAAGGACTTGGTAGAGGTGGCAGACATTTTGGAGAAAACTACAGAGTACATTTCTGAAGAAACAGAGCCTGGGGACCAGAAGCTCACTCTGGAGAAGATCTTCCGAGGCTTATCACTTTTGGAAGCGAAGCTGAAGAGTGTGTTTGCCAAACATGGCCTAGAGAAGATGACACCCATCGGTGACAAATATGACCCTCATGAGCATGAACTCATCTGCCACGTGCCAGCTGGCGTTGGGGTACAGCCCGGCACTGTGGCATTTGTAAGGCAAGATGGCTACAAGCTTCATGGCCGCACCATTAGACTTGCCCAGGTGGAAGTGGCAGTGGAGTCTCAGAGAAGACTGTGAATGGGCCGTGAGGGCCTGACCGCTCCCCCTGAGCTCAGTCACCTGTGTTTCTTTTATTTATTACACTAGGTTTGTATTGTACATGAGGTACTTCATGTGGTCTGTTTTGGATTTAGTCATATTGGCTTTATTTCTAAGATACTCTACTGATTTAATGTGACCTATTTGGTCCCATCAGAAGTCTTGCCATTGGGCATTTGAACAATGTGACAAATGATGCTATGGCCTTTGTCCAAATATGTTTTAAGAAAATCATTGGAAAATTGGTGCTCTGCTGACTGTCCATTGAAAATCTTTTGAAAAGTTGTAAATGTGTATATGTTTATGTATTTTCAGCTAAATGCTTCTCTCTAATGGTCCCTGTAACAGGAATTATATAGGATGTGTTCTTTCGTGGGAAAAGGAGATGGTAGGGATTGGCTCAGCATCTGGATACTTGGAGGATGAAGCTCTAGAGTTACATGAATTTAGATCGTTTGGGTTGATGTTTATACACACAGATTTTTTGGGGGACTTCCCCTTTTTATTTTTCTTTTAGCTACTTTTTGTCCTTGTAGTCCCCACCAGGGAGGCCATATTCACACTCATGGGCCCTTTCCAGTTCCCATTTATAAGGACTAATTAAGGCCAAGGCAAGACTTGGAAGCCAAGGAGTATCAAGAAATTCAACATACCAGATCCCTTTCAAGCAAGCATGACCAGGAAATGCTGTGCTTTCTTTGCTGAGTTACCTTCAAATTTTCAGCCTCCCTGGGTATATGAGCATTTCAGGGAAGCCAAAGCAGCACCCAGAGCCAGTGACCCAAATTGGTCTATATGAGTAATTTACCTATAACTTCTCTCTCCACTAGCCCTTAAATCTTCCACTTTTCTGATTTCTTTTATTGTCCCTTATTAAATTATGCAGGGAGGTGGTGAGGACAAAAATATGTTCCTACAATTTTTCATTTCATTTAGTTTTGCTGATTTTTTTTTTTTGTACTCACAAATCACTACCTCTCTCACACTGGTAAACTTTATTTTCTAGTTTTTGTATCTGTCTGATGTTACATGGATTGATATCTAGCTGGAGTTAGTGGGACTGTGTTTGTATTTGTTATTTTCTATCTTACTTATACCTGGTGCTCTGTAAAAGATTTGTTCAGTAAATGAGTGAATGAATGACCTATGAATCAGACTTGAGGAGAAGGTCCATTACGGATTTGTAATGTTAGAAGAGGCCTTAATGATGATCTCATCTCACCCTTTCAGCTTCTTAAGCATGAAAACCTCTTTTAAGAACTGGACTCAAAAGTATCTAAAACTAGTATAACAATTTCTGTGAGGACTTGAATAAGGAACAACTACATACTAACTTTAATCATTTAAGCTTCAGCAGTTCTGTAATGAGCCTGCAAATGTGTCCCCAGCAAACAAAGGTCATTGGAGGTCCAGACTGCATGAGTTCAGGTTTTAAAGTCAGTTATCCATAAAATAAATCCATTTCTGGAACTTTCTGACCCCGTTCTGTGGAGTGGTAAAAGTTCTCCCCTTAGACCTCATAGATAGTTGTAGCACACTCCACACATATATCAACAAAGCCAACTCCACCAGAATTAGACACTTAAAAAAACAAGCAAAGAGATGCTTTTAAGAAGCAAACAAAAAACTGGTGGTAAGATTTTTAAAACCAGAACCTCTTTCAGCTTTCCACTAAGTAAGTACTGTAAATTTAATGAGCAGTCAGAGTTCACCATAGGAATCAGTCTTTTTTTTTTTTTTTTTTTGCTGTCATTCCTTTGAGATTGACAGATGGTGACAAGAAAAGGACCCGATGATAATTACCTAGGTTTTTGGGAGTTACCAGCTGTCACTATCAATGATTTAGAGTCACCATAATGTTAGGTATGGAGTGTTCGAGCACTTCAAGCATTTTCTAATATTCCTTGCAACCTCCCGGTTTAGCAAGTAGATTGAGGATAATTTTAGATTCTTTTGTTATTCAGTAGTTATGCAGATTTAAAAGTGTAAATTTAGGAGATGGAGCTATAACAGTAAGAATCTCAGAAAGTTGGGTTTTTGGGAGCCAGAGCAGCAAGAGAGAGCAGAGGCTCTGTAGGCATGGACTTGAATGTAAATCCCAGCCCAGTCCCCTGTGTCACCTCGGGCCCCAGTCATCTCACCCTCCTGAGCCTGCTTCCTCATTTATACAACGATTACAGTTCTCTCAGTATTGTGAGGACTGGATGGAATGTGTAAATCGTCTACTACAGTAGGCCCTCAAATAGTTATTTTTTATCACTTTTTATTATACATGTGGTTTTGCCTCTATTTTTTTTATAGCTGCCCTAAAGTCTAAGGAAAAAGGTAGACTGGTTAAATGATGTTTTTCTGTAAAAAACTGTAGTTTAATCAGTCACAGTGACTTTTTTTCCTTCTTTTTTTTTTTTTAAACATAAGAAAATTGTGTCCGCTCTCTTCATTATTTTCATCTTGATGGTAAAGCAGAAAGACATTTTAGGCCTGCAGAAGTGTAAGGAAGCCGTGGCTCACTTGAAGAGGGATCTTGGTGTTCTAGTGCACACAGTCTACCAATCTTTTACGATTTACGATTTTTGGATTTTCTTCACAGCTACAAGGGAATCGGTTTGATACTGATAAGTTAATTGGTGCTCTCTCATGGCAAAGGATTTGATAAGTGAAGAAAGTCTTGAACACTAAAGCAAACCAAATAGAACTAAGGATGAAATCTATTCAGAAGCAACTTCAATAAAACCTGAGTTGACGTAACCGCAGTTCACGTGCTTCATGTGTTTGCCTAAATGTTGACATTCTGGCCACTGCATTGACTGTGCACCCACCCCCCTTGGTGACGCTCCCTTGAGGTTCCTTGAGATCCCACGGCAGCCCAGCCATATGCATGCAGTGCGGTGTAGGCATTACATACCCTGCCTTGGAGTTGAAGTCTTCCCTGTTTTCCTACCTCCTCACCTCGCTTCATTCAGATGCCTCCGTATTTCTTAGATCTAGACTCCTGTTTCCTCCTTCCTCTCTGTCATTGCCTTATTTTCTTATGCTTGTTTCTTGGTTCTAATTGTATTATCTGCTCCAGCCGCTTCACTTGCTAGGCTTCTGATCCTCTCAACTAGATTGATTACTAACTTGTGGCCTCATTCTGGTCTTTGGCTTCCATGAGTTCTTGCCAAGCTCTACCCAGCTTTGTCTACACATCTGCTTCTCAGCTGGTTTCCGTGTACCTGGCCTCCTGGCTAAGTGGCTGTCTTTGGAGCCAGCCTTCCCTGCAGTTGGGCCTCGTGTTCATTACTCTTGCAATCTTGTCTGTATAACCCTGGCTCCTGAATCCATTGCTTCCCGTATTCCCAGTGCTAGTAAGTGTACTCTTACTTCTATCCACTCAGACTGTCCACATTGTCAAGTTTGCTGTGGAGGTTTTAAGACCTGGCTCCAAATCTTCCTGAATCTAGACTGGTTGACCAATAGAATATAGTCGAAGTGACACAGCCGGTTCTGGACCCAAACCATCCCATCTCTGGATGCTCACTCTTAGAGCTCAGCCATCAAATGAGTAAACTGAAGCAGCTTGAGTGGAACGGGGCCTGAGGTGCGCTTTCGGCTGATAGCCAACACTATCTTGCCAGCCGTCTTGCTGAGCCATTTTGAAAGCGGATCTTCCAGCCCCAAGTGGAGCAGCCCCATCTGATACCACACGGAACAGAGATGAGCTGTTCTGAATCCTGCCCAAAGCACTGATCTATGGCCAAAGTAAATGATTGTTATTCTTAGCCATGAAGTTTTGGGGTATTTTTGTTATGCAGTAATAGGTAATTAATTGATAGAGTCTCTCAGCTTCACTTCCAGCCTCACTGGTTTTGCACCTCAGCCACCAGAATTCTCCCTCCTTGCTTTTACAGCTCTTTGAACTTGTCCCACAACTTCACTGTGCTCACATTATCAGTGGGTTTGTCGTAGGACGGAAAGAACTTCCTAACAGAAGAAAACACAGCTAGTTTCTAGAGTTAACAGAGACCTAAAATTGAAAGCAAAGTAGGGTCAAGAAGTTGAATATTATGGGTGATTCGTTTAAGCGTCCCACTTAGGCTCAGGCCATGTTTCCATGGCTTGTGGGTTTGAGCCCCGGGTCAGGCTCTGTGCTGACAGCTTGGAGCCTGGAGCCTGCTTTGGATTCTGTGTCTCCGGCTCTCTCTACCCCTTGCCCACTCACGCTGGGTCTCTTTCAAAAACAAGTAAACATTAAGAAAAAAGTTTTTCTTTAATGTTGAATTTTAGCTCCTCTCTCCTGACGACCATTGCAGTGTGTGCGATGGACAGTTCTCACTACGTCTTCTCGCAAAACTTTCAGTATCAAGTGATTCCTGGGCAAGGAACAAAGCAGAATCGTCCTATGCTCCAGTGGCTTCGGATGAAAACTGGTAATAAAATACACAATTCCAAGAGGAGACATTAAGGAAGAACCACACTGGGTGTATAAAGAATCTCACGTGAGATGGCTTACATAGTGAGGCTGCATGAAGGTCACTCTCTCATATCCTCACTGTAAACGTCACTACTACCTGAACAGACATGTTTTATTTGGAAAATGAGTTTTCTCTGTTTCTATGCTTCTGCACCAATAGATTGGTTCAGTAATAAATATGTGAGAACTTTTTTGGAAAAAAAAAAAGTTGATTTGAAAGTTAAGAAAATTTACCTCATCGTGAGAAATAAGCCCACTGTCCCAATCAAAGGAGGGACACGAAGACTCAGCACAGTGAAGCGAGACTTTAATAATTGCTCTTGCAAGAGCTGGTGTCTGATGGAAAGGCACACCCAAGGTGGTTACAGCAGGCAATTTATCTCCTAGCGTGCAAGTCCCTCCCCTGATTCCTCATTGGCTGAGCGCTGCAGAGTTACAGTCTTATCCGGAAGTCGCCTATGCTCATGTAAGGCAGAAAGTAGCCTGACTGGAATAATTGTAGGTTCCTTGAAGTGACACAGAGACTGCAGTTCTTTGGCGCATGCTTATTGCAAAGCCCGTGAAAGTAAGCTCACGGAAAGGAGAAGGGAAGAACCAGAAAATGAAGAGTCTAAGGGTTTGGGACTCCATTGTTGGTTGGGGGGGTGTACATATTTACAATAGGTTGTAAACCTATGGTTAACTAGGCAGCACAGCTTTTAACTGGTATTTCTGAAAATGAATCATCTCACTTCTCACACCTACCAAAAACTACAAGAATCAGATGAGGTCAGCACATAAGAGAACTTTGTCAGAAAGTGATTGATGAATGCTGTTTAACAAAAAATTTAAGGGAATATCTTGAGTCACTGGGAATGAACTTAAAAAGTTTTGCATTGGGCAGCGGGGATGTGGGGGGCACCTGGGTGGCTCAGTAGGTTAAGCCTTTGACTCTTGGCTTCGGTCTCAGGTCATGATCTCACAGTTCTGTGAATTCAAGCGCTGCAGTCCTGCTTGGGATTCTGTCTCCCTCTCTCTGCCCCTCCCTCACTCACGCTTTCTCTCAAAAATAAAAAGTTTTGCTTTCTGACATGGCATTGCCAAAAAGATTTTTTTTTAAGGTTATAAGAAATGCATGTTTGTTCAGCTACAACTCTACTAGTAATCCAGCTTGGCTCTGTTGGGACTCACAAAGCTGATTTAGAATCTGACTGTATGCTCTTTTACTATTCTCTGAACCCTTTCAGTTTCTTCTTTTAGCCGGATAAATATGGGTTTTCCTTATTTATCCTGAAACTCATTCCCAACTTTGTTTTCTGCTGGAGGAATCTGCCCTTCACACTGTAATGTACTAACCACGCTGAGTGGCTCGTTTTCCTTAGGGGATGAAAATGGGAGCTTATCCTTCCTTACTACCTGTCCTTCCCCTGAGAAGAGACTGGATGAAACCCTTCCCTTTAAAAAAAAAAATTTTTTTTTAATTTTTTTTTTTTTTTTTTTTTTTTTTTTTTGAAGAGAGAGAGCATTAGCAGGGGAGGGGCAGAGAGAGAGTCACAGAATCCAAAGCAGACTCCAGGCTCTGGCCCAACAGGGGGCTTGAACTCAGGAGCCATGAGATCACGACCAGAGCTCAACTGACTGAGCCACCCAGGCGCCCCCCGCCCCTTTGTTAAGTAGAAGGCAGAGATACAAACTGAATGTACAAACTGCAAATACACGTCAGTGACAGCAGTCTCGAAAGCATCTGGCCTTGTTTGCTCACAGGCCGAGGGTAGCGCAAGGGTTACCATGGCTGCACGCCTGGTCAGCAATTGGCTGCACTTGCAGACACTGCCAAGCGGAATCACGTCCCTTTTCTCACGTGACTGCCACAACCACTTAGAAAGGTGGAGCAGGGAAACTGAATGAGACAGAGAAGGCACGTTTGAGAGCTAGTAATTCGCAGCAGCTGGACTCAAACCGAGGTGGTCAAAGCTTCGGTTCACCCGCCCATCCGTCTCCACGCAGCGGGGCCCTGGTCCTGATGCTGAGAACCGAAGCGCGCACACCTGCGCGTGGACAGGACGGGCCAGCCAATGAGGAAGCTGCATCGAGGAGGCGGGACGAAGAAGCTGCTAATGACAAGCCTGCCGGAGAAAGATGCAGCCAATGAGGGCCTCTTGCTGGGGAAAGACGGCCGCTCGTCCAATGGGAGGCTGTGACCGGCAGGGGGAAGGCGGAACAGCCAGTGGGGCGCCGGGGCGGGGCGGCGAGCCCAGCGCCAACGCGCGAGCTACCGAGCTCCGGCGTGCTGCCCGGATCGCCGCCCGCCATGGCCCGCGCCGCCCGGCTCCTCGCCGCGCTGGCCGCGCTCCTGGCCGCCGCCGCCACTGGCGGAGACGCCCGGCCCAGC
>NC_043705.1:107899502-107901539 GCF_006229205.1 Suricata suricatta | reverse complement strand
TGGCCCGCGCCGCCCGGCTCCTCGCCGCGCTGGCCGCGCTCCTGGCCGCCGCCGCCACTGGCGGAGACGCCCGGCCCAGCAAAATCGGTGCGGGAAGGACAGGGTGGGGGGCTGCGTGGGGGAGGGCTGCAAGGGTAAAGGGATCGCAGCAGGGAGCTGCCGGGTGGGGGTAGGGGAGGGAAGCTGGGCGAGGGAGGGGTCTTCCGGAGAGGAGCTGGCTGAAGAAGAGGCGAGGGACTGAGAGTGGGCGAGCTAGGGGATCGGCAGTAGGCAAGGTGCTGATCCCCGGGGGGCGTGGGCGTGTGGCGATGCCTGCCTGGGGCGGAAAAGAAGCTTGAGGCAGGACTGGCCACAGATCTCACCAGAAGGTCCGCGGACATTGAGCATCTGCGGTGGACCTGGCCCTTTGCCAGGTGCCCCGATGGATGACAGAGAGGACCCGGTCTGGGTGATGTCATTCATACTTATTGAGGGCCAGCAGAGCAGCAGGCACCGTGCTCGGTAGCTCCTGTCCAGAGGAGGGACTGCACAATAGGGAAGTCGACGGTAAGGCTGAGAAGGTACCCTGATAGGGAGAGCCTTTCCACCCACCTTCAGGCGCTAGGAGTGCTCTGGAGGCTTCCTGGAAGTAACATCTAAGCCAAAACCTCAGGGACGATAGGAGACAGGGCCCATGGTCGATCTAGTGGAGATAGATTTGTTGAATGACAGTGGGCAACTTTTAGCAGCAATTATCTTGGTTTTTATTACAATATTTTATTTTGGAAATTTTCAAATGTGCGGCAAAGTTGAAAGAACTGGATATACAGTGATCCTCTGTGTACTCACCACCAAGGTTCTGCCATTAGCAAACTGCTACTCGCGTTATTACATAACTGTCACCCACCCATTAATTGGTCTTACGTCTCAATGCGTTTCAAATTAAATTGTAGACATCGGGGCACCTTGCTGCATACTTCATCGTGCATATCACTGCCTAGAGTTTCATATTTGTTTGCAGTTTGTCTTAACAGTTGTCATTTGAACTCTACATGACTTGCAATGATGTTCAAGTCCCTCACATATAAGATTCCCACAGGCAAAGACTCTAGGCTTCTGGTGTGAAGCTGCCCTCTCTACCCTTGTTGGCAGGGAACCATGTCCCATGGGAGCACCACAGACTTACTAGGCTAGGACAATGCTCCCAAGGGAGCACTACAGACTTGGCTAGGATAGTGCTCCCAGGGGAGCACCACAGACTTACTGGGCTAAGACAGTGCTAAGGCTTCTTTGGATTACAAAAACCACAGTGCAGGCCATAAAGGGGTAAGACAGCCAAGCCTGCCAGCAATCTGTTTGGGACTGAGAGTTCAGGGCTTTCAGGGGAGAGAAATCCTGAGAGCTAGAGGGGTCAGAGAAGACCTCAGGGAGAACGTTGATTTTGAGCCAGCCTTCAAAGGATGGGGAAGTCAGGCAGGCCCTGTCTGGACATACAGGCCCCTTCGCCATCTCTCAAAAGTGGGCAGCAGAGCAGAAACCCCACACTAGCCCCTGGGGAAGGGGCGGGGCCTCCTCCCAGGACTACTGTTTCTGGCAATGCAGAGCTCCTTGTCTGGCTCATTCTGGCTGGCCCTGCCCACTGGGCCCCAGGGGTCACCCAAGGCAGGACACTTGGCAGTGCCAAGATGCCCTATCGCTGTTTTGACTGTCCTTAGCAGTCTGACAGAAGTTTGAGTTTGCCCCGGGTGGTTTGGACTCTACACACGAGAAAGAGGAGCTTCGTCTGAGGAGCACTTCACCCCCAGACTGCTGCGGGGTCAAATCTGAATAGCTCAGTGTGACTTTGGACCCTTTAAACACCCCCCTGGCCTCCCCCTCCCCCCCCCCCCAGTTCCACATACTGTTCTTGCTTTGGAGAGCATGTTTCTGCTGCCAGGCAGAGCTCACTATTGAACATTATTTCCCCTGTGAAGCCTGGTCTCCATGTCTCCGGGCAGAACTCATTGCTTCCTCTTCAGGATTCCATGGAACATCGTTGCTGCACTTGGTCACACGCTG
>NC_043705.1:107858824-107899402 GCF_006229205.1 Suricata suricatta | reverse complement strand
AAGGCAGGACACTTGGCAGTGCCAAGATGCCCTATCGCTGTTTTGACTGTCCTTAGCAGTCTGACAGAAGTTTGAGTTTGCCCCGGGTGGTTTGGACTCTACACACGAGAAAGAGGAGCTTCGTCTGAGGAGCACTTCACCCCCAGACTGCTGCGGGGTCAAATCTGAATAGCTCAGTGTGACTTTGGACCCTTTAAACCCCCCCCTGGCCCCCCCCCCCCCCCCCCCCCAGTTCCACATACTGTTCTTGCTTTGGAGAGCATGTTTCTGCTGCCAGGCAGAGCTCACTATTGAACATTATTTCCCCTGTGAAGCCTGGTCTCCATGTCTCCGGGCAGAACTCATTGCTTCCTCTTCAGGATTCCATGGAACATCGTTGCTGCACTTGGTCACACGCTGTCCTAGCTCACTGTGCAGGAGTCTGTCTGCCCACTCCCTGCCTGAGCTCAGGAGGACAAAAGCCCTGCTTGATTCACTCATGGCCCAGCATGTCTTACCATGGACTAGAGTGTGGGCGTCAGGTTGTGGGTGTTGAATGAGCCGGTTCTCAATGAGGTGAGCTCTTCTGCTTCCCTGTAGTCCTATGGGCAGCTTTCAGACCTCGCGAGAGCAGGTCCTCTGAAAAATGGGTGATTTGGTGCTCTGTCGCAAATGGAGGGAAAGGGTGCACACTGCATTGAAAAGGCTAAGGGTATTCTTGGAAATGGCTTTGTAAACACTGGAAAGGACCAAGTGGTTTGTTTTTGGCAGGATCTGGGGACATAGTGAGCCACGCTCAGTCCTTCAGCGAGGAGAGTGGAGGAGAGGGTGCAAGGAGAAGCCCCAGGGTAGAGGGAGTGCCGCAGGAATATGTGGGAGTGACACCTGACTTGTCTGAGGTGAGCCAGGCAAGCCAAGCTATAATCACAGGCAAGGGCCACAGAAGCGGTGAGGTGAAAGGTGACAGCATTCCTGACAAAGGGAGCAGCGCAGGCAAAGGCACAATTGTGAGACAGCCAAGTCCTCACATAGCCGAAGTCCAGGCAGATGAGAAGGTGGAGTGTTGGGGGCTGGGGCGGGGAGTGTGTACGTCAGTGAAGACCAGATCGTAAAGAACCTGTACTTTGGCTTCCTTGACAGGAGCTGGTGGTCTATCATGGGTCCAACATGGGTCTAGTAGGGACAGATCACACCAGATTTATCTCATTTTGTTTTTGGACCGAGTTGCAAGACCATCAGATGAGGGGGCAGCTGTGTCTCAGATACGTGGTGGGCAAACATTGTGGGCGGTGTGGCCGTCCAGTTCTGCAGCTTCCCAGCTGCTCTGCTGGCTTTGCCCCGTGCTCGCCAGTGTCAGCATCGAGATCAGGATCTGCCTGGACAGTGGTCCCTAATGCACCCCAGAGCCCACGTTGCCAGTGACACGTTTTTTATCAGTGACTTGAATGAGAACACCCACGGTGCATGAAACAAGTTCACAAATAGCAGGAAGGCAGGAGGCATAGTAAAGACAGGGGCTGATAAGATCCAAAAAGACCTCAGAGCCAAGACTTTGGAACAAGACTCCAGACGGGCATAGAGTGCCCTGCGTGATAGTGAGCAGCCCGTCATGGTGCATTCCAGTCTTGGCAAACACAGATGTAGAAGAGATTGAAGGGTCAGGTGGTAGGTTGCACTAGACCAGTGGTTGGCTGACTGCTTCAGGAAAGGGCCAGAGAATGAGTATTTTAGGCTTGGCAGTCCACAGTTCTGTTGCAGCTACTCGGCTTTCCCACCATAGCATGAAAGCAGCCATAGACAAGCTAAAGAGTGTGTCTGCTCCAATAAAACTTGTTTGCAGAAAGAGGCACGGGCCCGGATTTGGCCCACAGGCTGTAGTCTGCTGACCCCTGGACTGTGGTTCCAAACCCTGATCCAACCTAACAGCACCTGTCAGTGACCACGTTTTCACCAGTTCATAGTGAAATAAAAACAGGGACAACATAGTGAGTTTGCGTACAGTCGAATCTGTTCTCTTTAAACGATCGTCCAGAACTTTGAGGTGTCTTTTCTGCTCTTTCTGCTGCCATGGTGTCCTTTTCATGACAAAATGAGGGTTAGTAGGGGACAGTTTTCAGGTTGTCCTCTGCTCTCTTTTAATAGCTTTACTAAAAACGAGCCTGCAGGGTTCCTTTCTGAGATGTTATAAGCCTGTGAAACGCAAGGTCCTGGGAGCCACCAGCCCAGAGGGTGCGAGGGCGGACCTGCATCCTCACGGCCATGCTCTCTGTCTCTCCCCCCGTCTGCCTCCCGGGCCTGCTGACAGCCGTGGTTGGGGCCGGAATCGGGGGCTCCGCCGTGGCCCATTTCCTCCAGCAGCACTTCGGCCCCCGTGTGCAGATCGACGTGTTCGAGAAGGGGACCGTGGGCGGCCGCCTGGCCACCATCTCAGTCAACAAGCAGCACTACGAGAGCGGGGCCGCCTCCTTCCACTCCCTGAGCCTGCACATGCAGGACTTCGTCAAGCAGCTGGGTGAGTGCACCATCCCTGGGGGCTCCAGTGCCCAGCACCACAAGGCCACCAGCAGCCACTGGGCTCTTTCCAGATGGCCCCAATGGCCAAGGCCAGGGGGCCACATAGCCCAGTTTCCTCATTTGACAGATGGAACAGCTGGGACCAGAGAGGGGAAGGAACGTGCCTTGGGTTATACAGCGAATCTGTTGCAGAGCCCAGATTAGAACACAGGTTCCACTCCCAGGCTGGTTTCCTTTCCTTTCGATTGGCTGCCTCTCAATAGCCATAATCATAAGTGCTTCCACATGCCATGTGCTGGCCAGGTAGCTGGCATCCTTCTAGGTGGAGTGTAGGCGTTACCTCCCCTCCAGTCTTCCCTACCGCTCCACCCTCCTGCAGTACGGGTTATATCTCCTGAGGAGACAAAGGCTCAGAGGATGTCTACACACCTGAGCTGAGGCCCCGCAGCTAATGATTAAGAGAGTTCGATTCAGGCCCAGCAGCGTGTAGCAAAGCCACAAAGCCATAGACTGTGTGATGCACAAAACTCCGCTTCTCAGAAGGGATCCTGCAGGTGTACTTGAAGATGTGCTAAGTGGCACACACGGGGTTATTCATTACAGGGTTGTTCATAGTTGCAAAAGGTTGAAAATGTGCCAGGCCACTGGGATCTGAGAGTAAAAATTCAGACTGTTCAGCAGGCAGACTGAGGGGGTCCTTTACGCCCAAGTATAGAACAATTTACAAGACACGGTATATCAGGAAGGTGCAGAGTCGTGTATAGACTGTGGGGGGTGGGAGGAGGAAGCACCCCTAAATATATACACACGTATGAGTGCAGAAAATACCTCTGGAAGGATGCTGAGGGAATATTGCCCCTGGGATGGGGGAACTTAGTGGCTCAGGGACAGGAACTGGAGGGAAAGGCACAAAACCCTGGGACTTGGGGCAGGTCCTATAACCTCTAAGCCTCGGTCTCTGCATCTTTAACTGGAAGTGCTCTCACCTGTTCTGCCTCTTCCCAGGCTGAGAGAGGAGGAAGTGAGATGCTATGCCCCAGGGCTCTGTGAGCTGTATCATGTGGAAGTTTGCAAAGACCACTCCCCACCCCCACCCCGGGTGGTCTTGGCGTCCGAGGCCACCATCCGAGAGCTGTCAGTCCCTGGACATTCCGGGATGACATCTGAATTTCCCTCACTCATGACTGAGTGGATCCCTGTTGGGGAAAAAAATGTAAAATGGTACATGGTTTTCATTTTCATGTCTTTATTGACTAGCCATCGCCAGCCCAGTGCATTCATTTGCTGTTTTAAATAACCAGCAACATGAGCAGACCGTAGCATTCATATCCCCGCTGACGGAACCAGGCCGTTTGCATCCTTCAGGAGAACCCTACATTTCTCCTGGGGATCCCTGTGAGAGGGACCTGAGGGGCTCCTCCCTGTCTCCTCAGGGCTGAGGCATCGGCGAGAGGTGGTGGGCAGGAGTGCCATCTTCAGCGGGGAGCACTTCGTGCTGGAGGAGACGGACTGGTACCTGCTGAACCTCTTCCGTCTCTGGTGGCACTACGGCATCAGCTTCCTGAGACTGCAGATGTGGGTGGAGGAGGTCATGGAGAAGTTCATGAGGTATGGCAGGGCAGGCTGCAGGGAAGGTGCTCTGGAGGGAGCACGCAAGAGAGACAGGGAAGGACCCAGCTGGACTGTACGTTGTCAAGATGGAAAAGGGACTTGCTTGCGTGTGAGAGCCCTGCACAGGTCCGTCCTGGTCCACCCAGCAAGAGGAATGTACGCACTTGGTGTGGGAATGGGTCTCTGGTGTGGCCACACTAGCATTCCTTCCCTCTGCTAAACTGAGGCATGAGAGCCTAGGTTGCAAATGCAGCCACCTGCAGGGGGTGCACCTGGGATGTGAACGACTGAAATAGAGGGGCCATAGAAGAGGGAGCAGGGGCCCTGAGGAGCAAGGCCCCACTGAGGGGGGCCGCCAGCACTGTGCTAGAGGCAGCTGTGGCCGCGTGGCCATGCTCACCGCATGCGGTGAGTTCTTCCAGTTGTTTCATGTTTGAAATCTGGTTTTTCAAAACATGCAACCAGTTCATCTTCCAAGGAAGCGAAATGAAGCATGTAGAGGCCTCACGCAGCCTGTGGGCCCCCCACTACAAGCCCTGCCATCCCCCAGTTTCCCCATCTAGACCAAACTCCTATCTTAACCACCTCCCTCCTCCTTGGGTCCCCATCCCCTCCCCGACCCCTTCCAATAATGAGGACAAGTGGTCCAGTGTCACCCTATCCACTTCCCACGGTTCACCAACTCGCCAGCCGGCATCCCGGCTCTTCCCTGTAGGTGCTCCCCACCTCCTGGCCCAGACACAGTCATTCAAGGTGGCCCCCTGGCCTCCTCCACTCTTCCCACCTCCACAGCTATGCTTTTTACAGCACCTCTTCCTTCTATTTTCCAGGCATCCCCCAGAGTTTGTGTCCTTAACCCTCTTTCTTCTTATGTGTCTCTCCCATGTCAGTTTTACCCAAACCTACAATGCTGAGTTTTTTCTTATGTGGGAGAGGAACTCTGTCTGGATGTCCCATTGATAACCAGTCAACACGTTTACAAAGCAGCCCAGGCAGAGGCAGTTGGAAATCTACCAGCAGATGAGTCCCAGACTAGTAGTCCCTGAGACTGGGGCAGGGGGGATATGTGGAGGGACAAGACGTGAGGTTGGAGCTGCATGAGAGCCTGTTGGATGGAACCAGAAGGGAGGCCGGTCTGGGCTTGCCCAGAGCAGAACAACGTTGGTGGGAGACAGGTGCCATCAGGTCCAACGTGGCCCCAGAAGCCAGCGCAGAGCCACAGCTGCTGGAGAGGGGGCAATGTCCATGGGGGCGGGCCATGGCTCACTGCCTGGCAGTCCCACCCAAGTGAGAAGCAGGCTGTGCCCTCGGAGAGGTGCCGGAGTTGTCATTTAGCAGAGCTGTGATGTCAAGCCAGGTCCAGTGTGGATCCAGGGTATCCGTCCACCTTTTGCACTGTCCCTGTGGTTGGGAAAGGACCACCATAGTCAGCAAATAGGCCGAGGAGCCAGCCTCCTGTCCCCCCTACATGGAGAGGAGGGTCGGGTCCCTGCTGGGGCTCTCAGGTGCAGTGAGCCCACAGTGGGTGGTCAGCCAAGACGTCTTTCTGCACAAGGGCTCCTCCTCTGCGTGTCTTCCAGGATCTATAAGTACCAGGCCCATGGTTACGCCTTCTCGGGTGTGGAGGAGCTGCTCTACTCGCTGGGGGAGTCTGCCTTCGTGAACATGACCCAGCGCTCTGTGGCCGAGTCCCTGCTCCAGGTGGGCGTCACTCAGCGCTTCATCGACGACGTCGTCTCTGCCGTCCTGCGGGCCAGCTATGGCCAGTCCGCGGCGATGCCTGCCTTTGCCGGTGAGCCTCCCCTGGCCCCCAGAGCCTGGAATGGGCTGGGCTCCCCGTAACAAACTCACTTTTACCAGGCTCAGTACAGTTGCCAGAGCACCTTATTGCCTTGACCCTATTTGATTCTGGCATCGCTCCTCCAGGCTGGCAGGAGACAGTGTTCACCCTGCTTCTCAGATGCTGAAAGGAAAGCTCAGATCTACAGTCCCTCGTGTTCCCACCACTTCTACTGCTCCCTCTCAGGAACTGCCCCATGGGCAGGTCAGAGCCCCTGGGTATTCATCTAGCACGCATTTCCTCCCCCCAGCTCATTACTGGGGCCAGCGGGCATGTGCTCCCCCTGCCGTCCTCCAGCGCGGGCTGGGCCCGTCCCTCCTCCTAGCCTGCTAACATGGGAGATTCAGGTTCATGGTCCTCTTCTTGACTACACACACTTCCACCCACTGAGTTCTGAGCAAGAGCTCCAGCCCAGACCTCCCCCCAGGCCTGCAGACCTACACGTCAGGTGCGCCCTTATGCCTCCACCACGAGGCTTGGTGGGCACCCCATGTGGCCAAACCTGAACTCCTGACCTCTCCCTCCAAGCCTGCCTCCCCTAAAGTCCTCCGAGCTTCGTTGGTAGTAGCTCCTTTCAGTGGCTCCAGCGAAAACCTTGACCTGTTTTTTCCCTCCTATCCTCCATAAGGTATGTCAAGAAATCTCATCTGCTTTGCCTTCCACATATATCCAGAGCCTGGCCGCTTCCCACCGCCATTTCCTCCCTGGTCTAAGGTTGGCATCCCTGACCTGGATTGCCGGTCTCCTGCCAGACCCCTCTCCCCCTCCATCCTGCCCCGTTCCCCCTCCAGGCTCTTCTCCATATATCAGCTGCAGGATCCTTTTAAAACAAAAGACACATCATGTCAGGCTTCTGTGTAGAACTCTGTTAAGGGCTCCCACTTGCCTGCAAGGAAAACCCAGAGCCCTTCCTGTGGCCTTCAAGGCGCATCCTGGCTGGGGCCCCACCACCTGCCCGCTCATTCATCCCCAGTTCAGCCACTCCAGCCTCCTTTCATGTCTCCGGCATTCTAGACACGCCCCCCTCGTGGAGCTTTTGGGTGGCCTTCCCTCCACCTGGAACATTCTTCCCTGGTAAAATCTCGAATTGTGCAGACATTCCTTTTCATCCTTGGTATGGAAGCTACCCTACCACCCCACCCCTGCCCCCAGCAGGCCCAGTCCCCCTACCCTGCGGCCATCAGCTTCTAGCCACTATTTCATCTGCTTCTTTCATCCTTTCCCACTAGAATGTAGGCTTACCAGGGCTGGAAGTTCCATCTCTATTGTTTACTGGGGTATCCCAAATACTTAGAACAGGGCCTGGACCATTAGAAACGCTCAGCCCATTTTTGTTGGAGAAATGAATGAAAAGGTTTGTATTTAGCAAGCACCTCCCACAGGCCCAGCATGCAGTTCCTCTGACTGCTGGCCTGACTGCCTCCCTCCAAGCCTTCAGGTCCTGCCAAGCCTCCCCTCAGCGAGGCTCTCCTGCTCGCTCTTCCAGCATCTTGTGTGTGCCCTTCAAGATATAATCCATATACCGCACAATTCACCCTTTATATTTTTTTTTAAATATTACTTTTAAGTAATCACTACACCCAACATGGGGCTTGAACTCACAACCCCAAGATCGAGAGTTCAGCCACCATCTGAACCAGCCAGGTGCCCCCAATTCACCTATTTAAAGTGAACAACTCCGTAGTGTTGAGTGTCGCATCCATCATTGCAGTCAATTTGGGGATATTCTCATTACCTCCAGAAAATCCCATGACCGTGGCCATCACTTCCCCAGTAACCCCCTGCCTTCTAACCCTGGGCCACCACAAGTCTACTGTGTTTCTGTGGATTTGCCCCTCACTGGACAGTCTGTACAAATAGAATCCTACAATCTGTGGTCTTTTATAGCTGGCTCTGACACTGAACATATTTTTACCTCACAGCATTGTAAACTACGTTGTATTTGTGTATGTGTTGTCTCTCATTGTCCATGTTGGGGGAGTCTTGGCCTGAGACAGAGGCCCAGCAGGCAGGATGGTGCTGGACTCCAGCCCCATAGCCCAATAGTTCTGAGAACCCACGGGCCACCCTCCCCCTTTGCCCAGGAGCCATGTCACTAGCTGGGGCCCAAGGCAGCCTGTGGTCTGTGGAGGGAGGCAACAAGCTGGTTTGTTCCGGTCTGCTGAAGCTCACCAAGGCCAATGTGATCCATGCCACAGTGACCACTGTGGCCCTGCAACAGACAGGTGAGTGAGCAGGGCAGGGGGCGTGGCCACTCCATTCCTAGACCGGGACCCTTTCCCACCCCACCCCTAAGCCCTGGTCTTTGATCCCCTGGGGAATGGTTCCAGCAAACCCACGGGGAGCCCCAGCACCGCCGAGTGACACCAGAGGGCACTGTCATCCCAAGTCCACTGTCAGAGCCAGAAGGCTGAGACTTGCATTCATCTAGCCCAGTTCGTTTGGCCACAGAGGACTTCGAGCCACAACCCTGTCCAAGTCCACAGAGCAGAGCTGGAGCAAAAGCTCAGGTCTCCCGACTCCCAGTCCAGTGCTCACCCCCACACTGGCAGAAAAGCCCAGGCCCTGCCATCTGGACAGCCCAGGTGCGGCTGGAGTCTCATACCCACAGCACTGGGCCCTAGGTGGAGACCAGTGGGGAGAAGCCAAGAAATAAATGGACTTGTGTGCTCTCTCGTCTCTCTCCTTCCAGAAGGGAAACCCTTGTACTATGTGGAGTATGAGAATGAAGTGGGCAATGGCTCTGACTTCTATGACATAGTGGTCATTGCCACGCCCCTGCATCTGGACGACAACAGCAGCACCATCACCTTTGCCGGCTTTGACCCGCCCATAGATGCCTTCCGGGGCCCTTTCCAGCCCACCGTCATCTCCTTGGTCCATGGCTACCTCAACTCTTCCTACTTTGGTTTCCCCGACCCTAAGCTTTTCCCCTTTGCCAGCATCCTCACCACAGATTTCCCCAACTTCTTCTGTGTCCTGGACAACATCTGTCCCGTCAACATCTCAGCCAACTTCCGGCGGAAGCAGCCTCAGGAGGCAGCCGTCTGGCGGGTGCAGTCCCCCAAGCCCCTCCTGCGGTCCCAGCTGAAGACCCTCTTCCGCTCCTATTACTCAGTGCAGACGGCCGAGTGGCAGGCCCACCCCCTGTACGGCTCCCAACCCGGCCTCCCGCGCTTCGCCCTCCACGACCAGCTCTTCTACCTCAACGCCCTGGAGTGGGCGGCCAGCTCCGTGGAGGTGACGGCTGTGGCCGCCAAGAACGTGGCCCTGCTGGCCTACAACCGCTGGTACCAGGACCTAGATAAGATTGACCAAAAGGATTTGATGCACAAGGTGAAGACTGAGCTGTGAGGGCTCCGGGGAGAGCCCGGAAGATCCATCCCTGCAGAAGATGGATCACAGCGCCCCCCAGCGGCCACAGCCGGGCAGGCTGCGCTCGCCTGCCCGGCCGCTTTCCGGCCCCTCATGTGACAAGCTGCTTCTCCTTACAGCGTGGGTCCAGACGGCCCCGCCCTCTGCCTGTCTATCTTAAGGACTTTCACAGTGTTTGCTTCTTTTTAAGGAGGAGAATGAGAGAAGGGAAGGAAGTTCAAGTCCGTGTATTCATTTTATTTATTTTTTTTAAGAAGAAATAAAAATCCACCCTCTCCAGCCGCTTCTGATTTGGTTTTCTAACTAGAACACGGGGATAACTGGGAGGAAACATGGGGAAAGAATTTCGAATTAGATTTCTTTATTGTTTTTCCCAAAATGCACGGGAGGCAACACCTGCAGTGAAATACAGGTACAAGGTGGTACCAATAAAGTAGAAGTAAGATCAGAACACCAACACACGATCATAGCTCCCATGTACTGGGGGCTTGCTAGATGTGAGGTACCTAGCCGTGAACTTGCTAGACATCACCCACACCTCTCAGCATGGCATATCGGGAGACATGATTATGATAGGACCTAAGGAAGATATGGTTACCTCAGTGGAGAAGTTAGTACAGCTCTGAGCTTCCTGACAACCAGTGGGGAAAGGGAAATACACCAGGCCACAGGAAGAGGAAAGCTTTTCCTCGGCACCTGGAAGAGTGGACCGTTCTGTCCATTATGCAAGGGTTGAAGAGTCACACGGTGGACCTTCTGTGCAAGAATCCCAGTTCCTAGATGGTGGGAATATTTGCTCCAGCCAAGGAAAGGAAGAAAGGTGTCAAGATGGAGTTCCTCTAAGGTGAGGCCAAGGCTGATGCCCAAGTCCCACCCAGACCTGCTAAGTCTGACTCTGGGGGAGGGCCCAGAAACCAGGGGGACACAACACTGCCAGGAAACACTGATACTGTGGCTTTCCTAACAGGAATAGCCCCAGAGGTCACCGGCACACTTCCCCATTCTTTAGAGATGGCGGGAACATCCCAGCAGGAGGAAATAACTCAGGCGAGGTCTCACAGTGAGTCCCTAGAGCTTAAGTCTGGAGCTTCTGGCTAAAATTAGTTGAATTCAGCATGGGGCAAAATATCCTTCATGTAGATGGAAGCCCAAATTTGCTTTGAAGATTTTGCTATGCCGAGGTGACGGTAGTGGCAGTGGAGAAGAGGGTGCCTTTAAAGGGCACGTAGCATGTATCTGTCGGTTATTATAGGAATTATGAAGCCAGCACAGCGGTAAGAATGCCTGTGGTTGAAGTAGTAGAAAACCAATCTTAAACTGGCTTATGCAATAAAAAGGTTTTATTGGTTAGGAAAGTCCATGCACAGGGCACAGGACAGGCACCAGGTCCATGCTGTGACAGCGCCATTTCTCCTCTCCTGGTCAAGGATGGCTGCCAACCGTGTCCAGGGCAAGAGGTCTCTCACGGCTGTGAATCAGAGTGGGCTCTGGGCCAACCCCTGCTGAACCAATTCTCAGCAAATGTCACGTGCTGATTGGTTAAAGACTCAGCTGCTGGACCAGTAATCAGGACACGGGATGAGATGAAGCTAATTGGCTTAGAACAGTCTGGTCCCTCCCCTGGAGCAGACTACAGGTTTGGAGTGGAAAGGGTGTTAGAGAAAGGCACACTTCAACCACATGCAGGATGGGGGTGTGCCCCCCCAAACTCCCCTCCCCTCCCTCCCCCCCTTCTCAAGGCCACTGCAATCAATGTCATGACATCCGTTCGTGGTCTGTGTTTGAAATGATGCCATGGGCTGTCCTATTGTAACTGATGAGCATTGGCATTGGGCCAGAGGGCAGTTACACCTGATCTCCTGTCCTCAGCTGGGGCTTTGGCTGATTCTTCAGAAACTTCCTTTATCTGGGTAGACAGGCCTGAACAGCTCAGAACCAAAGCAGGCCAAAATGCCCATGCTGACGGCTGGCCTGCTTCCTCGAGCCCCAGCCTGAGAGCTGGATCTCAGCATCTCTCTGCCTGCAAGGAAAAGCCAGAGATTCCTGAAGACAGAAGAAGGGATCATGGGTTTCAGCAGAAAGCTTTGGCCCCAGAGCCCACCCTAGCCTTCTCAGACCAGGACAGAAGCCCCCAAGGGCCCACAGTCCTCTAGGAGAAGAGAGTATTTGCAGAGACAGAGCCCTATAATCTGCCAAACAGCAGGAAGGAGGTCACGCTCATCCACAGTAGTTGGGGTCACCTAAAGCAGGTGACCCTAGAGAAGGTGACCTAAGCAAACTTCAACACTTGGGGGTATGGGACGTTGTAGAAGATAGAGCTGGGTGTGGCTAACGTATGGCAGAGGTGAGAGGAATGCCTTGCTCCTCACCCATCTTTGAAAGAGCAACGGGTGCTGGGGCAAATCTTGGGCTCCCCCTAGAGGCCTCTGTGCATGCGTGCATGCATGCATTCATGCACCCAGCCCTACACCCTCTTTTGCACTGGACCCCATGCTGAATGCTGGAGAAGGCAGAAAAGGTCCCTTTGCTCACGGAATGGGGGTTCTTCACCAGACAGGGCAAAACATGAATCACACACAGACTCAATCATAAGGAGGTTCCTGGGCACAGTGTAGACCCAGCTCTCTCCTTGGACCTCCAAAGGTCCTGAGCTCCCTGCTGCTACCTTTAAACCAGGGGACTAGAAAGGGTCAGCTGCCAGCCCAGGCTCACAAGGCCACGTTCCTAAGCTGCAAAATGGTAACACTGGAAAAGACCCCGAAGATCCAAAATCTCATCTGCTTGTTTCACAGACGAGAACACTGAAACCCAGAAAGTTAGGAAAAAGCAACATCCAGATAAAGCTAAGCGGCACTTACTGAGGATCTCTGCGTGTCTGGTGCTCCAGTAGGAGCAGGACAGCCTGTCCCACCGGGATGAGGAGTCGCCCCGCCCAATCCTTAGGCCCCAGGGACCCCGGGGTCTCCCAGGACTAGAGCACCCATCCTGCAGCTCAGTTCTTCCCACACCAGAACCGTGCATCCCCTGTGTGCCACCCAAGTCTTACTAAGGCCTGGAGAGTGGGCTGTGGGGCCTCCGAGACAACGAACCCCCGGAGGGTGGGGGTAGGGATGAGCAGTGGCCGGAGGCATTCGCTTGGGCTGACACATGAAGTCTATTTTCCATGTGTCTGGAACCAGGCCAACGCTTTCTGGGGTAATTTTAAGCAGTATCCACTCTAGAACAATACCAAAAAAGGTAAGTTGCTTACCATCCCAGACAGGCTCATACCTAATCATTGCCCTTTCATGAATTAGACTCTTAAAACATTCAGAGCTCAGACTGCTTTAGGCACTAAAGGTAGAGTAGCCAAGCCAAGTGTCCCTACGTTGGCTGGTGGCCCTCTTATTGAAATTAACCCTGAAGTGGCAGCTATTCTTAACCTCACAAAACAGCCTGAGCCCCTCAGCTGTCTTGGGGGCAGGATGGTATTTTTAGACCCTAGAACAGCTGGCTTAGGACTAGCTGTGGGGGCTAGGAGGTCGGGGAGGATTGAATTGCAAGGAGGTAATGGGGGGTGCAGGGACTTTTCTGAAGGGCAGGAAGGAGCAGGGGCTTTAGGACAAGGCAGTCCACACTGCCTTTTCGATCAGCGGAGTATCTGGATATAAGCCAGTGGTTCTCCAAGGGTGGCCCCCAGACAAGCAGTCATCACCCCAGAACCACTGTATTAGAAACACAACATCTCAGCTCCCACCTAGAAACTGAATCAGAGCCGCTGCCTGTGGCGCCCAGGAATCTGCGTTTTTACGAGTCCGCCTGTGATTCGGGTGCTGGCTGAAGTTTGAGAATCACTGGTACAGCAGACCATCTAACCAGATCCCCTTACGCATAAGGCTGGAGGAAGGAATGAGCCACACGGCCGCTTCCCAACTCCTGAGTGTTTGTTCAAAGTGAGTGTTTGTTCAAATCCATGTGGGTATGGATTTTTCCCGGCCCGGAAAAATCCATATCCACATGGACGTTTCAGGGGCTGACTGGTCCCGATTAACCCCACCCACACAACTCTCTGGCAACCTGGAGGCTCTTCTCTGGGTCTACGGATGACCTTCTGAGAATCTCAGAGCTGGAAGAGACCTTCTAGGTCACTTACTCTGCTCCTCAGTATTTATAGAGTTTCAGCATTAGCCAGACTTTTCCAGAAACTGGAAGCTCACAGCTTCCCTAAAAGCGTGCTTGTAACTGACCATGACTTATTTGGGGGAGAGAGGGTGCTCATTCACTCCTATATAGATTTCTATCAACCAAGCCCCAATAACAGGGCTGGCACAGGCTTATAAACTCATATTAAAGGAAGTATGTGACTGCCCTAAAAAATCGCCTTTGTCAATATTGCAGAGCTCTGAGTGATGGAGTACACCTTTTTATTGATCCGAAATCTGCATCCCATCCCCATCCTGGTTTTGGCTTCTGACCCCCGAGAAGCAAACCCAAAGTCTTGCTTTACAAAAGACAGCGTGTGTATTTCTTTGGTCTGGCGCTGGCGTGGGGGAGCGCGGGGAGGGTGGTCCCCGGGGCCACCCGCAGGCTGTGGGTCAGAAGATGCAGGTACAGCCCACCGCAATGGTCTCCATGACGGCGCGCTGGCGGCAGGGCCCGGTGCGGGGCGGCAGCGGACAGAGGCGGCGGCGCACGGGCACCTGGCTGAACACAGGCACGCTCACCATGCTGCGGTCCTCCTGCATGGTGAAGGGGTTCACACAGCCCAGACACAGGCACCGCGCCTCGGGCAGGTCCACGGGGATGCGGCTCGGGTCGTGGTTGATGCTGTGAGAAGGCAGGAGAAAGCACGGAGTGGGAGGCGGTGCTGGGAGGGCAAACCAGTCCCCAGGCCCCACACCCCTACCTTTCCCATCCAGCGTTTTCATTCCCAAAGCAGGAGTGTGGGCGGTGCTGGGGGATGGGCAGTAATTAACTCCTTGTTTCAGGAGAGAAAACCGAAGATCTCGGAAGGCAAGCCAGCCCCAAGGTTATCCAGGCTCAGGGTCCCCAGCCAGTCACCCAGCTCCCTTCCTTCATCCACAAGTTGCCCATCCCAATACTAGATTCTGCTGTGAGATTGCGAAGAAGCTGAGGCCTTCTCCATCTCCCCCACCAACCACGTGTTTATGTTCTTGGGAAACTTCATCCCATGGGAAGCCATATATGAGCACACTGATGCCGAATCCTCATCAGAAGAGGAGTCAGGAGGGTTCTATTCTGACTTCGTTCCTATTTATTCAACAATGTTTTTCAGAGACCCACCATGTGAGTCTGTCCTGGACATCAGGTGTTCACTGGTGGGCAACACAGACAAGTTCCCTCCTAGACCTGAGAGTCCGGGGACTTGTTCTGTGAGCTTGCCTTCTCTGTACTGCAGCTTCCTCCTCTGCTAATTGGGAGGGAGGGGGTTTAACCGCCTACGGGCTCAGCATCACCAAGAGCTTGTTGCACCTGGGTGGCTCAGTCAGTTAAGCGGCAGACTTCAGCTCAGGTGGTGATCTCATGGTTTGTGAGTTTGAGCCCCATGTCCGGCTCTGTGCTGGCAGCTCAGAGCCTGGAGTCTGCTTTGGATTCTGTGTCTCCCCTCTGCCCTCCCATGCTCATGCTCTGTCTCTCTCTGTCTCTCAATAATAAATAAACATTAAATTTTTAAAAAATAAATAAATAAACTTAAAAAAAAAAAAAGAAATGCAAAATCTCACACCGACCCCAGACCTCCTGGATCAAACCCTGCATTTTTATAAGACCTCTCCCCAAAATCAAGGGCACAGTAGTCTGAAATCCAGCTTTGAGCCTTCCAATTGCCACATTCCAGATACAGTAGCCACTGGCCACATGTGGCTATTTCAATTTAAGTTAATCAGATTTAGTCAACTCTCCCTCAATGAAAATAAATACAATAATCACAATTAGCTCCTTAGCTCCACTAGTTACGTTTCAAGGGCTCAATAGCCATGTAAGGCTAGTGCCCACCATGTTAGACTTTGCATCACCCCAGAAAAGTTATGCTCTTCTAGGGCCTCAGGACCTAAGCTGTGCCCCTAAAAAAATCTCTCTGGCCTGATTTGCCAGTGAGGACCCTTCAAGGTTAGTCGATTTCTTTATTATTCATTCAACACACATACATTCGGCTGCTAATGCATGCCGGGTTCTGTGCTTCGACGTGGATCTATGACCGAAGTAAGACATGGACCCTGTCATCTAAGGACAGCGGGTCTTGGTTCCCAGACCTGGCTGTGTACGCCGATCACGTGGCGATGTGTGAAATATCACATTCCAGGCCTCTTCCTGGAGAATGAGACGGAGTGGGGCATGAGAGTCCTGAGATGACTCTGATGGGGGCACTGGGAAGGTGCCCGGCGTGAGACAGATGTGGACACAGCAATCGACCCCGCTGGCAGGCGGTGTGACTGGGAGGGGGTACGAGGCACGCCGAGGTAGAGGAGGGGAGAGCTCTGTGGGCACCTTCAGCGGGGACGTGGGGAGCGCTCATGCCAGGGCTCGACGCAGACGGCGCACTGCATAGCAAGCCTATAACACCTCCGAAGCTTGAACTTCACTTACGCTGAAGAAACTGAGGCTCAGAGAGGCGGAGCTTGCCCAGAGCCACACAGCCTTGTAGGAAGCAAGCTGAGATTCAAACGCAGGCACTCAGGCCTCCGAGTCCAAGGCCCAGCTCTCACGATGGTGGGGACAGCAGGCACGGTGCCCCCCCCTTCCCCGCGCGACTTGCCCCAGGCCGCCAGCCCAGCCTACCTGTAGCCCCAGGGTGACAGGCTCCTCTGGTTGGACAGCCACAGCTGCAGGTTGACCTCGCACTTCCTCCTGGCCGGCTCAGAGCTGTTCCTCAGCTGGGCCACCATCTCCCCGAGGTTCCTCTCGTACTCCTCCATGCGGGCATACGGCTTCGCCTGTGACACCAGGTCCAGCGGCACCTGGTGAGGCCCAGAAGCCAGGGTTCCGGGCCTCCCTGGCCCCTTCCTCTTGCCTTTGGGGTTCCTGGGCTGGCCCAGCCCCAGGAAGACGGAGATGGTGAGAAGGAACAGCTGGAAGAAGACCACACGTCAAAGGGAGGAGAGCCAGGTCTCCCTCTGGGCCAAGAGTCAAGGTTCAGGGAAGAGAGAGGGAAGAGAGAGGGAAAAGAGGCTTCATGGGGGCCACCCCCACCGGCCAGGCCACCACACGTGTGCCACAGGCAGGCACGCGTGTGTACCCGTCACCACCAAGTCCTGTTTACAGCACCTCTTCAAAATCTCCCCACTTCTCCGTCTCCTGCAATCCGTTCCCCACACCATGGCCGAGGACAGTTGCTTGAAATGCCACTCTGATGTCACCCTCCAGCTCGTCCATTAACCCTCACGGTAACAACTCCCCTACTCTGCCACATGGTCTCTCTGCTGAGCTCTGCCTCCTCACATCTCACCCCTGACTTCCTCTCACACCTGAGCTCCAGCCTCTGGCTGTCTCTCAAGCCCTTCCTCCCACAGTGCTCCTTCCTGCCCCAGGGACTTTGCACAGGCTGCTACCCACAGAGTCATGCCTCCCTCATCTTCAAAATGCCTCTTACCCCTCGACCCCTCATGACTCAGCCCAGTGTCACGTCCTTTGGGATGCCTCAGTGGACCTTTTGGGGCTCTCAACACCTCACACCCTTTGCATGCCTGCAGATTGAGTGTTCATGCATGTGGCTCTGTTATGCGTCCCTCCCCAACTAAGCATAGACTCCACACGGGCATACTGTCTCATCCCCAGTGACCGAGTCAGTGATGGGCCATCACCATGCCTGCCCTTCTGTAGCTTACAGTCTCGGGCGAGGGGAGGGGGGCCCGACAGTGGACAAGCAACAAGCCCCTAAATCTCTGGCGACAAGCGTGATGATGATGATGTGGCCTGCCTGTGGCTAGAGATCAGGCCACCCCCTTAGCAGCAGCGGAGGGGTCAGGCTTGCAGGTGAGGTTTGAAGGATAAGAGGGAGGCAGATGTGGGCAGAGGGGGTCTCAATATCTCACAGTGAGGGGGGAGGGCCGTGTGAGAAAAGGTTTGCGTTGGTGAAGAGCTTTGTGAGGAAACCGTGAGACTGAAACAGTGTGCAGAGGAGGGGGCGTGAGATGGAGTTGGGGAGACGGGCAGGTCCCTGTAGGACTCCATGATACCTGTGCCCCCCTCATCCACACCCAGCCCGCCACCTGCCTCCCAGTCCTCCACGCCTCACCCACCCGTATCCAACCTCACCCACCACCATCCACTTCCTCCCATAGAACCAGGAGCATCAGGAAAGTCTCTGGCTCGCTCAGGAGAAGTCCCGGGAGGCTGGCAGGAGCCGACTCCCCAGCAAGCCAGGGAGAGAAGGGCCAGGACTTGGATAGGGCCCAGGGCCCGCCAGAAGGGAGGAATCTTGAGGGGTCATCTCGTTCCTGAATCTAACCAGGTTCCTACCTGCCCTGGACAACTCACCTGAGCACCTGCATGGCCCACGTCTGACCATGGCCCTATCCAGGCCAGCCAGCCTCGACCCTTGGAAACAAGTTTCAGCCCAGCCCCTCCTGGCAGCACCACTGCCTGGCGCAAAATCCACCAAAGAGATTCAAGTTGCTCAACTCTTCCGTTTGGGTCCTGGATTCCGGGGCAGGAAAATGCCTCCTGAACAATCGGCTTGCTCATCTGAGCCTCTCACAGCAGCATTCCTGACTCTAGGCCTCCGCTCCGAGAAACCCAGAACAGAATCAAAGTCCCCCTAACTTCCCTCCCTCCCCTCTCTGGGAAACAGAAACAAAAGGACTTGCCCAAGGTCACACAGCCTGGATCTCAGGACCCAGGACTCTTTGGAAACCCCCCACCCCCATAAGGGAGTTTGCCAGGCTCTCCCTGCTGCCCCGATGCCTTCGGCCTGAAAGGGCTTCACTGTGGCAGGGCTGAGCCCAGTTCAGGAGCCCGAGCTGCCGGCCATGGCCGCAGGCTCTGAGACCAGTCTCTGTGTCTTTCTTGCCCTGGGGGAGACAGCAGAGGGAGGGCTGGCCTCTGCAGAGTCCAAGCCAAACAGAGGCAGCCATTAATCAATAGGAAAGAAGTAAGGAAACACTGGGGCCCTAACACGGGGTGAGGGTGGGGAGGGGTGGGGAAGCGCCACGTACCAGGTTGTGCGGCCAGGCCATCCCGCGAGCCAGGCGGTCGGCCTGCAGCTGCCGCCGGGCCTGCGGCCCCAGATGCCTCCACCAAGAGAATGGCAGCAACAGGATGGAGCGAAGCAATTATAGCTCTTCAGGGGGCTGCTGGGGGGTGGCTGGGTGGGCTCGTCATCAGCTGGGAGCCTCGGGGCCCCAGCTGGCTGGGCCTGGCGTGGGGGCCGGCCAGGAGCCGGGCCGAGGTGCCCAGGGGCTGTTGACTGAGGGACAATGCCCTGTGTGTCTGGCGGGGCCCTGGCGGGTGACACCTCCGCCTGTGGCCTGCGGCTAGCCACCCGGCCAGCACCCACAGGTCCAGCTAAGACAATCCGCTTCGTTTGCTTGGGGGATGGCAAGGGGGTGAGGGTGGAGGAGGGACGGGCTGTCCGTTGGTCAGGAGAGCAAATGTTCTCCAGTGTGCCAGCCAGGAGCAGGACACGGGCCCCCTCTCCCCGGGAAACAGCCCAGGCACTCTGGGCCTCGGCCAGCCTCAGGTGAGTTCAAGGACCCTCCCACCCCCACCCCAACCCAGGGATGGAAGCCCCACCCACCTAGTTAGCTCACAGGAAGGGAAACTGAGGCCAGAGCAAGGAAGGGACTTGTCTAGGATTACACGGCCGGGATTCAAAGCCGGTCCCTGTGCAGTCCTCCAGCCCCCACCCCATGCTGTTTGTCTTGGGATATTTTCTGCACGATGCCAGCCGGCCATGAACATGTTTCTGAATCCATGCTGTTGCGCCGGCCATGTCGCAGTTCATGAGGACTTCGTGTCTGGCTGTTCTGGCCTTCCCGATGCAGCACCCCCTACTCCGTGTAGAGGGTCTCCCATCCAGGAGCCTGCCGACATGCAGCTGGCTGTGACCTTGACTCGTTCTCAGCCTCGGTCTCCTTCTCTGCAAAATGGGAGTCATGCCCAGGAATCGACAGTCACCTGGGCCGTTTCTTCCTCAAATCTTTCCAAGGCTCCTTCCCACCTCTCTAGAACAGGGGTAATCACAGCAGCCCCTCCTTGGGGCTGTTAAAAGGCGTAAAGGAAATAAACCATGTCTAACAGCTGGCACTATACCTGCCATGTAGTAAGTGCTCAATAAACACTTAGCTGTTTGTGATGAAAATGACTGTTATGAAATGATCAGATAGTTGTTACTAGAAACATTAGCTGTTCTAATTAGGATGGTTCTCATCATTCAGCCAACTCTCCTTCCCATCCCCTCGGGGCCACTCTCCTGAGTGAGCTCTGGGCTTCACAGGCTCCGGCCACAATGTGGTGAGCTCGGGTGACCCCAGGATGCCACGCTGAACTGACCAGCCCCGCCGGCTGAGGCCTCAGGTGAAGAGCCCAGCCGCTTGCGAGGGAGCCCTTCCAGCCAGGGAGATGGAGGAGGGGTGGTAGGGAGGGTGCGGAGGCCAGGGAGGCACGCTGGGAACAAACATGTGGGTCTGCAGCGTCTTGCCCAGGGCCACTCCTGGCCATTTACAGGAATGGGCTGAAGGAGAGAACGCGGAGTGCGGCACACTCCTGAATGTCACAAGATTAATCTGTCCGGGGCAGGTTTCCACAGCATAACTGGGAAACGGGCTGAGGCTGGAGCTCATGGAGAGATACCACCATATTTGGTCAAATACTAGACAGGACTCTATTCTATCGCTGGAAACTCCAGAGGGAGGGGGACTCCGAAAATACCTCCTCAGGCAGCAAGGGCCCCCACTCCGGCTCCGGGCTGCCTCAGCCCCATCACCACTGTCCTCCAAGCAAGGGAGTAGCCAGCGTGAGGGGCTGAGGGATGGGGGCAACCTCCCCGCTACCCCTCTGCTGCAGCCCGCAGGGGGTCCAACCTGCATGCAGCTGGGGTGACCCCACCCCCACCCTGGCATCCACAGAAAAGGAAACTAAAAGACAGGGACCGGGCTGCCAGGGGGTTCTGATGCTCCCCAGGACCCCTGAACCCACCACACCCTCCTACATGCTGGCCACACGCACCCTTACTTCTGTATCTCAAAGGCAGGACTTAGCTTCCTTAGCTTCCAGCTTCCAGGCTCGGCAATACAGCTTCCGGGGTCCTGGCCTCCGACAGAGCAGGCCCAGAAGTCTGCATCTGACAAGGATCCAGTGTGGGGGTCACAGGAGTTGTCACCCACCATGTTGTCATTCCCCCACCCCGCCTCCACTTTAGCACAGGAGACAGGCCAGGGAGGGCTGGGCCTCACCCTAGCAGACATGGCATGTTGGGGCCAGAGCCTCAGCCTCCTAATTCTTACTGCTCTTCCCCCAAAGTTTATACCTACAGCCCTGGCTCCCCACCCCAGACTCCTCCCAGTGGGGAGGGGGATCTGTGAAGTACCCAGCGAAGGTGCTCAGGGAGTCAAGGAGGCCCAGTAATCATCATCAAGTTTCCCATGCCTGGGCCACCTCAGGCCTGGAAGGAGGTCCCTTGTTCCAGCCTAAGTTTCTAGAAACCACTGAAGGGTCATCTGTTTGGGGTGTCTGTCCTAAGTGTGAACCCTGAAAGACCACCATGGGACCCAACCCAGGCCTGAGAGGGAGGCATAAGAACTTGGGGTTCTTGGGTTCACAGCAAAGTTGGGGTCGTTAGGCTTTTGTCACAGAAGGTGTTTGGCACTGATGAATGAGGGAAGGGACAGATGTGCTGGAGAGAGAGTGGCGGGGGGGTGGTCATGATCAGAGCCACCAGAGAGCCCTCTGGCTGCAGAGCCTGCCATGAACTGAGCTGTGTTCGCCACCAGGTGGCGCCACCAGAAAGCCGGACAACCCTGCAGAGGGCAGCAAGTCCTGAGGGAGCCTCACACCCACCACCCCTTTCCCTGGAGTGGGCCCTGGCTTGGAAAATAAGGGTCCCAAGTGATGGGGTATGGGTGCTGTGCCTGCCCCTGGCAGCCCAAGTGACCTACTATTAGGGTCCAGCGCCGAGACACCTCCCAGTCACTGCAGGAGCGGCACAGCCACCAGGATGAGGTGGAGACTTCTGCTGCTGTGTGTGTGATTCCCTTCACTTGGAGCTTTTGTCACCCGGACATGACAATTTTCAGAAAGTAACAATCAGTAATCGTTCCTAACAACAGCTACTGCTTACTACCTACTTACTGACTGCCAGGTACTGTACTAAGTCCCTTGTATGTGTTGTCTCATTAGATTTTCCCAGCCACCCTGTGATGAGGTCTTAATTGTATCCCTTATCTACAGATGGGGAAACTGAGGCTCAGAGAGCCCAAAGTCACAGGGTTCAAAACATGTTTGTCTGATTCCATGCTGTTCCCTGCAGTGGGGAAAAGAAAGGAGAGTCACAGCCAGGAGAGGAGGGGGATGACTGGCTGGTCATCGAGGAGGGGCTAAGCTTGCCTCAGCCTTACCCTGACATCCTCAACAAACCGGACCATGAGTGCTGGGGAGGTCACTGAACCCAAGTGCACACGAGAGTCCTCAAGGGGATCTGAGAGTTCCCAGGGAGAGAGCAAGAATGCCCAGCAACGTTCCTGGCACATAGTAGGCATTCGCGAACTATTTGATGGATTGACTCAAAGCAGCTATACGGAGGATGGAGTGTTAATGCTGAAATGGAGAACGGGAGGCCGGAGCCACAGGGACCTGTAGGAATAGGTATAGCCAAGGGGTAAGAGTTCAGGCTCCAGAGATTGACAGACCTGAGTTTTAGTCCTGCTTCTACCAGTTCACAGCTATGTGACCTTGGAACGGCCCTTGAGTTCTCTGAGCCTTACTTCTTCTGCACAGTGGAGATAATGAGAACGGGGCTTGGATAAAATGTTGTGAGGCTCACATGAGATAATGCATGTTGAAACACCTAGCCAAGCACCCGACGAAAAGTAAATGCTCAATTAAAGGTAGATGCAATTGTCACTGCTATTGTTAAAATGAATTCTGACCCGGGACTTCAGGGACACTTCTGGAATGCTGCTTTGGTGAGAAAGTTGTTGTGAGGTGGGAACAAGGAGAGAACGTGCAGAAGAATGCAGAGGCCCGTTTCCAGTAAACTCGTCCTGGAGCAAGAAGGACCTGCGGGATTCAGTCTAAAGACGTGCCCAAGTGAGCCCAGTACGGTCTGGGGGGTAGGAGACTAACAGGCGCCTCTCCTGCAAGATGGAGGGGGGCTGTGGCCGGGAGGGCGCACCCTCCGCAGGAGGTCTTGGCTCTCCTGCCCTGCTGCCCACCCCACCCGCCACCCTCCTGGGTAGGAGTCTTTCTCCCAGGCCCATATTTGCACAAATGCCTGCCTCACTGCTCACTCCAGAGCCCCAGCCAAGAGGCACTATTTTAAGCTCCCTGGACGGGAACACTGTTGGTGGGAACAGACCCCGCCAGCAAGCTCCCAGTTCTCAAAAAAGGGAAAGGCCTGGGTGAACGGGCAGCCCCTGGCGTGGGCAGAGGGGCCACCACATCCACATGACCCTCTGCCCAGGCCAGGTGCCCATGCCTTTCCCCCATGCTGGAGGGCGGTCAGGGAGGTGGGAGTCGGGGTAGGACTCTAGGAGGCGGACTTGTACTCTGGGCCTGGATGGCTAAGGCCTCCCTTCTGCCCAGCAGCCAACCTTGAAAACTCCAAGCTTGTGTTTCTGAATTACTGATCGTCTCCACCTGTACCTAGTCTCTTGTTAGCGCTCACCGCCCCTAGGACCCCAGAGCTGGGGGTGTCTTGTGTAGCCCCTTCCCACGCAGGGTCCCCTTTTAAAGCACCTTGGCTCGACACCTTCATTATAAAGGAGATCACTTCTCTCGGAGGACGCACATCCTACTTTTGAAAGCTCTAGTTGTTGAAAATAATAGTTACAATTATAAAAGCTTTCTCTTCCATTATGCTGAAGTTCCCTCCTGTGATGCAATATGGTATAGTGAGAGACTACAGGCTTCAAAAATGGTCGCTGGACCCTTGCGCTTGGCCCTCTTGTGTGACCACATCCACTTTTCCTAACCTCAATAAGCCTCAGTTTCCTCTTGGGGTTGTTTAAGTGGATTTATCATAAAAATTATGATTTGAAAATTTATTACATTTGGCAAACCTTGGCTGTTTTTAATCGTGATTTGATTGGTTTTGTGTGTGCCTGTGTTTCGTTGGATGGTATTTTCATGTGTGTGTGTGTGCTATTTTTGCTTTTTGATTATGAAAAAACAGTACAGACTAATGTTTAAAGCATGGACCTTGCACCAGTGTGGCCGGAACCCCAGCCTCTGCACATGACAGCTGGGTTACCTTGGGCAAGTAACCTAACCTCTCTGATCCTGTGTGTGTCCTTCTGGAAAGGAGAGGGGATTTACGAGATGATGCATGTACAGTGTCCACATCATGGCTCTCAGTGAATGGGCCTGCTTTTATTTTGTTGTGTACATTGCTCTTTGCTCCCCCTCAGTCAGGTCACACAGAACAACTCTAGTCAGCTCTTTTCTAGAACCTTTTAACCGCCGGAGCCCCAGTCATAGAATAGACTGCCCTGGGAAAGACTGAGCTCCCCATCAGCTGAGTTGTTTTAATAGCGTTTGGGAGAGGTCTGAGGGAGATTCAAGAAGAGGAAAGGGGGTGCCTGGCTGGCTCAGTCAGTACAGATGCAAACTCTTGATCCCACAGTCAGGAATTCAAACCCCACATTGGACATGAAACCTACTTAAAAAATAAAATAAAATAAAAACAAAGGAGGGGGCTGGGCTTGTTGAGTTTTAAAAGTTCCTCCCGGCCCTGAGAGGTCTGAGTTCTGTGTCCGGGGCCTCGGGCCCGCTGGTAGGACTGTCCTGTCTGCCTCCACTGGTCCAGACCGGGAACAGGAAGGAGCCCACAGGAGCCCACAAGGGATGTGGACTAAACAGCCTGTCCCCAGAGCAGACAGAGGCGCCGGGCCCCCTGCCCATCGGCATATCTTCCCCCTCAGTCCCCGGGGGGATGTTTATTCTTTGGTCAGAGTTTATAGGACGTCTGGACTTACAAGATCCAGAGTTCTGACTTTTCCCTGAAAGCTGTCAGCCCCTCCTCCTGCTGGGTGGCTCTGCGTCTATTTTGGGTGGGACACCCCAGCCTCTGGAAAAGGGCATAGCATGAGAGGTGTTCTCCTCAGACCCCCAGAGCCCAGCCCTGGTGGAGAGAAAAGCTGGGGCTCAGGGAGTAGAAGGAGAAAGAGCTTGGCGTCGCCTGGCTGTTTATTGGGAGCAAAATCCTCCAGAAAGGGCAGGGTGGAGAGGGGAATTCCTTCGCAGCTAGGGTTCAAAGGCCTGCTCCCCAAACAGCTGAAAGGCATGGTGCTTATCAGAGTCTGCCCTGCATAGTGGCTTCTGTTGCTGGCTCACCCAGCAATGTCGTCACGGTTGTTTGCTTTGGCGTCTGCGGGAGAGGCGAATTTGTGGCGGGGGTCCTGCGCATGCGTGTTTTGGAGTTCTCGGGTGGGAGCCTCTTGCAGGTTCTGAACACGGCTGATTCCCACACGTGCTTCTCGGCACCTGACTCGGGAGCCGGCTGTGACCGGGGCAGGACTCGCTGAGGCGCAGGAGAAGCCCTAGGAGCTCCCCACACCCACCACGTGGGGGGCAGGCAGCGACCCGTCCCACTGCCCTTCTTCAGCAAGGAGCCTTGAAGGCCGTCACCAAGGCGTCTGTTCTCAGTCTGGCTCTCCACCCAGAAGCCAGTCTCAAAAATGTACAGGCTCTTAGGGCTGCCGTGGGTCCCAGCCTGGGCCTCCCTGCAGAAGGAGGTTCGAACTTCTTAAACTTTCTTGTAAACCTGTTAGCTGATGATGCTGAGAAACTGCCCCAGGTGGTGGCTCAAATATCTTGCCTAGGGTGTTCTGTAAGTTTCTATGAGCTGTGATGCTCATATATAGGCAATGAAAAGTGTTGAGAGTTCTTGAAGAGAGTTCACTCACCTCTTGACGAAGACGTAATGTGCCAGGCACTGTGCTCAGCACCGGGTCATACAGCTGTGAACAGCTAGCCCGTCCTGGGCTCGTCAATAAAGAGATGGCAGATACGATCACAGTGATACTTTAGGACCAGGCTGAGGGGCTCTGGCTGGTGCCCCACCTCTCAGCTCCTAAACCTCTGCATCTGTGAGACCCGTTGGAGCCGGTGACCTCAGCTCTCAGGGCACATGGAAGAAGGTACAATGTCTCCAGAACGTGACATCTTGCCAAATTTCTCCCAAAAGGCCAGTTCTCATACTATATTTGTGAAGGAGGAGGAAGAAATGGCTGGTGGGGAATCTGACCATTTCCAAAGCCTGAGTCCCAAGAAGGAAGCCTCCATAACGATGGTCCTAATTTTGGAAGACAGTTTCAGTCGGTGCCTGGCTGGCTTGATCTTGAGGTCGTGAGTTCGAGCCCCACATGGAATGTAGAGATTACTAAAACAACAAACTTTTTTTTTTTTTAATCACAACAAAACAAAACGAAAGGTTTCAGGCCCTGAGAGACAGAGGTGGTATACACACTTCGGACCCAGACAGATGCTGCCAATAATTATTGCCTGGTGGTAAGAATGATAGCTTTTGTGTGTGGGTAGCTCTCTACAGTTTACAAAGCACATTTACATCCATGACTCTATTTAGTCCCTTGTATCAACCCCATGTGAATATAAAGATTCTTACAGAAGAGGAGATTGAGGCTCAGAGAAGGAAAACAGAGGAAGAAGAAAAATGCAGGAAAGCCTGGGTCCCTAAGGCCACCTTTGACCACTCACCCACCCCCACCCTAACCTTCGCCCCAGCTTCGGGAATGAGCTTTGGGAACTGGGCAGCGGTTAGAGGTGGGCACCTGTGTCAGTAGGCAGCATAAACGGGAGCACCAAAGTCCATCCAAACTCTCTTTGATGTGGCCTGCCTGTGCTCTATGAACAAGCCTACCCTGAAGGAAGTGCGTCTGGCCGAGGGCTGGGTGCCAAGGGGACATGATTTCTGAGTCAGCCCTGGAGAGAATTCTAGGGTCAGGCTGACCACAGTCTCCCTCTCTCCCCCAGTCCTTGGAAAAACTGGGATTGTTTGACTCCTCGGTCCGGTGATTACATAGCTATGTCCACAACTTTTTGTCTTCCATATTGGGATTCCCTTGCGTTCTATCCCATTATCGCAACCGCAGGGCTAGCCAGCTCCTGGCAATGTCTTTCCAGAATTACAAATCTTCGACTGCTTTAGACCGTTCCTTTGAATCTCAGGATCAGAAGGGCCTTTCGGTCATTTTGCTGGCTTCTCGATGATGCTCCTAGTAAATGCTCCCGAGTCTCTTATTAGGCTCTGCTTGATTTAAATGCCTACCTCCCTGCTCCTTTCATCTGCTGAGGACAAATGTGCTCTTCAGGAATATATGGAACAAAGCTGCTCCTTCTGCCTTGTGACAAGCAGTGTCAGTCAGCGTGGGCTACATTGTGGAGCAGTAACAAACACGCCCAGATCCTGGAGGCTTATTCCAGCAACAGTGTCTTTCTCACCTACATTACAAGTCCAGTGCAGGCTCCCAGGGCACGCTCTGCTCATCAGAACGGCTCAGGGACCCAGAAAGATGGATGGTTCCACAAGCATCACATCAGATGTTTGGAGGATTTCAGAGGTCAAGAGTGAGCTCTGGGGTATCTACTCCTACTACTCATTTCCTTCCAGCAAATTCTTTCCTCTTTAAATGTCAGTTTCTTATCTGTCAAATGAAGATGAGAAAGTTCGTCCCTCACCAACTCTCTGTGAGGTTATCTGGATAGAAGCCCTCAGCACAGACTCTGGTTCATACAAAGAACTCCATAAATGTCAGCTGTTATGAAGTTAATAGAACATTGTCAACTTAATAGGGGCTACTGTGTCCAGACAGCCACAGCCCTGGCCCTTCCCACTGCTCCCCATCTTGCCAGGCTGAATTCCTATGAAGAGTTAAGGAGGTCTTTTTCTTCCCACAGATTATTTCATATTTTTTTGGTCGTGTATTTTATCTCATGAGGGAGGTGCTTGATGGTCCAAGCTGAGGCAGAAAAAGGTATATGTATGTGTCTTGCCAACCCCAAACTAGATTTGCCCCGTTCAAGATTCATTACTGAGTCCTTTGGGGAAGTCGGGAGAATGGAGGTCAAATCTGGAGAAGTATCCTTGCTTGAGATAAAACCCAATGGTGGAGAAACACAGAAATCAAACTGTAGACGATCCAAGTTAGAAGAGACTTCTAGAACAAACAAGTCTCATCAGCTCTTCTCTTTTACAGACGGGAACACAAGCCCAGAGACGAAAAGAGACGGATAGGATGTCACCCGGCCATTCAGTGTCGGAGTTGAAACCTGAACCCACTGCCTTAAATCCCAGGCTCGGTGCTCTCCACGTACCACATGAGAGGACATGGGGACGACGTTCTTCACCGTTGGGATGGGGGTGGGTGGGGGTGGAATCTCTTTGGAATTATGGCTTGTCCTAATTTCACGGAGTTGTGCTTGGCCGAGTTGTAAAGTTAAGAACTTTATAAACATTACCTTATTAAGGCTTCTCGAAAACCCGAAGTCACAGCTCCTCTGGGTCATGGGACATGCGTTGAGCATCCAGTGAACAAACAAAGGGTAACGTTACATTTTTCACTTCGTTTAGGAAACCTGGCTTCTAATTATAGGATTTGTTTAACAGCCCTGAATGGTTTATGAAGGCTTGGATCAGCCTCAGTCCCGAGGAGGGTCAGCCCGGGAGACACGGACAGGGTGGGGGCAGGGAGGCAAGGAGAGGCCTCCGCAGCGAAGGGGAGAGAGGGACACGCAAGGTCAATGTAAGTCAGAGCCTCAGGGGCATTAATCTTCCCAATTCCCCTCCACCAGGTTGCTCCCAGTTGGAAATCATCTCCAGTAACCGTTACCACAACCCGTTCATGCAGGGGCAGTGAACATGAATTCGCTCTAGGGCAAGCAGGTAAAACAAAAGTCACCTCTCTATTTGGTGCCCTATCAAACTGACCCCCTGCAATGGCAGTCAGTATGAGCACACCCCCTACCCCTTCCGGGAGATGGGCTGGGGCTGGCTCCACCTCCATGCTCATTTCAATAAATAACTTTATTTTAGCAAAGTTATTTTTTTAAATAAATCTTTATAAATTCTGTACAATACTGTTATATGAATCTATTATATTCCCTTAACACAAAAATAGAAATTAGAAAAGATAGATATAAAAATAGAAGCCCCTCCTGTTATATATAATTATAATATACTATGATATGATGTAACATAATATATAACGAAGTCCCTATGATTAAGCTCACCATCTAAGGAGGCAAGGAAGTTATCTAAAGGGGCCTCTGAGGGTGGGGAATGGGATCATTAGACTAAAACTATCCCTCAGTAAAGCAGCCCAAGTCAGGGTACAGGGATTTTGCCAAGCTACTTCCGGGCCAAGACACTTAAGGTCCATCCATCTACCATCCAGCCACATTTCCATCCTCACTCAGGACTCCACTGTAAGCTCAGCCCAGGCCCCTGCCACTCAAGGAAACCACCAAACCCTCACCTGGTCCCAAACGTCCCCATGCCTCCATTCCTGAGTTAGCACATGTGCTCATGCATGTGCGTGCGCACCCACACCCAAACACACACACACTCAGTCCCTTGGACAACACAGCCCTGTGCTTTCTTGAAGCTAGGTTCATGGTTTCCAAAGTGAGGGGTCATTCAAAGCTCAGGAAAAATTTTAGGGTCTTCTAGTTTTACTTCTATCACCTCTAATTTCTATTTCTTGTTTGTTAAGGGGATATGATACATTATTAAGGTCGTGCTTGGGGCGCCTGGGTGGCTCAGTCAGTTAACCATCTGACTTCGGCTCCGGTCATAATCTCGCGGTTCGTAGGTTTGAGCCTTGTGTCAGGCTCTGTGCTGACAGCTCAGAACCTGGACCCTGCTTCGCATTCTGTGTGTGTGTGTGTCTCTCTCTCTCTTCCCCTCCCCCACCCATGCTCTCTCTGTCTCTCAAAAATAATAAATAAACATTTAAAACGTTATTTTAAAAAGCATTCTTGACAGAATTCTTAAAGATTTATTTACTTACTCACTTTAAATTGAAAGAGACAGAAATAGTGCAAGTTAGGGAGGGACAGAGAGAGAGGGAGACAGAGAATCCCAAGCAGGCTCCACACTGTTAGCACAGAGCCTGATGTGGGGCTCGAACTCACAAAACTGTGAGATCATGATCTGAGTAGAAACCAAGAGTCAGACGCTTAACCGACTGAGCCACCCAGGTGCCCCTAAAGATTTATTTTTAAAAACAACTTACTCAAGTTCCTCTGGTTTAGGGCTTAGAACTTAGCGCTCCTTAACTCTGGGTAGAGTGAAGGGCCCCCTCGTCTCCAGGATTTCAAGTCCTGCTTGTTCTCCTGATTTGGGAAACAAATGCACCTCTCATTCTTTCTGATCCATACACATTTTGACCAGCTTGGACACTTAGACACATGAAGATAGCAAGTAAACAGTAAATTCGTTACTAACCTGTGGTAAACCCAGGATTCAAATCCAGATCCGATGGGCTCCAGAGCCATGCCCCATTCCACCCACTGTGGTGTGACCCACAGATTCGTGACATATATCCGTTCTACATCCAGCTCCTCACTTGGTTCTTTAACAGAGAATAAGCATCAGTGACGTTTACTTAACATTTAACAATGTTGCCCAGTGCTGTGGGACTTGCTGTTGGTCATATGGGGTCCCCGGGATGGAAAGGGCAGAGGGCCAGTCCACCCTCTGTGTCTCCTGATGTCCCCTTAGTTAGCCCACCCACTCTGGGGTCCTGTTGGCGTGGGAGATCTTGGGCTTTGCTTTCTTTGAACATCACCTGCTGGGAGCAGGAAGGTCCATGGACCAACGGGGGGTGGGGGGACACGGCAACCCTCCCTGGGAGGCCAAGCTCTAGACCCCAGGTGTCCTCATGTGCCAAGTGGGGTGAAAAGTCTCTCTGCCTTCCCTGGGGATCCTTGGGAAGATCCATGGAGTACAGGACAGGGTCTAGGGAAGGGGTTCTTGGGGGCAGATGAACTGGTTAAGAATAGTGCCTGAGGAGGAGTAGTGTTCAGGTGGTCTCAGGTCTCAGACCCCAGGGACTGGGCGTCCAGGATCTCTACTGCCCAAGTCAAGAGATGGGCTGGTGATCAGCTGGCAGCGGGAAGATCGCCACCGCCATCCCTAAACACCCCAGAGGCCCCTCCTCTCTCACCTCCCCCAAATACCAGGGCCACATTGCTCCCATAGGCCCTTTCAAAACAGGAAGGCAAAGAATGGAGACTCAGGTAGTTCTGGCCCCCTGGGAAGAATGGCAGGGGGCAGGCATACGCCACCCAATCTTAGAGGGGCTGAGAACCTCAGCCACTAGGCATGCCAGCCAAATGGCGGACTTCTCCATGTCCAATGTCACTTGTCTTTAATGCCTGGATCCGAAGGCTTCAGTTCCAGATCCACACTTTGAACAAGTGCAGAGAATTCTTCCCTATCTCTTAAGTTTTAGGGGAGCAAGTTCCTCCTGAATTAAACCTCCCTTGGGCACAGCCTGCTGCTCAAGGCACTGGCTCCTAACTTGAGCTCCTGTCCCCCATCACATCCCCCCCCCACGACCAGGCGCCCCCTTCTTCGCCTCCCAAGGCCGCAAGGCTGGAGTGGTAGCAGGCCCTCCACTGGACTGTTGATGGAGGAAGAGCAGTTGACAGTGTGCACACTTGGTTTTCAAGCCCTTGTGTCACCATCATTACTCCAGGGACTTGTCGCTGGCCCTGTGTCTGCTCAGGCTCCAGGTTCCTCCCCCTCCAGAGCGGCTCTCTCTAGCTCTGCACTTCTCCCAAGGTCCAATCCCCCGCCCCCCACTTCCCCCTGAGGCTGCCTGGAGAGACTAAAAGGCCCCTCACTCACTGCTGGTGAGAGGACACACAGGTTCCAACCTCTGTGGGGGGAGGGGGACTGGAGCGCTACATCAGAACCACAAATGTGTAAGAACTTTGCTCCAACAACGGCTCTTCTAGGCCTTCGTGCCCACAGAGACACCCCCACGCAGAGATGCCACAGGCACCAGGGCAGGCTTTGCCACATCATCAATACTAGCAAAGGATTGTAAAATTTTGAAATGCTCATTCCTACATTCACACAGGACTGGTGGCTTGAAGTAGGACACATCCACCCGGTGGGACCCTTTCCAGTCATTAAGAGAACAGGCAGCCCCCTCTGTGGTGATAGGCTGCAATACGCAAGGTCCGTTACTAAGGAATGAAGTAAGATTCGGGACAGGGTGAATAGCGTGCTCCTATGTGTAAATATAAACACACCAGGGCCGTCTGTGTACCTACGTGTGGGTGAACTCACTAGCATCGGCATGGACGATCGTGGAAAGAAAACAAAACTTGGTGACAGAGATTTCCTCTGGGGAGGGGATGGGTGGATAAGAGAGTGGATATAGGAGGGCACTTGCTTTTCACGGTCTGCCATTTAGAGCTTTCCGATGGTGACAATGTGTCGATATTAACTATTCATACAATAAATACTAATTTTAAGTAGAAAGGATAAATACATGTTTCTGTGTGATGTATATTATTTTATCCCCTCTCTGTCTTCTGGGCTGAGCCCGGGAGATGTCACCTTCATGAATCCCTGAACCGATCTTCGATCTTCGACGCGAGTCTGGTCTCACACCTCCAAGGCGGAAGCAACTACCCCCAGCGCGTCTCATTGTTTTCCCTCTCCCTTCCCCGGCAGCAAGCTGTCCAAGCCCTTTATTGTACAAACAGAAAAACTGAAAAGCAGAACACCAGTTTGGGAAGACTGTGTACCCAATGTCATCTAGTAAGCCAGCCTCCGTGTGGTTCTGAATAGAGCCTCTGCTTTCATTCATGCCATTCCTTTTGTTTCATATGCTTTTCCCTATTTTCACTTTCGTCCACTGTACTGCTTTCAAGAAGCTCCCCAGATTCGCAGATTGGAACGACCTCTAGGTACGCCTAGTGTGTCCCTGCACTACTGTCCAAATCCCCTGCCTCCCCCAGTAGCCAGTGGGAGCACCTTAACGACAGGAACTTAGTCTTCATCTCTGGAGCCCCGGCCTAGTTCAGCGCGAAGTCCAGAACAGGAGTGTAAAGTCTACAGCCTGAATGAATGAATAAAAGAATATATGGATGCTTTTGTTCTTCCCTCTCCAGAAATCCTCTTGGGCTTCACCGAGCCCCATCCCCACGACCCCCTCCCCCGTCACTGGGCACTGTCCGCTGTACCGTCTGTTGTGAGCACGCAGTGTCTTCTTTCCACAATGTCAGCTTTATTCAATCCTAAAGCAAGGTTAACATACTTATAAAGCAGGATCTGGATTCCGAGCTCGATTCCATGTCACTTGGTGTCTAACTTGGCTTTTACATGTCACATGAAGCAAAGCACAAGACAAAGTCACAGAACAAACAAGAAATAACAAGGGGTAGGAAGCTGCCGGACCCTACGGGCAGTCGGTCCGCACATGCGCAGACGAGGTAGGCCTCTGTCGGTCCGGGCAGCGTTCAGCACGTCAAGTGGTGAAGGATGTCTGTTCCGTTCAAAGATCAACCTGGCATTGGCCTTCGGTGGCAGCTGCCTATTTGATGTGGTCTGACGTGAAAGGTCAGCATCCTGAAAGTCTGACAGTTTGCTACAAAAAAGTCTCCCTTTTTAAGGGATCTAATCAGTCTTGGGCCTTTGCAGACCCCCTCTGGCTCTGCTGGGCACCAGTTCAGAGTGCTGTCAGCCTGGGCTGGTTCTGGTGGTATCCAGTCTTTGCTGCAACACCCTTGGTTCTTGCATCACTCTTGACATCGGTTACTGCTTGACACGAGTGACTCCATCGTCCTCTGTATGCCGTCTTTATCCCTCTCTCCCTCCCTCCTCCTTCTCCCAGGACCCATGCTCAGGAAGAGACAGATTCCAGGAACATTGTTTGAATCCTTGGATCCAGCCATGCCTGAAGCTGACCCTACCTTTGGCCTTTTCAGTCACAGGAGCCAACGAAGTCCCTTGTGTTTGAAGCCACCCTCCATAAGAGTGTTGTGTGAAAACACCCATAACTGTATCACAACTGGCCTGATCCCTTTCAACAACACTTTGTGTACAACAGATAGCTCTAGCTACTTGAGAAAAGAAAGCACCAGACCCAGACCCAGGCCCTGAGGCTAGTGATGGAGCCGAATAGACCACCTACCACAATCCCTGCCCTAAAGTTCTGAGTTGGGGCGCCTGGGTGGCTCAGTTGGTTAAGCCTCCCGACTTCGGCTCAGGTCAGATTTCACATTCATGGGTTTGAGCCCCGCATCAGACTCTGTGCTGACAGCTAGCTCAGTGCCTGGAGCCTGCTTCCGGTTCTGTGTCTCCCTCTCTCCCTGCCCCTCCCCCTCTCATGCTGTGTCTCTCTCTGTATCAAAAATAAAAATAAAACATCAAAATTTTAAATAAAGTTCTGAGGACCCTGCCCAAGTTCTGTCAGGTGGCCAGATAGTAATGACCCTGCTTACATGGGGGGAAACGGGGGTCCCAGTCACCCAGCCAATTAGTGGCACAACTTGGAGAAGAACTTGGCCTTCTAAATCATTTACCTGTCTGGGCAGCTGGGTGGCTCAGTCGGTTGAGCATCCAACTCAGGTTTCAGCTCAGGTCATGATCTCACAGTTTGTGGGATCGAGCCCCATGTTGAGCTCCATGCTGCCAGCACAGAGACTGTTGGGGATTCTCTGTCTCCCTCTCTCTCTGCCCTCCCCTGCTCTTGCTTGCTCTCTCAAAATAAATAAATAAACTTAAAAAAATAAAAAAGTTAATCATTGACCTGTCATCAAAGGAGATGTTGGCTTTGGTTTGCACATGCACTCAATAACCAGGACACAAGAAGGAAAAATGGTGGTGACAGGAAATTGATCATGGTTGGGAGAAGATAACTATCCTTTTTTAAGATTCCAAGATAGAAAAAAATAAGTGAATTTGAGTGGGGCAGCCTCATAGAACAAGCTTATGAAGGTAATCACCAATGTGTGGCCCAAGATTCTAGAGTGTGGTAATGACTGTGAGCCCCACAGTGTTTGTTGAGTGAATTGTGGATAGCGGTAGGTTGTGATGAGCTATGGCTGTCACCCTACAAGTCAGTTAGAGGCCAGGGTCTCACTCGCATCTTCTGGTTTCTAAGGATAATGCTGTTTCTACTACCCCAGGTTGATGTACTCAGTGGTGTGAGTTTTGCCCGCTGCAAAATGACCAAGAGTGAGGAGGCAGGTGGAGAATCTTGGAACTAAGTGAGGGATTTGATCGGCAGAGGATCTGTCCCAACCCACTCCTAGAGTGCCTTCATTATGCAGAGTCTAGAAAGCTAAAAACATTTCTCAGACCTCCTAAAGTTCTAGATGAAGGTCATATCTTTACTTCTTCATTATAGCTGATGTCAAGTACCAAATCATGTGGGTTTTCTACAGCAGTTTTGTATTATTTATGGACTGAATGGTATCACCCCAAATTCATATGTTGAAGCTCTAACCCCCCAACACCTCAGAATGTCACCTTATTTAGAAAGAGTCATCGCAGATGTAATTAGTTAAATAAGATCATACTGCAGTAGAGTGAACCTTAATCCAACAGACTAGTGTCCCTATGAAAAGGGGGAATTTTGAGACAGACACCCCCAGGGAGAATGTCACATGAACGTAAAGGCACACAGCAGGCTAACACATCTCAAGCCAAGGACTGTCAAAGACACCAGCAATCCACTGGAAGCTACAAGAGGGGCCTGGAACGGATTCTCCGTCAGAGCCCCCCAGAGAAAGCCAACCCTGCCAACGTCATGTTCTTGGACTACTAGACTCCAGAACTTGGAAACCATATGCTGTTCATTAAGCCACCCAGCTCTGGTACTCTGTCATAGGAGCCCTAAGAAACTGATACAGGCAGTGCGCCCAATGGTCCCACAGATCTGTCTTTTGCTGCAACCGTATTTGGATGGAACAAACCTGGGGGTGCCCCTTCTTCCAGCCTCCAGCCACCCTCCAGCCTCCGTTCCAGCCACAACCTTTTGGAACATCTTTTCAGCCTTCCTCTGCCAACCAAGACCAGCCAACACCGTATGTGAAGCTTAACTCTGTGTTGCCAATGAACCAGGAGCTTCCTAGAATCACTCCACCCAAGTGGAGACTATGGTCAAGTGCCCACTCAACATGCATCTGCAGACCTCCTACACCTACCACCTACCTCTCCCTGGGCTTCTACTTTGACTATGACCATGTGGTTCTGGATGCAGTCCACTTCTTCCACGAGCCAGCCAAGGAGAAGGGCAAGGGCACTGAGCTCTTGAATCTGCAACACCAACACAACACACCGGCCACACCATCTTCCAGGACCCCCAGAAGCCATCCTAAGATGCATGGACCCGCATCTCTGTGATCCAGAGAACGACTTCCTGGGTGGGGAGGTGAACCTCATCAAGAAGATGGTGACCTGTCCCACCTCTGCGGACTGACCAACCCCCAGCTGGCTGGGTGAGTATCTCTTCCAAGGGCTCCTCTTCAAGTATGACGGGGAGCCTCCAGAGCTCGTCAGCCTTTGAGGGGGTCTCTCTGGCGCCCCCTGGTGTCAGGGCTTCTGCCTGAGCCTCTCTCCCTGAAGCTAGGAAGGCAGCTTTTAACCCATCCTGGGGCCCTCCCTCCAAGCCGAAACCCTATGGAAACAATATGGTTGGGTGGGGGGACTAATTTATAGAACCGTTGCCAGCTTTAGGGGCGTGGGAGGCGGTTGTGGAAGAGCCGAGGGTAGCTTCCTGACCCCTGCACTCATCTAGGGCAGAGTGTTCTCAGAGCCTGCGGAGCAGCTGCCCTTTCTAATCTTGCACTTCTGACGGCAGCAGAGGTAGGAACTGACCTGGAGGGACAGCACTGTGGTGCTGTCAACTGAGTCATTTCCAGACCCTGCGAGAGCTTCTCCAGCCTTCCTAACAATTGTGTGAGCACCTAATTCCCTGCAGTGAATTCCTTTCTGCTTGAGTTAGCAGGAATGGTTTCCTACCACTGAATGCTGACTGGACCTGATTCATGGGACGTTTAACACCCTATTAAATGTTTGATTTTGCACAGTTGGCATTTGTAAATTGTAACACAAAGTAAGTTGTCAAGGACCTGTGTGACTTTTTTTTTTTTAATTAAGGTATAGCTGGGGCGCTTGGGTGGCCCAGTCAGTTAGTTAAACATATGACTCTTGATTTCAGCTCAGGTCGTGATCTCACAGTTCGTGAATTCGAGCCCCACCTTGGGCTCTGTGCTGACAACATGGAGCCTGCTTGGGATCCACCCTCTGCCCCTCCCCTGCACTCTCTCTCTCTCTCTCTCTCTCTCAAAATAAATAATTAATATTTTAAAAAATTGAAGTGTAGGGGTGCCTGGGTGGCTCAGTCGGTTAAGCATCTGCTTCAGCTCAGGTTATGATTTCATGGTTTATGAGTTCAAGCCCCATGTCAGGCTCTGTGCTGACAGCTCAGAGCCTGAAGCTTGCTTGGGATTCTGTGTGTGTGCATGTCTCTTTCTCTGCTCCTCCCCTGCACACACACTCTCTCTTTTTCTCTCTCAAATAAATAAACATTAAATTTTTTAAATTAAAATTAAAGTATAGCTGACACACAGTGTTGCATTAGTTTCAAGTACACAAAATAGCGATTCAGCAACTCTATTTGTTGTGCTGTGCTCACCACAGGAGTAGCTACCACCTGTCACCACACGATGCTGTTATAATTCCACTGACTTACTCCCTATGCTGTGCCTTTTATTCCCACGACTCATTCACTCCGTAACTGGAAGGCTGTATCTCCCACTTACCTTCACCATTTTGCCCATCTCCCCACCTCCCTTCCCTCTGGCAACCATCAGTTTGCTTTGTGTACTTATGAGTCTGTTTCTGCGGCTTGCTCATTCATTTGCTGTGGTTTTTAGTTTTCACATATAAGTGAAATCATATGGTTTTTGTCTTTCTCAATCTGACATAGTTCACTTAGCATAACACCCTCTAGGTCCATTCATGTTGTTGCAAATGGCAAGATCTCATTCTTTTTTATGGATGAGTAATATTCCATTGTGTGTATATATTCATCTTCTGTGCTCATTCATCTATCATTGGACAATTGGGCTGCTTCCATATCTTGGCTATTGTAAATAATCCTGCAATAAACATGGGGGTGCATAGATCTTTTCAAATTAGTGTTTTCCTTTTCTTTAGTAAATATCCAGCACTGGAATTACTTGATCGGATGGTATTTCTATTTTTTTTCATGTTTATTTGTTTTTGAGGAAGAGGGAGAGAGATGCAAGTGGGGGAGGCGCAGAGAGAGAGGGAGACAGAGGATCTGAGGGGGGCTCCTTGCTGACATCAGAGAGCCCAACTCAGGGCTCAAACTCACAAACTGGACTGTGAGATCATGACCTGAGCCGAAACCAAGAGTTGACACTTAACTGACTAAGGTGCCCTGGTATTCCTATTTTTAAGTTTTTGAGGAACTTCCATGTTATATGCCTTTTAAAAATGATAATTCCCCCCCTTTTTTCCTGACAGTGAAAAATAACAAATGCTCAGTGTAAATCAGGAAAATATCAAATCCAGAGAATGATCATGAAGTGAGCTAAAAGCACTCAAATTCCCATATTCTCTCTCTGAGGCTCTCCCCACCCTCTCCCATGGGGACCCCCGTGCTCACAGGTGTCTCGGGAGGGGGCAGCGTCCAGTCCCATCCACTGCTACAGCAGGTGCACAGCCTGGGGTAGAAAGACACAAATGTCCAGGTCTCGGCGAGTCAGACCCCAAGTTGTGGATCAAGTCCACATGCCCAAAGCGGCCACAGAGGTAGAAGCACATATTGTCCCCAGCCCAAGGAAGGGCTCCAAGCCAAGCACCAAGGGCCCTTCAATGCAAGTTTGTCCCACGTCCTGTCACTGTTCATGGGCCAGGGGGTCCCGGAGGTTTGGGAGGACCGAGCTGTACCACTGTTACCTCCCCACACTGTGCCTCCCAGGTGACTCACACAGGAAGTTGGTTATTTCCTTCTCCCCAACAACAGTGGGAAGCTCGTCCCCCTTTGTTTCCCGGAAACATGCCCGCCGGGCACTGCCCAGTGACCTTCTATCCTGATCTGTCCATGCAGTAGCCTCAGGGACAGACAAAACACAGACTCGGCCTCCAGCAGGGCACCTTGCTATATCGGCGCTCTCCACCTCGACAGACACATCATTTAGTTCATATGGTAAAATACACGTACCATAAAATGGACCATTTGAGCCATTAGGTAAGTACGTGAGTAATTAACATTCACAGTGTTGGACAACTATCACCACTATCTGCTTCCCGAACCTTTTCCATCATCCCAAGCAGGGACTCTAGACCCGTTACACATTAACTCCCCGTTCCCCTCCCCCCAGCTCCTGGCCACCCCCATTCTACTTTCTGTCGCCACGAATTAGTCTATTATAGAAATCTCACAGAAGTGGAATCACACGCCACGTGTCCTCTGTGTCTGACGTACTCACTTAGCATTATGTATCCAAGGTTCATCCGTGTTGCTGATGGAACAGAATTTTGTTCTTTTTAACAGCCGAATAATATTGCAGTGTGCGTGTATGCCACATTTTGTTTATCCATCCATCCACTGATGGACATATGGGTTGTTTTCACGTCTTGGCTACTGAGAACAATGCTGCTATGAACCTCAATGTATAAGTATCTAAGTATCTAGGGGGTGTTACTATTACTATTATTATTATTGCTATCCTAACGGATGTGAAGTGGTATCTCACTGTAGCACACCATTTTACTAAAATGGGATTACACCATATATTTTCCTCTGTATCATGATTTTTTTTACCTCACTTATACACTGCAGACAGCTGTCTATGAAATGATGTTTTTCAGAAATTGACTTGATTACATTCTAATAGGCATTTCTTTACTATTACTTCCTTCTCAGGATCAAACTCAGTCAATGAAACAAAAGTCTTATCCCAAAGAAGCCATAGGAAACTTGATTTTTTAACTCAGGGGCTATGGCCTTTTTCAATCCATACTTGTCTCCCAACCAATCACCTCTCATCGAGTCAGATCAGTACGAAGTCAGAACTGGGGGTTAGGGGAAGCTCAAGGGTGAGAATATGAAGCGTGAGATAAAATTCACAGGATCCCTGGACTGGAAGGGACTTGCCAAAATGTCACCCAGACTCTGTTTGCATGCCTCAAGTGACAGAGAACTCATCACCTTACCAAGACAGCTCATTTGCCCATTTCATCCTTGGGGAGCTCCACTAACTTAAAAAGTCCTTCTTATGTAGATCTAAACCCCATCTTCCTGAAGGTTCCAATTGTACCCTACTCTCTTCCTTGATCACCAGAAGATAGAAGGCAACTTCCAGGTGCCATGTTCTCTAAGCCCTTCCCCCTCCTGGTTGGGATTCCCCTTCCCCCTCTCTGCACATGCTCCCTGAGGACACAGAACTCACCCGGTCCACTCACATACCACTTCTTCCCAAGAAGCCGCCTTCACCTCCCAGGGCACTTTACTCACACACACTATGTCTTACTGGCCTGTTTCTATGGGAGTGCAGGGATTTTCAAGGCTGTTTTGCCATAATCGGGGGGGGGGGCGCAGGAAGGCCCCTTCACAGAGTGGTTAATACACATAAAGCACTCATAACTCCCAAGACAGGGCATGGGGAGGCAATAAAAACAGGCTTCAAAATGTTTGAGACAGATTTATAGAGACTGCATCACAAATGGCTGGCGTTTAGTTAGCCTTTTAAGATACTTTGGTGCTCGGACACCTCCTGTCCTAGGATCTGTCTCTGGGTCACTCACATCCTTGTCCTGACCTCTGGTGATGGACTTTTGGACAACAGGGGCTGCCGGCTGATGGGGTAGCTGATTCAACGCTCAGCCGGGCACAGAGTTCTTGGCCGTTGACCTGGCGGGTCTCTCTACAACGTAAGCCGGTGGTTTTTCTTCTGTCTGGATGAAGAATCCGTGATGGTCACATGATAGCGGGATTAACAGAAGCATCACTTACGTTTCAGTCTCCAAAGTGGATTTCCCATCATTTTGATGGCTCTGTTGGGCGGGTTTTATCTTTAGCCAAGGATCT
>NC_043705.1:107856147-107858724 GCF_006229205.1 Suricata suricatta | reverse complement strand
CTGCACAGGGCGCTGTGCTGACAGCTTAGAGCCTGGAGCCAGCTTTGGATTCTGTGTCTTCTTCTCTCTCTACCCTTCCTCATGCTCTGTCTTTCAGTCTCTCTCTCTCAAAAATAAATAAACTTTAAAAATTGTTTTTTTTTAAAAAAGAATTTCTTTAAAAAAGAAACTATAACACTTGGCTCCAAGTTCTGGAGAGATGGTCCTCTTAGTCAATCTCCTCTCTGAAACGGGATTCCTGCTATTGCTTAGAGGGGCCATGGTGGGCAAGCCAAGAGCGTGCATTTTGGAGCTGTGGACTAGGTTCAAATCCCCTCTGCCACTGGCTCATTGTATGACCCTGGGTAAGCTCCAGGGGTTTTCTGCTCTATAAATTGGGGATAAGGAAGTGATGCTGATCCTAGCCTCTGGGTAATCCTGGGGGGATTAAATGGTAATACAGGTGACTCAGCCTGGTACCTGGCTTCCCAGGAAATCCTCCAAGTGTATTCACGGGGTACACTGGAGGGTCAGCAGTGAGTTCCGGGGTGGAGTGGCCGAGGGGCAGGGCAGGGGGTGGGAGAGCCCGGGGAAGAGAGCACCCAGGGCAGCTGGCACACTACATGTCCAGCCTTAACAGTTCATGAGCTGTGTGACCTTAGGCAAGTCACTTTGCCTCTAGGACTCAGTTTCTTCATCTGCACAATGGGGATAAGAATTACACCGACCCCACAGGGTTGTTGTGGTGATTTAGTGAATTATTTCACGGGAAGGCCTTAGGTAATGCCCGGACCATAACCATCGCAATCGAGTTCTGGTATCTGCACCACCACCATGGCGTCCAGGACTAGGGAGGCCGGCCACTTCAGTCCTCGCCCCGTGGCCAGCTCTCTGCAGGACCTAGAGCAGCACTCTCTCGTTGGATCCAGTTCCCTCAGCTAGGTTTGTGAGGCTCCCGGGATCGAAGGCACAGCATTCTTCAAACTCTACATGGTTGGGAACTCCTCTGGGAACTTGAAATGCAGCTTCCTGGGGCCCACCGATGGCCCCCTGTCACTAGATGAGTGTGCAGTGGCTCAGACACCACGCTTTGGGACACGAGGCCCACACAATGCCTTACAAATGCAGGAAACGAGACCTTACCTAGCCCTTTAGGCATCTCAAGTGGTTCCCCCTTCTGTGCCCCTTAACCTCTGACCCTTGAACTCCTACCTCCTGCCTCTTTCCAGACCCTCTTCAGCAACTCTGAGCACTCCCTGTCTGAGTTTCCCTCCCACTTCTCTCCAAACACAGCTAAGGTCATCTAGCCCCTCAAGAGGAGTAGGGTCTGGTGGTAACGAAACACCAGCCCCATTTACCCTGCTCTTGTGTGCCCATGCCGCTCTCTTCATGACAACCAAGTAACGTGAGAACCAAGACCGTGCTCATTATATAGAGGCAGCTGAGGCTGGGGGATGGCAAGTGACTTGCCCGAGGTCACTTGTCTGATGAGTAAACAGCCAGAATTGGACCCAGGCAGTTGGATTCCAGAGTCTCTTTGGGGACCATTATGGCCTCAGGCCTTATGTGACCAGAGCAGGGCAAGTGAAGGTGGTGGCGGGGGGAGTGCTGGCATTGGAGGGCTGTGTCCACTCGGGGCGCCCAATGTGGTCAGAGCGTGTTCAGAAGAGCGATATTGCCTGCACACCTTCCCGTGCTGATCCCAGGCCTCTGTCCCTACACAGCCCTGCCTTGCACATCTGCTGCCTCCTCTGAGGCCGCCACCTCACCCCATCCCTCCTCCTTGAAAGCCTCTTCTGTCTCTGTCCTCATCCCATTCCGAGGCCCTGCACCCCCTGATCCGTGTTGTACGACGGTTTCACGATGCAGACGGGAACTGCAGCCCAGAGAGGGTAGAGCCCACAGGGCCAGGCAGTGAGAGGCAGAACTGGGGCTGGAACCCACGTCCCCGCCCCCCAGGCCGGCGCCCGGCCTTCCCGCCCCTCTCTGCCTGTCTGCCCAAGCCTGCGGCCTCCGGTTTTGCTTCTTGAAACCCTGAGTTGAAAACAGCTTTTCTTGCCAGGAGCCCCAGGCCTTTGGAGCTGTGAAATCAAACCTCATAGAACAAGGAAGGAGCAGCATCTCCAGAGAAGCCAGGGACACGGGCCCAGACTTGGGCATGGCAGCCGAGCTGGGGCCGCTCCCTCGGCTCCCACCCCCCAATTTAACCACAGCCACACAGAGTCCTTCAGGCCAACCCGGCCACAGATCCTGCCCATCTGGTCAGGGCAGGGTGAGTACATAGAGATCACCATGGGGAAACTGAGGCCCAGAAAGGTGGCAGCACAGAGCAGGTTGGCAAGAGAGCAAGGACCAGACCCCTGGATACTGCATGCCCCTGGGGTGGATGCCACAGATATCCCCCCTGCCCCCCCACCCCCGATTCGCAGACCCCGTGTCTGCCACTGTCCTTACCTCTCCTGGCGTCTGGTCCAGGTGTGGCTCCTTGCAGCCCGGACACAGGGGCAGCCCATTTAGGGGATTGTTGGGGGTGTCACTGCTTCTCAACTAACTTGACTGGGCCTGTGGCACCTCTTACTGCCACAGGGCATTTTTAAA
>NC_043705.1:107810923-107856047 GCF_006229205.1 Suricata suricatta | reverse complement strand
AAAAAAAAAAAAAAGAAAGTTCCAGGCCAGTGTCACCATGAACCCTTTGGGCTGTATCTGATTCCCCATGTGAGCCTTGAGGCACTTGGGAGATGGGCTCGGGGGTCCCCAGAGCTGGGCGAAGCGTGGGCCCTGCCTCCGCCACAGTTTTCCAAGTGAAAAGTCCCCAGGGCTCAGGGCCATGGGGTCTCGCAAAAACCGTGATGAAGGCTTTTTCTGATCATTGCTATTAGAACTATTTTTGTCTGTATCTCCTGGTGCCTCTGAGCCCTGGAATTGATACCTTAAGAGAGACTGCTAGGTCCTGGCATTCATGCCTGTCAACGTTACAGGAGAGCCCCCTGTTCTCCAAAGTGGCTGAACCGAGTTATGCTCCCACTGGTTGTGTTCGAACATCCCCGCCTTGACAGCCCGAAAATCGTCAGAATTCCTTTTTTTTCCTTTTCTTTCTTTCCTTCTTTCTTTTTTTTTTTTTTTTTTTTTCTTTTGAGAAAGAGGGAGAGCGTGAGCAGAGGAAGGGGTCAGCATGAAGCCTGACGCAGGGCTTGATCTCACAATCCTAATGACCTGAGCCAAATTCCAGAGTTGGACGCTCAACTGACCGAACCACCCAGGTGCCCCCAAATTGTCAGATTTCTTAAGGTATATATGTTACACCCTTTATTTCATGTCTATCAACTTTGTATAGTAAAGAATGAAAATGGGGCGCCTGGCTGGTCGGTCAGTGGAGCAGACAGCTCTTGATCTCAGCATCATGAGTTTGAGCTCCACATGGGGACGAGAGCTTACTTTATTATTTCTTTAAACATTTCTTTATTTTTGAGAAAGAGCAAGAGCGAGCAAGAGAGAGAAGGGGAGAGTCAGAGGGAGCGAGGATCCCAACCAGTCTCCGCACAGTCAGAGCAAAACCCAGCGTGGGGCTGGATCCCACCAACTGTGAGCTGTGAGATCGTGACCCGAGCTGAAATCAAGCTACTGAGCCACCAGGCACCCCTAGAGCTTACTTAAAAAACAAAAACAAAAACAAAAACAAAACAAAACAAAAGAAAACGAACAAAACTGCAAACAAAACTACCAAACAAAACAAAACTGCTGCTCACCACTGTCCACGTGGGTGTCTAGAAATCTGCCCTCCGTGCGCCAAGCCACGGAGCACCCTGGGGGCCCCCGGAGCAGGAGTGGGCCTAGACCCCGCGGCCTTCCCCCAGGCCAGCAGTGTGCAGTGGCCACGTTCCAACCGGAGGCCACCTGCCCCATCTTCTGCAGGAATTTGGGGGAAAGAGCCCACGGTGGCCGTCATCTCCTGACAGCCTGTCTAGACAGGCCCCACGGGGCTTCACCAGGCATACTAGAGCCGCAGAGGCGGCCTCCTCCCTGCTTGCAAAAGAGACTTATTGGCAACCCTGCTTCTCCACCAGAAACCTTTTCTCCAGTTCAGAACAGGCCTTGGCGTCCAGCCTGAATCACCCATTCCCATGGTCCATGGAGACCCACTCATCCGGGCCCCTTCTGTTCAGATGAGGAAACCGAGGCCAACCCCTGAGCCAGGGGGCTTTCAGAGGTGGGGTGATAACTCTTTGCCCAGGTGAAGAGGAGACTGGGATGGGGAGGCTGAGACAGATGCCAGAACAGGGCTAAGAAGCAAGAGTCTGAGGGGGTGCCTGGGTGCCTCAGTCGGTTGAGTGTCCGACTTCAGCTCAGGTCATGATCTCATGGTTAGTGAGTTTGAGCCCCACATCAGGCTCTGTGCTGACAGCTCAGAGTCCAGAGCCTGCTTGAGATTCTGTGTCTCCCTCTTTCTCTACCCCTCACCTGTTCACACCCTGTCTCCCTCTCTCCCTCAAAAATAAACATTAAAATCATTTTTTAAAAAAGATGCAAGAGATTGGTGGTTTAAAGGTGACAAACGACAGGCCGCCTGGGTTTGAATTCCAGACCTTCCTCATAGCAGCTGTGTGACCCTGGGCACGATAAGAATCCCTGTCTCCTCAGGTTACTGAGTTGCCTGGATTAAACGGGTTAAAACTCATGAGGCCCTCAGAACAGCGACCGGCGCGTAGCAAGTGCTCAGTAACAAATCACTGCTAAAATGTGCTAAGAACCGCGCCTCCTCGTCCACACAGGGTCCGTGCCAGGACCCCTGGGGCATGCCTGAACCCGCAGCGAGCACTGAACCCTGTACACACTGTGTTTTTCCCATGCATTCACACCAGTGATAGAGTTTAACTTAGACATTAGCCGCAGTAAGACTTGATTGATAACTAATAATAAGACAGAACAATTCCAGGATTATGCTGTAATAAAACTTACGTGATATGGTGTCTCTCTCTCAAAATATCTTATCATGCTGCACTCACTCTCTCTGTGATGATGTGAGAGGAGAAAGTGCCCCCCTGATGGCACAGGCGCTGGGACATAGCGTTAGGCTGACTCCTGAGAGGGTGGGTCACCTCCTTCTGTACGGACCGCCATTGAGCGCGGGTGACTGAAACCGTTGTACTCAATATACGCCAGGCAGCTTCTCTGAGGGGGAAGGAGGTGCTGTAGTGGGCTCCATCTCTTCTTTCCCTCGGGAGGGGAGGATAAACTACCCTTGTTCTTTCAAAAATAACAACTGCCACGTGCCAGGTCTTCCCAAGTGCCCGGCCCTTTGCCCAGCACTCTCTGAGGTAAGTACCGTCACCACTCTGGAGTCCCAGAGGCTCAGAGAGAGATAGTCGTTTGCCCAAAGTCACACAGCTTGTAAGAGAAGAAGCTAGAGCTCAGACCCAGGTCTGGCCGGCTCCGGAACCCCATGCCCGTAGCTCCAGCGCCGCCCCACTGAGTCCGTGAGCGAGAGCTAGTTCTGGTTCTACCTGCCCAATAGGACCAACTCGGCATTTGGAAAGGGGACCGTTTGAAGCCTGGTGCCTCCTTCTAGATGAAGTTTTGTTATGGTAAAGGGATAGACTGAACCCCCCACCCCATCCACACACTTGCTTCGGGTCGGGGCAAAAATGCAAACCTTGGCCAAACCCTCCTTCTTGCCAATGAGCACCCTGTAGCAGGGACTGAGTACCCTTGGGGGGGGTCCATCAGGCTGGGTGCCCCTAACCCAGCCCAGCCCCTCAGAGATTTGAGGAGGGGGCAGTGAGCCAGACCAAGGCTGAGAGAAGCAGCTTCACCCCTGCTCCTCCTCGAGCACCCATATGGCCCACAAACCTAAGTCCCCTCCTGAATGGCCCTCCTCTGCCCCAAGCCATGCTCTAAGGGAGAGGGAAAAGCCCCAAACTGGGAAACACACTGGTCCCTGTGACCTTAACAGGGACACTGCTCAGCTGCCATTAGCTTCTGTCCTGTACCATCTTCCTCCTCCTCCTCTTCCTCCTTCTCCTCCTCTTCCTCTTCCTCGTCTTCTTCCTCTGCCTCCTCCTCTTCCTCCTCCTCCTCCTCATCCAGCAAACAAGGATGGGGGTAAAGTGTCCAGAGGGAGGCTGCCGCCTCAGGATGGCATGTGTAGCGGCCATGGCACCACCCCTGGTTGGTCTCCCAGGCTCAGAGGCCACCGGCCAGTCTGCCTGGAGCCTGCCAGACCTCAGGCATGAGACCTGACAACCCCACTGAGCCCAAGGGTGTCGGCTGAGATAAGCCAGAGCAAGATGGGGAGAGAGGGAGAGAATCAGCTCTGCAGCTAACACACTCAGTCAAGTTCCTCTGTGCCTCTGGGCCCTTTAGGCTGTGATGTTCCAGGATTTGGGATGGAAGGGAGATGGCTCGGGTCATCCCATGGATGATGGTGGCTGCCCGGACTCCCAGCGAGGGAACATCCGGGGTGGGGGTGGTCAGAGCAGCAAGGGCCTGCTTCGGATAGACAGAGAAGAAAAGGTAAGGCTTTCCAGGTAGGGAGTTCTGTGTGCGAAGTATGGAGGCCGGACTAGAAGGACACTTTCAGAACTGCAAACAAGTGCATTTGGCTGGCACGGAAGGTAGGTCTAGAAGCTCGGTGAGATTTGAGGCTGGCAAAGTGGGAAAGGTCTGGTGGTGAAGCGGCCTTAATCGCCTGCAACCAAAATGTCATTAGGTGGTAGATGTCCTTCTTGGTATCTGTCTCTGGGGGGTAGTCCCCGTCTTTATTTAGCCTGTTTGTATACTTCCCCCAACACCATCAGGCCAAGAGCCCCAGTGCAGGGGAGAGAGCTGGGAATTCGGCATTAGTGACTCTGAGATATCAAATAATGGGACAGGAGACCTTGGCAGGATGAGGAGGGGCAGAAAGTCCAAGAACTGTAGTTGCCATCTTTAAACCTCTAAAGAACTTTCTAGGGAACAGACACTTGTTCTTTGTAACCTTAAAGGACAGGACATGCAGTCCCAGAGAGGCAGATGTCAGTGGGATATTAAGAAGGAGTTTCAATTAGCCTGTCCAAAGAGAGATGAGGTGATTGAGCTCCCCATCACCAGAGGTATGCAAGCTTAGCACGGACACTGTAGAGAGAACTCGAGTTAGAAGAGTTTGAGCCTCATGGCCTTTCCCATCACCAGCCTGGGACTTCACATCACGGCCCTGGCTGCCTTGGGACTGAACTCCCTTGCTGCCTGGGTGACAGATTCCGAGCTAGGCATGACGTCAGTTCTGCCTTGACTTCACAAGGGCCCTCTGGGGACCTTCCTCCCCTCCACTTCCTTTCATCCCCCTGCTGTTTCTTGCCCTTCCCAGGGAACCCACCAGGACCGACCAGGGAGACCTAGAGTCTGATTGTAAGACTGGGTCCCCAGGGAGCATTCAGCCGATGGCCTTCCACCCGGGCAGGAATGAGGCAGAGGGGGCCAGGGTCCCTGGGAATTCTGTTCACACGCCCCAGAGAGTCTACATGGAAATTCCAGGAGGGTCACAGGGAAGCTTCCAATTTAGAACAAGATGCTTTATTTTTGTCCCTCTTTCTTTCCTGTCCCTCTTTTCCCCAAGCAGTGGGTGGGGTGTCATAGGAGGCTGGAAGAGGAAAACAAGCTTCTTTGGGCTCAGTCACAGAAAGCCTGGGTGTGGAGAGACGGAGTGTGGGCAGATAGGAAGGGGGACCACACAGGTCAGCTGTGTGGGAAAGGGTAGAGTCAAGGGCAGAGTCAAGGGGACAGCCAGGCCTGGGCAATGAGCATGAGATGCTGCCTGGACAGAGTGACCGGACACTCAGCCCCAGAGCTTCATGAGTTATGGGTTCAGGCAGGGGTCAAAGAATCAGCCCGGGTTCAGGACTGGGGCTCCCAGGAACCTTGGGCACGGGGTCCCCACTTCAATGGACTATAAAGCTACAGAGAGGTACTGAATTCATCTCACTCACCCTGGGGATCCTAGCAGATGCTGATTCATCATTCCTGGTGTTGAATTTTAAAAGTTTTTTTTTTTTTTTGAGACAGAGAGAGACAGAGCATACATGGGGGAGGGGCAGAGACAGAGGGAGACACAGAATCCGAAACAGGCTCCAGGCTCTGAACTGTCAGCACAAAGCCCGACGCGGGGCTCGAACCCACAAACCATGAGATTATGACCTGAGCCAAAGTCAGCCGCTCAACCGACTGAACCACCCAGGCGCCCCAAATTTAAACTCCTGGTGTCCTTATCCTGTTAGAGCTGAAAGAGATCTAACAAGAGCGTGTTATCAATGTGGAACTTTGAGGCCGACGGCAGGGAGGGACTTGCCCAAGATCACACTCCCAGCGTGGCTGCCCAGCCTGGTGCATTTTCTCAGCCCCTGTCCAGAGATGGAAGCTATGATATGGTCCTCAAAGCCAAGGGAAGGGGACAGAAGAGAGGCAGGTGCCCCACCAGGACATAACCATCTCCAAGAAGGAGTCAAAAGATGACAGTGTATCTTGAGTTCTAACTGCTCTGCTTAGGAACACTCTTTTCACTGCCCAGAGAGAGTGCCCCACTTTGTCAGCTGCGGCAGATGACAGGCCTGCTGTGGAGGAAGGAGCCCAAGGCTGGGAGGGGACGCCGTTGGTTCTATTCTTGGCTCTGCCTCAACCCTCCGTATGACCTTGAGCATGACCATGAGCATGAGGGCTTTTCTGGCCTCAGTGTGTTCAGTGAGGGGCTGGCCCCAACCAGCTTAAACAGCCAGATGTCTCATCCAGGATCTGCCTCAGTCTCCCTGCAGGCCTCATCTCTCACTGTCTTGATTCATCTAAGCTTTTGCCTCTGCACAGGAAGTCAGCCAGGAAGAAGACAGCAACCTGCAGATTCTCTCTACTAGGAGCACCGTCCTCTATGCCCAAGCTCTGCTGTCAGGCCTTGGAACTCCCAGAGAGGCCAAAAGCTGGGAAGACCCTTAAGATCACCCCAGTGAGGGAATCTGAAACCAGAGAGGTGCAGCATATTGCACAAGGTTTCACAGCAAACAGGGTGCACATGGGAGGTGGGCCCTGGATTTCCTGATGCCCAGATCAGTGCCCTCTCCACTAACCACACGTTGCCCTTTAGGGAAATGGGCATGTTAGCCATCCACACGTGAACCTGGGACCTGTTTACCATGGCACCTCAAACGTCCACACAGTCTCTTCCCCTCTCTGGGATGCAGCTTCTTCTAAAAACAGAGAGATGGGGAAGACCAGATGTCTCTATGAGGCCTTCCATCCATCACTGGGGCTCCACCGGGACCCCAGGACTTTCCGGGGTGGCCACCCCCAAGCCCCTTCTCACAGAAGACAGAGCTAACCCCCAGCCAGGACATCCCACCAAGTCACAGCCCCCACCCAGACTGTCCCACCCTGCACCCCAGGGCTGGGCCTCATCCAGAACTACAGACTCCCGGCCCAGCTCCCCCTCTGGGGATCTGAATTTTTCTTACCATAAAAGGGCAAGCGTGCCTCTCTCCCATCCCTGCTGCCAGCCCCGCTGGGGGAAAGGCTGAGCTATTTTTAGGAAACTCAAGGGTTTGCTCCTGAACTCAAGATGGAGCTTGTCTGAGCCTGCAGGCCGGGAGCCCCTTCCCCAACTCTGTTACCCACCTTCTCTCCCTCTTCCCTCTTCTCACCCCTCACCCCCTCATCTCTCACGTTTGTCCTCTTCCCTGCCTCTCTCCCTCTTGACTCTACTCTTGGTCAGTGACTCCTCCTTCTTCCTCCCCCTCTCCTCTCTCTTTTTCCCAATCTCATACCCGGCTCCCCTCCCCCCACCATTCCCTCTTTCAGATCTGGCTTTTGGAGGATGGAGAAAGTAACACATCTGCACCCCCATCTCCTTAAACACTATTTACAACATAAATTCCAAACATCCGCCATCTGGTTCTAGGAAAGGCCAAACGATATTTAGAAAAGGAAGTCATGATTATTCCATCTTCAAAGCCAAAGGAACTTAAAGGCCCCCTCTCTCCCGCCTCCCTCCCAGGGCCCGTTTGTTAAGATCTAACAGATTAGGATCCCTTAGTAAGTAGAAAGAGCCAGTCCCAGCTGGGCCTCTGACTGCATCACTTTGATGGGTGCTTCTCCTCTCCATACCTCAGTTGTCCTCATCTGAGCAGTGGGTGCAAGACTAGGGTGCCTCCAGCCCTAATGTTCTGAGACTTTGAGTCCTGCTGCAGAAAACCCACCCAGCCCAGGTCCCTGTGACCTGCTCTAGGCTGAGCAGCAGGGCGGCACAGCAGGGAAAGGGAGTGAGAGCCAGTGGGGGAGCTCCAGCCCCAACCTTTGATGCCCCTGGTCTCTCGCTCCATGGAGATCCATGCAGACCATCCACCTTCCTTCCCAGTGACACTAACACCAAAGGGATGCCCTCAGGTCAAGCCATCACCCCTGTCAGATACATGGAATCCGGTCCCCTCCCCACAACATCGCAATGAGGCCCAGAGAGGGGAAGGCTCTTCCCACAATCCCACCACATGTCTACAGGTAACCTGGTGTCTCACCGGCTACTCTTCCTATCTGGCATGTTCCAGAAGAAACAGCATTCCTGGTACTCAGAAAGCATCACGCAGTCTCAGCAAGCTGGGACCCTGGAAGTCTCACCTCTTTGCAAAGTGGACAGGGCCGAAGGGGGAAGCAATTCCTTTATTGTGGCTGGTTGGTTTGCTCCAAACAGACAGCATGAGAGGGAGAAATACAAGAGGCATAACGAACAATGAAAAGGCTCCCTGCTTCCGGAGATATACAGCGTTGCCAGGGCCCACATACCTCCGTTTACCCTGCAAACGCTTTCTTTGCTCACAACCCCATTTCCATCAAAATTAACACAGGCCTCAACAAAACACTGACTCGGCTGTCACTCGGTTAAAAATGGTGCCAGGAATAGCCAGGTCTCACAGGGCAGCAGTGAAAATGCACATTGGACTGGCTGAAGCCAATCCCGAGCCTGACACTCACGAGCCGTGTGACCTTAAAGGAGTGCTATAACCTCTGTGAGCCTCAGTGTCTTCATCTGTAAAATGTGTGTGAAAATGGTGCCCAACTCCTACGTGATTGGGAGGAGGCCTATGCACAGTAAAAGACTTAGCAAGTGTGGAGCCCGCTGAAAGCTCTTGTTATGATTACAGCATGTCCCAGCTTGAGTGGGTAGTGGCTGTGGTAACGGTCACTGTGTGTCACTGCTTTTGTGCTCGCTGGAAGGTCAGGGTGAACGGGAAGCACAGGATCTGCTAGCCCCCAGCCTCCTGGAGCCTGAGCAGCTCTCGGCAGGCTTGGCATTATGGGCCAGGCAGGTGGGGCCCCTGTCCTCTCCCTCTTCCCTTTTTTTTCCCATGGCTCTCAGTTCAGCCTCAATCTCTATTCCCAGGGCTTGCTCAAAAGTCCCCAGCAGCAGCCTTCCCTGGGGAGGAAGTAGGGAGCGTGTGAGGCTGGTGAACTCAGCTGGGGTGTCAAGGGGCTGGGAGGGCGCCCTGGGAACAGAGGTCCAGAAAAGCCGCCTAACAGGGGGACGTGGAAAGGGGCCCCACGTGGTGGCTCCCACCCCAGCATCGATGTCTTCTCTGGATGCCTCTCTGGACCTTTGCCCTCATCCTTCCTGCTTCCCTCCCTCCCATGACTATGCCTCACTGTGGGTCCAGCCCTGGGCGCATAATGCAAATTGCAGCCATTTATGTGGGCTCCCTACGTGCCCACAACTGCACCAGCCCTTGACACAGGGCTCATGTGACCTTCACAAACAAGCCTGAGGTCAGGGACCAAGATCAGAGAGGTGAAGCCACCCGCTCTTGGTCGCACAGCTAGAGAGAGTGAGGGACGAGATCCAGTGCAGATCTGCCGGGCTGTGGGCACAGGTTCATGTGCTTGTGCAGAGCCTCGAGCTCACCCCTCTCCCGCTGTAGTGCCATCTGGCTCCCAGATGTGGCCCTTTCCCAGGCCCTGGTGTTTCTTGGGAATGAGCAAGGCCAGCAGAGGGCACAGTGGCTTTTGCAATGACCATAATGATGCGCACTTTGTTTCAGGGTCACCCGGCAGCCTCAGGCTCAGGAGCCTCAGGCTGGCTGGAGCATGAGCAGCCCTGGGTTCAAGCTGGCCTCTGGTTCTTGCCAGTGGATGGTGCAGGCCACCCTGCAGGGCCACCATGAACCTCGGTGAAGCGGGGAGATCATTCCTATCCCTGGCGGAGGTGGTGCCTTCAGTTACGGAAAAGCACTTTCAGGGTGAAAACCTTGTGTGGCTTGAAGGGGTCCCGGGCAACTCCAGGGCTGTCCCTTCCATCTTGGCCACCGTGGTAACCCCAAGTTTTGACCTACCCCTAAATGTCTTCTTTCTGACGTATGAGGCCGGAGGTGGAGCCACTGGTCAGAGGGGCCTCTGGGAAACTTCCTTCCAGACTCATTCTTTCTTGATGGGGACTTAGTGTGCTGGGAAGGGAAGGCTGCCCGTCCTGTTCTTGGAGCTCAGAGCCACTCAGAAGACTCCCTTGGAAAGCCGGGCAGGCAGAGTGAGGACAGTGGCTGCTTAGAGACTGAGGAGCAGGCCCTTTGGAGCCTGGAAGATCTTTGCATGCTCAGCCTGAGACGTCTGGGGACCCAGCAGGACGTCAGGCCCATCCTCAGTCCCTCAGAGTCTGGAAGCACAGTCAGGACCCATGGAGGCAAGGCTCTGGCCACAGGGCACCCCAGCATCCTTCTGAGAGGCGGTAACTTTGTTTCTTTCAGGCAAGGGCACTGGCTGGCGGGAGCCACGCCTGCAACCCTGACATTGGAGGAGCAAGCACCCCAAGAGGGCGTCCTGAGGACCAGAGAGGAGGGCAGGCAGCAGGGGCCACGAAAACCGAGCTGTGAGTGCGTCCCCCGCCCCCCCCCCAGTCCCAGCCCTGCCACAGGGGCTCCCCCAGTAGCCCTGTGTCCCGGGATATGCTCCCCATCCCCAACCCTCAGAATGAGCAAGAAACCAGGCCTTGCACTGGGAAGAGCTGAAGGAAGGCCCAGCTGATGGATGGGGCACTGGCCAGGGAAGCTGCTACATATGTGTGGGTTGTAGGAGCAAAGAAGTGGAGTCAAAGAAGTCAAAGACGGGGAAACCAAGCCAGAGCCAGAGATCCACCCACCCTACGCTCCCTACCAGCTAGCAAAGCCAAGCCTCTGTGCTGCTGAGAATGACAGCCTGGGGAGAGACAGTGGTCTTCCCTGGGAAGGAGTAAACAGGGCCAAGCTCTAGAAGCAAGTAGACCCGGAGCAGCTCACAGGGCCTCGAAAGGGGTCCTCAGGCGTGTCCCCAGTGCTGGGCCACACGGTGAAGCCCAAGAAACCAGCGCAGTTTTCGCCCCATCCATCACATTCTTCCACACTGGCCGGTGTTGGTTCCTCACAGGGGGAGCACGAGGAGGTGGGGAATGGGGGGCGGGGCGAGGGACGGCTCAGAGGGGAGTGAAGGCGCTCCCTCTTGGCTGCAGAGCCAGGTTCTGGCACCCGGTCTCCAGAGGCTGGAAAAAGGAAGACCGGATGGTGGGGGGGGGCGGGGGGGGGCGGGGGTGAGTGTGTGCAGGGCTCTGGCAAGGAGCTGACACTCCAAGAAAGGTGATGAGGCCCAGGCCCCGCTTACATAAAGCAGCACACCTGCTCACCTCTGCGCTCCCCACACGTGCGAGCAAATGTGGGCTCCAGCACAGCGCACACATCCAGCCCTCACTTGCTAGCCCACCAATGCCAGAGCCCGGGTCTGAACAAATTGGATTAGGAGGGCTGCAGACACCTCTCCTCCCCACCCCACCCCCACACGCACTGTCCAGCCCCGACACTGAGCAGGCCTGCAGGGCTGCCAGCTGCTCCCTCAGCCAGGCTGACAGTCCATCCTTCTTCCCAGAGACCCGCCCCCAGGGCCCCAGGAAGAGGCCTGGGGGTCTGAAAGGATGCCGGGATGATGGATGGGCTGGGTCAAGAGCACACAGGATGTCACTGCTTGTGCAAAGCTCATTTCTGAGCTGTTCCCAGCAGCCCATCCCCCTTCTCCCCTCCCACCTCCCTTCCTGAAGCCTCTCCCAGGATCACTGCCACAGGGACCCAGAGCCCAGACTCCCAGCAGATCCATCCTCATCAGTCCCACAGCTGGGCAGGCGAGAACTGGTCAGCTCAGGAGGCGACGACCTGGAGGGAGACACAAGCAGGCACTTCAGAGGGAAAAAGGAGCTTATGAACAGAGGCAATGCTGAGTATAAAGGTGACATCTCAGTGCCTTCCCATCAATCATTTCGTTCCATCAACAGAGCGGGCCTGGGAGTTTGAGAGATTGTGCCCATAGCACAGATGTGACTACTGAGGCTTGCTATTCAGGGATTCCACAACTCCCCTTTCTTGAGCTCTGAGTCTGGTCCAGCGCTGAATGGGGTGCTGGGAACACCAAGATGAACAGCTTGGTGCGCCCATTGCTAACCAGGTCGGGCTCCTTTGGGCTTGGCCGCTGGGCACCAGGACCTCCCTTGTCTTCAGCAGATCGAAGCCTTTTATGTGAGTGGCTGAATATTACACTGAGGGCAGCCTTAGCAATCAGCCCCTTCAAAACACAGACCCTGAAGGCCGATAGTCCCAAGTTCAAAGCCACTCTTTCGAGCTGTATAGCTGTGGTCCACCTGGCCTCTCCAAGTCTGTTTTCCCTTCTGTGAAATGGAGGTACAAAAGCTCCCCTTTGTGGGGTTCACCGTGAGGATTAGTTAGTACTTTTCCATACCCTCACTGACACAAGGAGAAACAGAGGTGGGAGATGAAAGGGCCTGGCCAAGGTCACACTGTGTGTTGGAGATGAAGTCCAGGTAGAGACCTTCCTCCTCCGGCCCTCATCCCAGTATAAACCCTCCCCACTGGGGGCGACTGGGGGGCTCCGTCGGTTAAGCATCTGACTTCCACCCAGATCATGATCTCATGGTTCATGAGTTTGAGACCTGCCTCAGGCTCTGTGCTGACAGCTCTGAGCCTGGAGCCTGCTTCAGATTTTGTGTCTCCCTCTCTCTCTTTCTGCTCCTTCCTGGCTCATGCTCTGTCTCTGTCTCTCTCTCAAAAATGAATAAACATAAAAAAAGAAAATCCTCCCCAGCCGCTCCACCCCCCATAGCCTAGAGGCCGTGACAGGCGGCCAGGCGATATCAACACCCATGGAGACATGTCCTGGGACTCACCCCTACCTGCAGCCCAGCCCCAGCCTCGGCAGCACCAGGGCCCAGGTGCCCAGCAGTGGCCCCGGCCCTCAGTGCTGGAGGAGGGTGGGGGTGTGCAGGGACGGGCTCCAGCCCAGAGCAGCCTGCCCATATAAGGGAAGGAGCCAAGGAGGCCTCCTCACTCAGGCCTGGCGAGAAAACCCAGACAGCCACTGTTTATTTTCTCCTTCCCAGCCTTCCTGGAGCTTCCCAAGAAGACCGAGGTCCCCCCTCCCCTACCCCCCCCCGCAGGGCTCGGCTACAGTTTCTGAAGACAGTAGGGAGCAGTGAGGGGAAATTGGCCCATTTTCGGGGAGCAACACTGCAGCCGGCACCAGGTAAGAATCTGTCCTGTGGAGTCTAAGGCCACCTGCTCAATGGTCTCCTAGGACAGAGGGGAAATGGAGCCCCAGGAGGGGAAGCACGTGGGAGACGTGACCATACCGGTGGGACTAGAACTCAGGTCTCCCGAGTGGCCCTCCTTCTCCTGACTGGAGACTAGGAGTAAGAAGGAGCTGCTGGTGGGGTAAGTGGAATAAGAGAGCTGTCGACCTCCTTCTCATTTGAAGACCAGGGGTTGGGGCCAGCGCTGTCTACCTGCTGGACAAGTAAGAAAGATTCAAGGGAAGAGTTCCCGGGCAAGAGGATGCGCTTCCTGCATCTCTGCCCCTCCTCCCAGCCCACTACCTCCTCCTCCAGGAAGTCCTCCCAGCCCCCCCCCCTTGTCCTTTAAGACCTGGGCAGCCCTTTCTCCCTTGTGCCACTTGGATTTGCACCCTATTTACCTTGCCAGGCACATTCTCCTTCCATCTCAGCCTGACCACTCCTCCAGGGGCAAGGACCACATCCAGTTCAGTCTTCCCTCCCCTCGGCAGGTAGAAGACACCCTAGGTTTGCCGAATGGCCAGGTGAAATGGTTAGACTCTGTCCCAAACCCCAAGGATTGATAAATTGGCCAGGGGAGGGGACATTCAGCATAGAGGTTTAAAATGAGGGAACGGGGGTTGGCTGTTCTGAGCTAGGAATCCAGCTCAGCTCCTAAGTCCATGGCCTTGGAAAGTTCCCTTCTCGCAGAGACTTGGGGATACAAGGGGATTCGCACAATTAAAATGGCCAATAAATGACTGTGCTTATTACAGTCAGCGTCACGGTGATTTTTCTAGAACTAGGCAGCCTATAGCCAGAGGAGAAGGAGGCAAATAGTTTCCCCCAGTCTGAGGCGGCTCATGGAGCCCCTGTCCCCGATCACTGTCTCCTATGGGAATATGAGACTGCTTCGCATCCACTTCCTGTTTCCATACCCAGGAGGGGCTCTCTTTGCAACAATATTCCGAGCCCAATAGGGCGTGCGGAAATAGCCCTCATCTCCCCTGGTTCAAGCCGCGCTGTGACCACAGAACCATCTCCTCCCCATCCTGGTCCTCCACACGGGGTGACAACAGTCCCTGGGCAGCCTCACCAGCTATTCTGAAAGTTTGGTGTCACAGGGCACAGTTCGCAAGCCGCAGTCACGCATGGGCCCTCTTTTGTATCCCTGCCAAGTCTGCGCACCGCCACACTATGTTCTCACTTAACGTGAGTCGCTGGTAACAGGTAAATATAAATCGCTGCCATTCATGAAAACCCTAGCTCGGCTCCTAACGAGGTGATGAAGGGAGGGAGAAGCAAGAGCGAGCAGGAAGCAGTGTGATTACCCTTCCCCCTGCCTCCGGGGCGTGCAAGGGCCCGGGGCCTGGGGGCCTGGCACGGGAGGGGAGGACGGACGCAGGAGCCACAACAGTGCGAGAGGCACGAGGGCACCAAACAGAGCCTTCCTCCCTTGTCGGAGATGGAAAGAGTCTTCCAGAGTCCTCCATAGGTAGGTAGTGCTGAGGCCCACATACTCCACAAAACCACTCCCTCCCTGTGCCGCCCTGGGGACAGCAAAGGCGGGCAGCTGAAGGCTCTGGGAACCGAGGTGCAGCAAGGAATGCGGGAGGCTGGCTTTATCAGCTTGGATCCTGGCCACGAAAGTTCACTCTGTCGGGACAGCACCCCCCCCCCCAGCTTCTTACTGAAACCTTCACGTGGTCAGGCCGAGCGTTTTCTCTCGAAGGGCTGGTGCGAGCCATGGAGAGTGCAGTGGACAGGCTGTGGGCTGCCCAGCACCCCGAAGAGGGGGCCCTATGTTGTTGGGTTCACTCCCGGCCTGAATGCAGCTTGGAACGTTCCTACCGGAGATTTCCTTATTAGACAAAGACATGTCTTTGGCCAGGAACACCTCAGGATGGGCTGTCCCACTCGGGAGGCCATGGGGACTGACCTGCCCCACGTGGCAGACCAGAGAGAGAGACTCTTTGGATCGGGGCCAAATTTCAGATTTCTGATAGGGGCACAAGACAGGGGGGAGTTTGTTTTGTTTTGTTTTAAGGAAGTGCGTGGTTTTTTTGCTCTCTCCCAGACCTCAGGAGAGGCTACCCAACCCCACTCTCAAGAGCAAAACAGTTTCTTTCACCCACCAAATGGCATCCCCTGGGGCCCAACATCACATACAAAGACCTCAGCAAAACCCAAGGATGCCCCCAAATTCACAAATGTGGGTGCTATCCCCAGGGAGCCAGAGACTAGCCCCGTCAGACGCAAAGAGCTCTGACCCCGGTAAGAATGAGATAGAGGAAAACAATTCAGTCATTCAGCCAATGCAGCCAGAATCTACCATCATCTGGGAGCCCAGCCTGCCCGGCCCCTTCCCTCACAGGTGGGCCACACAGCCCTCAAGTGGAGGAGGTCAGAAAGGAAAACTACACCCCATGGTGATGCAGGACTAGAAAGAGGGCACAGTATGTGTGAGGATGTGGACCAGGGCCTCCTGATGTCTGAGGCAGTCCAGGAGGGCTTCCTGGAGAAAGCAGTCTTTTGAGTAGACAGGAGCTCAGGAAGGGGAGACGGCAGGGGACGTGAGGGAAAGCAGCTCATGGGAGTCCAGAGGTGGTGGCGCCTGATCTTTGGTGAGGGTTTCGGATCTTAGCTGGACGAAGGATACTTTCAGGAGTAAGTGTGGCAGAGATATGAGCATATTTACATTTGAAAAGTCATTCTGGAAGGATGTCTGAGAAGGCTGGGGAGTCTGGGGGAGCGGGAGCAGGGACGCCTCCAGGACCCGGACGTGCCCTCTGGCTGGAATGTGCAGAGGGTAAGGGAGGGGGGCATGGGGTGCCCCTATCAGTTGAGTCGGCTCTGCAGGGACAGAAGTGGTCTGCCCAGAGTCAGGGCTGGTGGCAGACGCGAGGGGCTGCAGGACAAGACGTTTCTCTGGGGGTGACGACGTGTTCTAAAATTAATCACGACAGTGGTCGCACAACTTTGTGAAGGTGTTAAAAACCATTTCGTGGAACACTCTACATTGGTGGGGGGTGGAGTACATCTCGACAAAGCTGGTTTTTAAAAAAGGAAAAGAAAAGGGAGGGCGAGAGTGGGTCGCAGAGGGCGCCGACGCCGGGCGGGGGCACTTCCGGCAGCGTCTGGGGGAAGGGCTGCGTGGGGGCACCGTGGGCCCCGCTAACGCCCCCTCTCCTGCTGACTAAGGTGGAGTGGCTGCCCATCCCCCCCCCCCCCCCCCCCCCCCCCCCCCCCCCCCCCCCCCCCCCCCCCCCCCCCCCGCTCCCGCTCCTGGGACCCAGCAAGGCGCCCTGTCCCCCGGCCTGAGGTGCAGTGCTGCATCTCTGGTCAGTTGGGAGTCTGAGATGAAGCACTGTAGCTCGGGAAGGGAGAAGTTCTTCTGCAGCCATCGGCCGGGAAACGGTAAGTGGCCGCTGTGCTCGGGGACACCAGGGAGGCTGGGAGTGGGTCAAGTCTCCATGCCCGTCAGCCGCTTGTGCTGAGGAAGTTTCTGGACTCCAGACCTGCCCATGCCACTACCTGCTTCATGATTCTAGGCAAGTCTGGACTCCTCCGGGCGCCCCAGTCTGTCCATCTAGAACTGAGATGTTGGGGCAGGGGGCGGTGGCCGTTATCCAACTCGCTGCCTCAGCTTTCTCTCTCTGGGCCCCGAGGGAACACTGCTCCTCAGTCAAGGCATCCTCTCTTGAAGAGTTCAGAATCCTTCAAAATCCTTCAAAATCCTGCTCAATACTACGTCCCCGATAGCTACGGGTAATAATTCAGAACTGAAACCCGTTCATCGATGTGGATTGGACAATCTCTAAAAACCCTTGCATAAAGACAAAAGTCCTGAGCTTTGAGTCAGACTCCTCATTCTCTGAGCGCCTAACCTTGGCTCCAGGCTGTTGTCTGAACCAGTCCAGGCATTGCACAAATGTCTGACCTGTCTCAGAGGCTTCAGACAAGTATGGGACAGCAGAGGAGAAGCTCTGGGCTAAGCACAATCTTATTTAACCTTCCAAGCTTCTTGGGAGGCCAGTGTTGTTGACCCATTTTACAGATGAGAGAAGCGAGGCTCAGTTAAGCAATTCGCCCAAGGCCACACAATGATTGGGTTAGTCAAGGTGTCAGCCTAAACTGTCTGCTTTCAGGTTCATGTTCTTACCCAGTGCATGTGACTTGGGAACCTGAGGGGGAGGGGAGCAAGAGGAGAACATAATAAATAAATCAGGTCTCCTTACATCTTGGGTCCCTTTTAGCAAAGACAGACCTAGACAGTTTCCACTAATCCTATGGACTGCCTTACTCCACCCCTCCTCCCAAACTGTATCTGTCTCACGTTATCCAGAAGGCCCTCTCCTGTCCCATTTTATAGCTGAGGAAAACTGAGGCTAAGCGGTTGGCTGGAGATCACCAGAGGGAGGAAGTTGCCGGAGACTGAGATCCGGATCTGCCCAGGGTTTAGACTCACACCCTCCCTGGGGCTGGAGACTCAGGAATACGCACAGCCCCCGGCAGACTGGGGTGGGAAGGGGGGAAGCGGCAGCGGCTGGGATGCCAGATGGTTTCTGGTCAACAACACAGCCTTTGACTGCAGGGAAGGTACTTTCCAAGGGCACTCGAAGTTCCAGTCAATCAGCCTGTCTTGTGCCCTCCGTCTGGGCTTCCCCAGACCGGGTTGGCTGCCAAGGAAGACCCCCGCTGGGCCTCAGGGACATGGCTGCGGGCCTCGGTGCTGAAGGCCCCCCTCCTCACCTTGTCCTCACGGTCCAGTTTTCCCAGGAATCCCTTAGATGCTAAGATGGGGATTCCTGGAAATACTGTTCTTGAGGTCAGGGGTCAGCAGCTGGACTCACCTCCTTCCCAACCAGAGCTGTCCCCGTGGGACCTTGGCTCCAGCACAGGAGGAGGCTCAGGGAGCAGGCGGTGCGCTGGAGGTAAGAAGGCCCGCACACGGTGTTCTTGACCTTTAAGCTGCGTTTTCTTTCCATCATGTCCATTTCGTAACATTCCCGTGAGGCTGGGTGTGAGAACATCCCGCCGCTGTCCTCTTGGGAAATCTGTCGAGGCACTCGGCTGAGGAGTGGTTGAACCGGGTCACCGTAAAGTGCATGCTTCTTCGGGTCCTCAGCCTTGCCCCTCCCTCCATGTCCCAGGGTGCCCCGCGGTAGGGGTCACAATAGAGCATCTACATTATTGATAAACTAATAAACGCACGTGAATTTATTTTAACAGTCCTTTAAGTCAGTTAGATAAACAAAAACCCATAAATCTTAGTTCGATTTGGAAAGCAACCACAGGAAAATGAAATGTTTTTCCATCAAAGCCCAGAAGACAAAGAGCTCAGAGTGCCCTCTTGTGGTGACACCTGTGTCTGTCTACGCCAGGAACCCTGGGGCTCTCCCTGACACACACACACCCTGACGTTTATTTTGCCCTCATCACTTTGCGCCAGTGAATGCATTAGCCCACCCATCACCTCGTTACCTCCATCCCTTAGAGTTTATTTCTTTAGCCTGGCTTCATCCTCAAAGCTCTCAGTGTGGCTGGTGAGGCTGACAGCTGAAATGACCAGCCCAAGTCCACCCAGGCAGCCAAAGGCACAGCCAGAACTGATGCCCAGCTCAGTGGCCCATGGCAAGTCCTTAGCCAAAAGCAAAAACTACAAAAATAAAAAATAAAAAGAGGACTGTGTCTGAACAGACGCGGGGAATAACAACGAGTGAATGCCAGAGATGCGAGGTGGCCCAGGCGCTGCACTAGAACTTTCTCCAAACTCTTCCTAGTGCTCTTCAACAGAGTTGGGAGGGACAGTAGGTGCCGTGGCCCCAGAATCCTCCCCTGCGGGTCTGATCCCCGTACTCCCAGGGACCAGGTGGCTCTCACCTGTGACCCGGCCTGTCTTCCTAGCAGGCCACATTGAAGCCGTTTATGAAGGATAGATCCCTTCCCCTCACTCACAGACTGCAGCCGTCAGACCATGGAGCTAGCAGACTCACTCCTAATAAAGAACCATATCAGCTTCTGCTCATCGACTGTTTACAATCTGCCAGGTGCCATGCTAGACACTTCACAGGCAGTGTCTTGTTCAGTCTCCCGACAACCCAGCAAGGGAGGTCCTATCATTTACTCCATGTCACAGACCGGGAAGCCAAGGTTCAGAGAGGTTGAGACTTGCCTGAGATCACCCACCTAACACTAAGCCGGGAACACACCAAGTCTGTGTTTATACTTTGAACCTGCCCTTGCCCCCTCCTCCCATTGGCCTGGCTTACCGGGCAGGGCTGACTCCCTGGGGCTTCCGGGGGGGGGTAGAGGGTAAAACAGCCCTTCGGTGAGACCCAAGCGGTCGGTTCTGTGCCCTGTGATTCTAATAAAGTGCTGGACCCTCGACTTGACTTGAGTCCTGTTTCTCTCTGGGAATGCAGGGGAACAGGGAGGCGGAGGAGGCAGGCAGGAATCCGACAGCCTGCTTTAGTTTGTTTGGGCTGTGGTAACAAAGGGCCACAGCCTGGGCAGCTTAAACAAGAGAACTTTATTTCCTCGCGGTTCTGGAGGCTGGAAGTCCAAGATCAAGGTGTCAGCGAGGCTGGTTTCTTCTGAGGCCTCTCTCTTTGGCCTTGTAGACGGCCATGTTCTCTCCGTCTTCACTCTGTGTGTGTCTGTGTCCTAATTTCCTCTTCTTTTTTTTTTTATTTTTTTTCTAATTTCCTCTTCTTATACTCCAGTCATATTGGATTAGGGACCACCCAATGACCCCATGTAACCTTAATTACCTCTTTATGGCTTTTTAATGTTTGTTTATTTTGAGAGAGAGCACCGAGAGAGTGCAAGCAGGGGAGGGGCAGACAGACAGGGAGAGAGAAAATCCCAAGCAGGCTCCGTGCTGTCAGCGCAGAGCTCAATGCAGGGCTCAAACCCATGAACCGTGAGATCATGACCTGAGATGAAATCAAGAGTCTGACGCCTTACCGACTGAGCCACCCAGGCGCCCCATGAATTACCTCTTTAAAGACTCTATCTCCAAATACTACTACATCCTGAGTCACTGAGGGGTAGGAGAGTTGGGGAGAACACAATTCAGCCCAGAACACACCCCTAGCTGAGATCATCCTTAAGTGCCTTTGTTGCCAGCATAGCCACCAACCAGGCCCCATATCGGGGCAGTCAAAAGCCTCCAGAAGGTTCCATCCTATGTCTAGAAACACTTGGTTGTGGCAGGTTAAGGAAGGAAAGAGTCCCACAAGGTAAGATGCATTGGGGTGGGACCAGCTCAAGAGCTGAGGAGCCTAGCCCCAAAGGTGTGACTGACCAGGTCAAATAGGAAATCACACCTCACACAGGTGTTAGAGTTTAGTGTAAACTCTGGACTTCAGCTGTACATGGGCATCACAGCCAACACTTGGGGTCATTTCATCTTATTTTTAATTTCTTTTAACTTTTATTTATTTTTGAGAGAGAAAGAGCAAGCAGGGGAGGGGCAGAGAGAGAGAGGGACAGAGGATCCAAAGCAGGTTTCTCACTGACAGCAGAGAGCCCCATGCAGGGCTCCAACTCACCAACTGCAAAATCATGACCTGAACCCAAGTCTGACACTCAACTGAGTGAGCCACCCAGGCGCTCCACTAGGGATCATTTTAACCACAGTCACTCCATCTTTAGTGGGATCTTCCAAGTTCTGCTACATGCTGAGGGAAAAAAATCCAACAACCCCAATACACAAGGCCTCTCCATGTCTCTCCTCTGCACCCCAGAACAGGCTGAGGGGAATGCCTGCATGCCTACACTTCACTTCTGAGGCGCCCCAGAGCCCTGAGTGGGCATGAGGCCACGTGGGAGCCGCAGGGAAGGAGAGGGAGGGGCAGGTGGAGGGCGAGTTCCTGTCGCTGTGGGCTCCACTCCACTCAGCCCTACGACAGTTTCCTACTCCTCCACACCCAGTTTGCTCAGCTTTGAAACAGGACCCAGTCAGAAGCTCACTGGCCTCGTCCTTGGTGTTGTTCCTTCTAGAACACCCACTCCATACCCTGGCCAGCTACGCTGGGCCTTCCTGACAGGGTTCCACACTGTGGATGGAGAGCACCGGGCGCTGGGGGGGAACGGGCAGGACAATCAGCAAGCGTACCAGGTGCTGGGGCTATAGCAGTGGGGGAGGTAATCCAAGAACTCCCCGGTTGCATAGACTCCGTCACACACACATACATATGAGATCCTGCGTTTCCCTTGCAGAATTTCTGCGTGGAGACCATGTCTGAACTGATCAAAGTCCACTTTAAATCCACGTTCTGGCTCGGGATGGGGGGCAAATAGAGTGTAGGGTGTCTTAGTGGAGACAGCAAGAGAGGGGGGAGGTAGAGGCGTGTGGGTATGTGTGGGAGCAAAGGCCCACAGGACTCCAGAGGGATCTGAGGCAGGAAAGGAGGGAAGGTCAGAAAGGAGCATTTGGCCCCCTCCAACCCTCCCTGGGGCTGACCTGAGCCAACTTTGGTGCCTTCGCTGAGGCGGAGGAAACGGGAGGACAAGGGAGCTCCAGGGAGGTGAGAAATGAAACACAAGAGGGAGACGCTTCAGACATTTCACAGGAGAAGGGACTATGTGGCTAGCCGGATGTGGACACGCTGAGGGCTGCAATAGCCTTTAAGGGAATGGAAACCCCAGAAGGACAGACAACAGGCCCAGGCTACAGATACTCCATCACCTCCCTCGTTTTGAAAGCTCAGCATCTACTCATGTAAGCCTGGGCTGCAGCCACATCACAGGGGTGCCTGTGACTCAGCCTGGGAAATGTAGGTTTCTCCCATCCTACACTTATGCAACCAAGTCATTTCACCTCAGTGCAAGACTGCCCAACTCCGATGTGAATTTCAGGATCCCTGTGACTAATCTTGCACATAATTCCCCCTCCAAACCAGACAGGCCAGTATGAGTAGTATGATGCCATTTTTGCGTGAGGGAGAAACAACTCTTTGCGTGTATATATAATGACTGTGAGTCCCTGCTGACCAATTATGCTGAGCACTGCTTTGTTTCACTGGTGTGTGTGATCACCACTGCCCCCTCCTCATGTAAGCCCACTTGTGGACGGAAGCACATATGAAAAGTGCAAGGAGATACCGACGAAGCCGTTAATAGTGGCTGTTTCTGAGAAGGGCGTGGGAGGGAGTGCGTATTACAGAGTGTGCATCGCTTTGAATCTTCTTCAAAGAACATGCTTCTTTAATTAAAAAATATGTATCTAGTCATCAAAACCCCGGAAGAACACACACCAAAATGTCAACAGCGATGACAGCCAGGGCACACGAACATGGGAAACTGCCTACCTTCCATGCATTACCGTTTCGTGTTGTTTGAACTTTAAGCAATGAGTGTCAGTAAGGCTGCTTTTGTAAGCAGAGAGAGCAATTAAGACTTATCCAGAAAAAGAAGGAGAGTAAAGAGGAAGAGGCGACTCAGTAGCTCTTCTGGGACCCCCAGCAGCTTCAGCAGAAGCCGGACTTCATGAGCCCATTTACCTCTGGTGCCTTCCATCCCCAGCACACACATCCTTACCCAGAAGCCTATGCCCGGCTGGGTAGCATCTGCCCTGTCTTTCCTTCTCACCACCTCTAAACTAGGCCACCCCACCCCCCGACAGGGCAATGACAGCCCCTCATCTGCAATCTCAGGGAATCCTTTCCTATGCCAGCTCACATCCCATGCTCCCAGTGACACTGCCAGGTGGATATATCTGTGCCCATTGCACAGATACGGAAGCTGAGGCTTGGCAAAACTAAGCTCCTTGCCCACAGTCACAAGGTGAGTCTATGATTGTATGCAGGCCCCAATTCCCAGGCCCGGCCTCACAGTGCTGCATCAGTTCAAGTTCTTGAGTTTCAGGACCTAAAACAGACCTGTTGGATCTCGTCGAGGCACATGAAAGAGCAGGAGCGCTCCTGTTCTCTAAAGAACCTGCCCTGGCAGCCTCCCTGGCAAGCCCGGCCATGGCCAGGCACCTGAGACTCACCAGAGCCTCGTCTGGCACAGCCCAGGCCTGCGGCTGATCCTGAAGTGAGAACAGAAGGGAGGGCCCCTGGGCCCAGGTGGAGCAGGGGTGGGGGGAGACGGGAGAGGGGGCAGACAGGAGAGGGGGCAGACAACCTGCGTGGTTACAAGGCAGGAGCAGGCTGACTCTGCAGTCTGGGACAGCGGGTAGGGGACCAGCTGGGGCAGAACCCTGCTTGTGACTGATCATATGGGTCTCGGTTCTCACATCTGGGAAATGGGCATTAGAGTAGCAACACCTTAGAAAATAGGAATCCTTGTCATGCACGATGCTAACCAACGTTTCTTACTGTGAGTAACAGGAGTGAATTGGTTCGCTCAAACTAGTTCCATTCTTCTGGGGAACGTTCACTGAAAGCCTGCTCTGTGCCAGGCACTGGGGAGACGAGATAAGATGGACACCAGATGCTCTCACTTACCTCACGAGCTATCTGGGGAGGCTGATGGGGAAGGAAATCCACCATTCCTGTGGACCTACAGTGTGGAGGAATAATGGCTGGAGTGTTGTTAGATAGGCAGTGTGGGGCCTCCAATGCCAGACTAAATCATCTGGGCCTTCTCTTGTCTGCCTGGGAGCCACAGAGGGTCTTAGAGTAGGGGAGTGACTCACCCAGTCACCTTGCTTAGAAATGGAGTCTCAGTGCCCGCGGCATTCAGGGCTCCTGAGCTGTTGAGGCAGGAGCAGTGTGGGAATGGGTGAGGCATGAAGGCCTTTGGAGGGCGGGAGGGACTATCTTGGCTGCTGTGAAGGTTGCAGGTGGACGGGCTGAGGCCACACGGAGAGGTCAGGGAGAGGCTTGGCCCTGGAGAAAGTGACAGGGGAGGAACCCATTTAGCTTCAAGCAAATGCAGAGTTACTGGGACTCCTTGGGAAGTGGGGCTGATCACTAGAGTGTTCTACCTTTCTGTGTTTCTCCTTTTCCACAGGGGGGTAACTAGAAGAGAGGGGGCACGCTGGAGCATCCTGGGAGCCCCAAGACGGGAGGCGGGCAGCTGGTCTCACCCGAGGACAGGGCAGTAGTTCCTGGGTAGCTGGAGAGAGCAAGCAGGACATCGGACACTAGGCAGCTCTGGGCCCTGAAGCTCAGCGGCCTTATCTGTCCCTGGGGACAATCACTCCATGGTGGAGGTGGTGGGTGGAGTGGAGGTGTCTGGGCAACCTCCACACCCTCTGGCTGCAGATGTGTCTGTGTCCAAGTCATATTCCGCCCAGGCAGGGGCCAGCTCAGCAAAGTCTGTGAGGGTGCCCGGCAGAGACAGGCTGGGCTCCAGCCCCTGGCTGTCAGCGTCCCCAGCCTCCAGCTGGCCCAGGTACCCCAATTTAAAGACAGCCCAGTCAAAAGAAAAAAGTCTGGCTCCTACTTAGCAGGATAAGGCCAAGACTCACCCCACCATGAAGTCATGGCAGAAGAGGCCCTGTCCTGGTCAGTTGGTGGTTTCGGTATGGTATGAGTCCCGCATGCACAAACAGCTTACTGAGGTTCCCCTCTCTGGGCCTCAGTTTCCCCTTTGATGACCCATCCAATCCATGTATTCATTTTCTGCTACGTGGGGCATCTACTGAGTGTCAGACCAGCAAGTAGCATCCAGGAGACAGTGAACCCGGATCCTAGGCCTTGGGGGTGTCCGGCCTGCCTAACCCCCCACCCCACCCCCCGCCGCTGCAGCCCCGGTGTGCTGGGGACGCTGAAGGGGAGCTCAGGGCTCTGGGTGGGGATGCGGGGCGTGGCTCCCCTCTGCATCCGCCGCGGCAGATGCCCAGTAGAGGGCGGCAGAGAGCGGATCGGAGAGGCCGGGAGCTCGTGACCTTGGCAGCCTGCGAAGGCGGAGGCCTGGGGATTTTCAGCCTCACTGCTGTCGGGAAAATGTTTCACCAGTGCCTCTGGCACAGTAGCATTCCCTCGGTTCCGGGCCGCGGGCGGCCGACACCCCCACACTCTGCAGTCCGGGGAGGAGGAGCCCTCTCCCAGGACAGCCTTCTGCGTGAACAGTCCCGTTCCAGTCCAGTCCGGGTGAGGCAGGAATGCCCAGCTGTGACCAAACCCGGGAGGGGGCAGAGGAAGGCCGAGGAGGGCAGCCCGGCGGGGTCATCTGCGGGCGGGGTGACCGCATCGCCCTCGTGGACTTGTCCTGGGAGCCCTGGACAGCCTGTAGGGTCTTTGACTCGGTTTCTAAAGATCACGCCCGTGCACACATTCATGTCCTTGTTCCCACGTTTGCACACTCAGACACGCTCGCAGGAACACGCATTCTCCCACACTCAGATGCACGCGCACACGGACACATCCAGGCACATGCACAGGAGCACACCCATACCCACAAACACACACTCACGGGCCCTCTCGTACTCACTCTTGTATACACAGCTCACACATTCACACTCTCCAACACATGCAAACACACACCCGTTTTCACTCAACTTGAACAAGGGCTCAGGTACACAATGCACATTCAGTCATACACATGTTCACACAGTGAGGGCCGGGCTGGAGATGGGCAGGTGGAGTTGGGAGGGGCGAGGGTGGGGAGAGGGGTGAGGGGTGGCTGGCGGTGTCCCCAGGCTGGGGTTCCGGAGCTGGTCCCAACTCTCTGCATATGTGACCTGCAGCCTCCTCCCACCCACTTCCTAAAAGGATCTCAGGTGGTTTCCAAGGTTAAATCCCACCCCAAAACAGGAAGGCAGGAGCATTAAAATCATTACCCTCAGGGCGTCTGGGTGGCTTAGTTGGTTAAGCATTGGACTTTGGTGGCTCAGGTCATATCAGCTTCACGATTTCGAGCCCCAGGTGATGCTCTGTGCTAACAGCTCAGAGCCTAAAGTCTGCTTCTGATTTTGTGTCTCCCTGGCTCTCTCTGCCCTGCCCCTGCTCATGCTCTGTCTCTCTCTCAAAAATAAAAAAACATAAATAAACATTAAAACAAACAAAAAAGCCCCACTACCCTTGCTTCCCCAGGCCCAGAGCCTTCTAACCTTGCAAGGACTCAGTGGACTCTAATCGCAGAGCCGATGACCCAGACCTGCCTCTGTCTGACCATCCTGCGACACTCTCCCTCCACCAACTTGTCCCCGGGGTCTGTGGAAGGGCTTACTCCCTGCCAGCACGTCCAGCACCAGGCTGCAAGACTACCACGCTCTGCTTCCCCACCACACACACACCAACTACCTCCCAAACGGCTGCTAGGTCTCTGAGCTGAATCCTGGGCTTTGATCTCTCTCTTCCTCAGAGTGAGTTCCCCACCACCCAGGCCCCCCAGTGCTGAAGCAGAGTGCCTCCCCTCATTGTTCTAGAGTCTCAGTCCTCATGCTCTACTCTCCTGACCCTGAGTCCCAGTACTGCCCACCACCATTGCTCAATGAGAGGATAAGTTCCTGGAATTCAAATAAGCTACCCAGTGACATGTCCTGATGTTCCAAAGTTGCTCAAGTGGATCTATCAGTCAGCAACTGCTGTATAACAAACCAGCTCAAAACGCAGTGGCTTAAAACAGCAATTTATTCTCTCTCATGATTCTGTGGGTTGGCTGGGCTCATCCAGTTCTTCTGCTCCACACGATGTTGACTAAGACCACTCAGGCAGCTGCATTCAGCTGTGTCCAGCTGGACTGGCTTCAGTCATGGCTAGATCCAGAGGTCCAAGTGATATCACCAGGAATGTGCCATACTTTCCAGTCTGTGCTCTGTTTAGCTGGAACTGGATTGTCTATGATCACTTCCCTCACATGTTTGGTGCTTTCAGTGTGGTGACTGGAACATCTAGAGGCTGCCCAGGCCTTCTGTCTCACCTCGTCTTTCCAGCAGGGTAGCCGGATGTTTTTATATAGCAGCTCAGAATCTAAGAGAGGAAAAGCAGAAGCTGCAAGCCTCTTTGGACCTATGCTTGGAACTAGCACAGCACCACAGACACCACATTCCACTGGTCAAAGCAAGCTATAAAGCAAGCCAAGATTCATGATTTAAGGGGAGGAAAAATGGACTTGACCACACAGTGGGAGGAGTGGCACACAGGCACGGAGAGGCGAGAAGTCATTGGCAATCACTTTTGCAAGCACTCTGCCTCAGTGGGCATGCTCATTAAGCTCCCAATATGTTTCCTACAAAAGAAACTGAGCACCAGGTTGACCAGGCACCTGGGATGACTTGGCATCCTAATCGCAAAATTCGTATCTCCACTCCCAAGGGAAATTCTATTTTGGTTAGTGTATTTGAGGGACTATTTCTTTTGCAAGTGATGGGAACCCGGCTCTAACTGTCTTGAGCAAAGAAAAAAAAAAAGAGAGAATGTATTGACTCATATACTGGGAAATTCAGGGCCGGACAGGGCGGAATCCAGAGAGGCTCAGATAATGTCATCAGAAATGTATCACACTTTCCATTCTTGCTCTGCTGTCCTCCTTGTTGGCCTCATTCGCTCATTTACAAGCAAACTCATTCTATGAGGTGCAAAGCTGGTCACCAGCAAAATTTTTTTTAAACGGGGGAGGGGGCACCTGGGTGGCTCAGTTGGTCAAGCATCCAACTTTGGTTGTGATCTCACGGTTCATGAGTTTGAGTCCTGTGCTGGGCTCACTGCTGTGAGCACAGATCCCCCTTTCGAGTCTCTGTCCCCCTCTCGTTGCTGCTCCCCCTCTTGTGCTCTCTCAAAAAATAAAAAACATTTAAAAAAGAATAAGTAGGGTTTTTTTTTAATGTTTTTTATTTATTTTTGAGAGACAGAGCGAGACAGTGTGAGCAGGGGAAGGTCAGAGAGAGAGACACACACACAGAATCTGAAGTAGGCTCCAGGCTCTGAGCTAGCCGCCAGCACAAAGCCCGACGTGGGGCTCGAACCCACGAACTGTGAGATCATGACCTGAGCCGAAGCCGGACGCTTAACCGACTGAGCCACCCAGGCGCCCCAATAAGTAGTTTTTAAAAGGGGTTGGTGCCTGGCTGATTCAGTCAGTGGACCATGCAACTCTTGATCTCATGAGTTCAAGTCCCACATTGGATGTAGAGCTTACTTAAAAATAAATAATGTAACATAACATAACATGTCACCAGCAACTTCAGATTTGCATTTTATCAGCTTCATACCTCCCATGCAAAAGATGATTTCCCTCACCCCTCAATAATTTCAGCAAAAGTCCCAGGGATGTCATATAATGGTCCACATTTCCCCATGATCCAGTCCAGGAACCAATCACCATGACTCCAGTTGGCCAGGCCTGGGTACTGTGCCTCCCTCTGGAGGAGAAGGAGGGTGGAGTTAGCCCACGGGAAGAACCACGTGGACTGAAAAAGCAGGTGATGTGACCATAGGGGGAGGAGGAGCTCTGATGCTAAGAAGGTCAAACACGACAGAGCGTTGCTGCATTATACACTTTGTAAACAGAGAAAGTAAGTCATATGAGCTCGGCTGAAGATAAGCATTTTTCTGATACTGAATTCCAGAATGGATCTCTTTGCAGCAGTTAAATCCAGGGCATTTCCTGACATAGTGGACAACAGCTTCACCTTCAGTTTTGCACAGACAGCGAAATACCCTTCACATATGCATTTCATGAATTGCCCAATCTGTGAAAGTCAAGGACAGAACATTTCATTGCCCCAAGGAAAGGCAGTTTTATAGGCTGCTGAGCTCATAGGTTCCCAGCAAGAAATTTCCAAGTATCAGGCAGGTGTTCAGTCAGCCTGAACAGAGGGGCTGTCTCCTCTCTTGGGGACATTCTTGTGTTTGTGCAAGCCTTCTGCCAGCTATCTCAGTGTGTCCTATGTCACTCAGATACCCACTCTGGATCAAGAGCAAGGGTTCAGACTTGGCTATAGTGACAGAGGGTTGAGAATCACAAACTACTGAACCTTTGGAGTGGAAAGAGATCAGAAATATCACACTAATGGTTCTGTTCTCCCCTCCCACAAAAATGGACTTATTCTCCCTCTCTCTCTCTCTCTCTCTCTCTCTGCCCCTCACCTGGTCGTGCTCTCTCTCAAAATAAATAAATAAACATTTTTTAGCTTGAACCGTGGCTACCCAGAATAAAGACTACATTTCCAATCCTCCTTTGGCACCATCCATGGCCATGTGATTCGTTCTGACCAATGAGATGTGAGCATAAACATCAATCACCTAGGAGCTTCTGAGGATCTTTTGTTCTTTCTATCCTAGTCCTTTCATCTTTCTTTTCTTTTTTCTGGGTTTTTTTTTTTTTTTTTAGTTTTTTTAAAGTAATCTGTACACCCAGTGTGGGTCTCAAACTCACAACCCCAAGGTCAAGAGTCATACACTCCACCAATTGAGCCAGCCAGGCTCCCCTTCCTTTCATTTTTCTGATTCCGTCCTTTCTTCCATCTTCCTGGAATGTAGGTATGATGGCCACCATTTTGTGCCGTGAGGGATAGGACCACACCATAGGGAAGGTGGATGTGAACCAGGATTTAGAGCAATGCCGCTGCACCAGCCCTAGGCCACCCATCTCTGTACTTTTTATGGAGGAAAAAGCAAGCATCCATACTGTGTAGGCCATTATTGTCTTTGCACTTATGTTTCCTGTCGTCAGACCTAATCCTACTTGTCGACATTATCTCTTTCAATTCTCCCAAGTCCTTTACCACCACCCCCCAAATATACAGAACCCTCTCCCAACCATCGCTTAAAGCATAACTGTACAACTCATGCAACACTACCTCTCAAGGTCATTTCATCTTTGGAATAGAATTGTTAGGGACGTGTTAGAAAATTCTTACTCATCTTCATTCATTCCCTCTGCCTAAAACCAAGTTCTCTCAGAAGGGCCAACCAGAGTCCCACTGATGGTGCTTATGGACTCCCGGACTTCTCTTCCTTGGTTCCCTTCCTTCCTCATAAATAAACACTTTCTTTAAATTGTAAAATAAATAGTAATAGCAGTAGTAATAATAGTATCCTCTTTATAGAAATTTAAAGGAATACATACAATGTGGGGGCACCTGGGCGGCTCAGTTCAGTTCAGTGTCTAAGTCTCGATTTCAGCTCAGGTCACGATCTCACGGTTTGTGAGATCAAGCCCTCAGTCGGGCTCTGTGCTGATGATGGGGAGCCTGCTTGGGATTCTCCCTCTCTCTCTGCCCCTCACCTGGTCGTGCTCTCTCAAAATAGACAAACGTTTGTAAAAAAGGAATACATGTAATGTAACATGAAGGTGCGAAGTAAAAATAGGAGCAGGATGAGGGGGCTGGCTGGCTCAGTGAGTGGAGAGTGTGACTCTCAGTCTCAGGGTTGTGAGTTCAAGCCCACATTAAGCATAGAGATTACTTAAAAATAAAATATTTAAAAAGATAGGAGCAGAAGAATAAAGAAAGGGGACTGGGTCATAAAATATAATCAGACCCATAGATAGCAATCAGATACGCACAGAGTGCAGCCGGATACTTTGCTGCCATTTATTGAGAGTGCTTTTGCTTCCCAGAGTCCTGAAATAAACAGGGGGCGCTATAGGATCAAATTCTCACAAGCATCTTGCAAGTGAAATATTATTGCTAATTTTAGGTAGCAAGAAATCTCGGGGTTCTTCCCCTTGAGGGCCCTTCCGTGGGTGCCAATGGTGGAGGCACCTCCTTGATCCCCGTGCTCCCTACACAGTCTTTCCTCATCCCTTCAGGCAGACTGGGGTCACAACCTGGATCGCTCCTCCCTGCCCCTTTCTGAGCTATACCGGCACCTTCTCCCCCACGTATAGGCTTAAACGTCACCTCCCGCGTGAGTCCTCCCCTGACCCCCGATCTCCTCCTCTCAGATTCATAATAAGTCTCCTCAGCACACACACCACAGTTTATAATTCGGTGTTTGTTTGATGCCCATCTCCCCCGCTGAGGCCATCTGCCTTGCTTGCTGCTGGGTCGGCAGCATCTAGAACAGAGCCTGGCACATTCCAGCACTGAAACCTTGTTGAATGAACCATACCCTGTACTTGTGGCCATCACCCTCCCTTCCCGGGGGGCCTCGTGGAGGTTCTGACTCCCGGGACCAACGGGTCCCTCAGAGCTTCCCTCGTCCCATCCCTGCATCACAGAAAGGGGAAACGAAGGCCAGAGAAGACAAGGGACTTGCCAGGGCTCCTCAGAGACTAGACACAGAGCTGGGGAAGAACAGGGTCTTGGCTCCAAGCTGAAGGCCTGACACCAGTGGGTGGGCCCTGTTGGGTCAGGTTTATATCTGTGAAGGAATGAAGGAAGGCGGATACCCCCACATGTGGCCGGTGGGAGGGGCTGCCGAAAACAATGTGGCCAGCCCAGGAAGGAGGTGGAGAGTCCTGCTGGCCTGGCTGGGAAGGGTTCCAGCGGGGGCCTTGCTTGGTTTCCTCCCAGCAGAGGGGGAAGTAAACACATTCCTAGGCTGTGCAAGCATTCGCCGGCTCCCACCGCCCCACCAGCGGCCAGGACCTCAGGTCTCTGGCTAGTGGCCTGCTGCATTCGAGAAGGGAGGGCCCAGAAGGGAATGTGACTCACCCAGTGTCAGAGCAGCTAACAGGCTTTGCTGGGCTGCCTCCTGCCCCCGAGCACAGAGATGAGAAGGACATCATGTGTCTCTCCCCTCCCCAGTCCTGGACTGGGCTGTTCGGAGGCCCAGAGACAGCTGGGCCAGCTCCCAGCCACGCTGGGCCTCTCTGAGGATCAGCATGTGGTCTCCTCCCCTGACAGGGATTGTCAGGAGGAGGGCGCTGGGGATCCCTCGACAAGGCAGGAGTGGCCTGTAGTGAGCACCTGGCCAGTGCCTTCCTACTGTACAGATGAGGAAAACGAGGCCCAGAAGGGCAAGGACTTGCCCCAGCTGCACAGCAAGGCAGTGACGAAGCAAAGACCATGTGGACCATGGCCTCATGTGTCCCTGCCACCTCCCATCCCCTTCCACTCTCACCGCACCCCCTTCTCCCTTCAGCCCTGTCTGATCCTCCTCACACACCCATACTTCTGCCCCAAATTCCCTCCTTGGACTTTTCTTTACCAGACCAACTCCTGTCTTCAAAACCATTCTGAGCTTTGTCACTGAGCAGACCGGGGGCCTGGGGGGGAGGGTGGGTCCCGCCACAGCCGCTGTCCTGGAGGCCAGGGCCAGCCCCTCCTACAATCACAGCAGCTGCACCACCTGGTTCTCGGCCACAGGGAGGACTGATTCACAGGGAGTGGGAAGGCAGGACGGCGTGGGTGTCACCGCTGTGTAACAAGTCTGAGCGTCATGAAAAGTGCCTGGGATCTGGACTGGGAAGGCTGGTCCTGACCTGCCTCTCTCCAGGCTGTGGGACCGGGAGGGAGTCCTTCCGCCCCTCAGGGAGATACCATCAACGCACAAAGTCTCGGCTCTGGAGCTAGAAGCACAAAGCTGCTGTTGAATCGTACCTGTGTGGGGTGCTGTGTTAAGGAGGATTCAGAGGAAGTCTGGTGGTAGATACCCCTGGGCTGTCTGTCTCTGGGGGCCCTCCCTGCCCCGATAAACATACCCCTGTGATCTGAATCAGCAGGGCCCCAGGACTGGCAACAGGGCTGGTCCCCGCTCCCTGTCCCCCCAGCACTGCAAGCCCATGGTCACCACACACAGGAGACAGCCCAGCATCTCAGGGGAGATAAGGGCCCTTCCCAGGCCCAGAGTGGGCCTCTGGCTGTGGGCTCGAGTTCTTTCCCCTCTGTTGGCCCCAGATAAACGTTTTTTCCAGCTCATTCCAGCCACTGCTTTTCTTCCTGAGCTGCCGCTGGCTTGTTCTGGCCAGGTCAGCACACAACAGGCCTTTGTCGAACATTCAGCTAAGCTGCTTCCTGCTTGCCGCCGGGAGGGGCTGAGGGAGATCTGGCCAGAGGCAGAGGAGGAGGGCTGGGAGGCTGAAGTCTGGTCCCCTGACCACTGATAAGCAGCCTTGGACATTGCCCCTGAGAGAGAATTTCCTGTTTCCGCTCCCTTCTCCCTCAGGAGTGTGGCTCCCGGCCCTCCTCCCGCGCCACAGTGTCTGGGCGTGCTCAGGAGCTCAGAGGCCCTCAGTAGGTCAAAGAGGCCCTTTGAAGTTTCCCATCTGTCATATGGGAGAAAGGGCACCGAATTCATGCTGACAGGTGATAGCTAAGAAAGTCTGCTGGGTTGCCCCAAATCCAGACCCACCTGGGACTTATAAATGCGACCCTTTTTGGAAAATAGGGTGTTGGCAGGTGTAATTAAGTCAGGCTGGGCCCTAAATCCAATATGCCTGGTGTCCTATGGGAAAGTTGGACACAGAGACATAATAGAGATCCTCGCAGAGAGAAGCCATGTGAAGACAGAAACAGAGATTGGAGTAAGACCACCAGGAATGATTCTCCTTCACTGGCTTTTAGCAGTGCAATTGACCTTGATTTTGGACTTGGGTCTCTGGAGTCGTGAGAGAATACATTTCTGTTTTTTGCCACTCAGTCTGTGAGACTTTGCTGCAGCAGACTTAAGAAATGTCTCCCACAAGGCGGCCACTCGGTAGGGGTATCCCATGGCGGCCCTGCTTTCGTGCTGGGCCTCCCTCCCCCACCTCCCGGGCACAGTGATCTTCCTGACTCACAGCCCTGACTGTCACCCTCACTTCGGGCACAAGCTCTGTCCCTGCCATGCCCGGCCGGCCCGTGTCAACCCAGACTGGGCAGAGGGGTTGAGGCAGGTCTAGACGTGTGGTGGCGGATGTCGGTCTGACCAAGGTTGGCTGAGATCAGACCCAGAAAAGACCAGTCTTCCCACAGCATGGAAACCAAAGGTGGGCAGTGGCCCTCAGTGGTCTCTGAATTCTAGACTCTGCAAGAGCAGGGGCCAGGTCCCCTTTGTCCCTTCAGCACCTGGCACAAGGCCTGACAGTGAGCAGCACTCACTATATGACAGGCCCCATTCTAAGTGCTTATATTTATCCTTCATAACAACCCTCTGAGGTGCCAGCGTTGCCCCCATTTTACAGCTGAGGAAACTGAGGCACACAGAGCTTACACGGCTTGCCCAAGGTCACCCTATTGGTAAATGGCAGAGCCAGGCCTCACACCCAGGTGGTGTGGCCGGCAAGCCCAGGCTTTTTTCGCCTCACTGCCGAAGTTTATGGAAGGAACAAACTGCTAAAGCCGGCTGCAGCCCAAGATGGAGTCACACTTGTTCGCTGAAGGCCCAGTCCCCAGGGAGGACACTGTGCTCTAGCCAAAGTGGCCCAGGAGTTCGCACAGCACGAGATCTAGTTGAAGATGGCTATCGCTTTAATCTAGCCCACGCCACCATCTGGCCGGTGTGCTGCCAGGAGTCCACCTGACCTCCTCAGCGGGTGGCTGAGGCCCCCACGGGCCTAAGGGGCCCAGGCCTTCTGCGCAGGAAAAATCCCTTTCACCAGATGCTGATTCAGAGGGTTACGGGCACCGATTACTGATAAGTCCGCATGCAGGCTTTTGCACTCCCACACCCTTGGCCAAGGCAACTCCTGGGAGGTGCTGTGTTGGAGGCAGGAATGGGAGCTTTTCACATCATTAACCCCACTCAGCTCCTGTTCTCTCTCTCTCTCCACTTTATTGATCTTACAGCCTCTGTTTTTGTGAACAACTGTTCTGCACTTTGCATTCCATTCACCTTCCCCCAGAGGGTCTACTCAGCTCAGTTAACATTCCCACTAGGCCATCTCAAAGGCTGGTGAATCAGCCTCCAGACTGGGTCCCACCTACAGGCCTTGCGACCAGGGAGGCAGAGGTCACAGGGTACCAACATGGCTGCCTCTGAGGAGGCCGCAAAGGGGCAGACATGCTGATGCGGGCTTGGACAGAACCCAACTGAGGTGTTGTGCTGTCTCCTGTTTCCTTCCTGCCTCAGCTCCCTCTACAGACTTCTTTCTCCTTCTCTCGAGCTCCCCTCATCTACAGGAAGGGCCTCTGAACTGACCCACTGACAAAAGCCAGGATGTCATCTGTGGACAAACCCACCAATCCTTTCCTTTTCAACCATGGTGGCCATTACCTACTGAATATAACACTCCACCCTTTTGTTGGCTGAGCACCGAATCAGACAGACTCAGAATGAGCAGTGTGCTCCAGGGAGCCATCGCCAAGCAATTCCAGCTGACGTGAAAGAACTCGACAGGCCGGGTTGATCTCCGGAGCTGCTCTGGGTGCTGGCGTGGCCATCTGAGTCAGCACTCCGCCTGGGACACGCTGCCTGGGAGAAGCAGGGACCCATGGTCAGTGGTTCCCCCTCCCCCCGGGGCAGAGGTTCTAATTACTTAAACCTTAGCACAGGGGCATCAGGCAGGCTTGTGAGGGGACACCACGGCTGAGGGCAAGGCTGGGGGCCGGGCATTGACTCATGGGTCCTTGTTTGAAGTTCATCACCTGATCTTCTTCCCTTCTGTGAGTCAAACAGGCAGCTTCCCCGACATCACAGAGGTATTTCTCAGCCAGTTCCCTGGGACCTGCCCAGTGCTTTGACATGATCCCAGAGCAGCAGCCCAGGAACCACACCAAAGGCACAGAGACTGCCTGGGAAGACACCCCCTAGATCACACAGGCACCATTATGCTTCGGCAAGTCACAGGACTTCTCAGAGCCTTCATATGGTCTTCATGTGGTTCATGTGGTCTATGAATCAACAAGAGCAAAACAGGGACGCCTGGGTGGCTCAGTCAGTTGAACACCCGACTCTCGAATTCGGCTCAGGTCATGATCTCATGGTTTGTCAGTTTGGAGCCCGTGACGGGCTCTGTGCTGATAGCACTGAGCTTACTTGGGATTCTCTCTTTCTTTCTCTCTCTCTCTGTCCTCCCCCAATCATGCTCTCTCTTGCTCTCGCTCTCTCTCAAAATAAATAAACTTAAAAAATTACTTTACTTAAAAAAATAAGAGCAGGACAAGTGTGCAGACTTTCTCAAATCATAGGATTTATTTTGATAGATGGACTGTACAAGAGTAAAAACACTTTATCTGATAGAATCAATTACTGTATATGAACCAGATTTGCATATATATATATACATATATATGTATATATATAATAAAAGAACATAAGACCAAAAAAAAAAAAAACCCAAAACCAAAAAACTTTATCCACCCGTGGAAGGAGACAGAAATGAGGAAAGAGATGGGGCTCCTGGGTGGCTCAGTCGGTTAATCATCCAACTTCAGCTCAGGTCATGATCTCACGGTTTGTGAGCTTGAATCCTGCATCAGACTCTGTGCTGACAGCTCAGAGCCTGGAGCCAGCTTCAGATTCTGTGTCTCCCTCTTTCTCTGACCCTCCCCCACTCTCTCTTTCTTTCTCTCTCAAAAATAAATAAACATTAAAAAATTATTTAAAAAAAAGAGAGAAAGAAATGAGGGAAGGATCTTGGGCATACAGAAAATGGGCCATGGTGGAAAGGACCCTGAATGAGGGGCTCAGGGGTAAGTCAGAGTGAGGACCCGTGGCTCCTGCCAAAGTTTTCCACACCAGAACACAGGCCTTGGTACCGCCAGGCTTTCCAATTTTTCCAACAGAAAAATCCAGATTTTTATGTTAAATCCTAGGAAATTGTGGCAACTAATTCAGAGCATTTTTGCTCGAGGGATTTGATTCGTTCATGTGCTTCATTCATATCATCAGAGAATAACCCCTGACTTTTCCTTCCAGGGTTTTCCACGAGCTTCCCTCACAATGAGGGCTCAAGATGTCAGCTCCGTGGAGCCAAAGTGCCAGGTGGTGGCCGATGCTCACGCCCTTTGCGCTGCCTCCAGGCTGTGCAGGCCACCTGGGTTGCCTCATCCGTTTCCACAGAGAGGACCAGAGAGCTTTCCCCAGAGCTGTGCTCTGCCGAGTGCACACTGTCGCCAATACCACCGGCTTTGCCATCGCCCAGCCCCAGGTCCCTCTTCTTTTCTCAGCCATTTTCAGAGTCCTGAGTGCCAGCCAGAACATCCATGTCTTGGAGCCTTGTGTCAGTGGCTCCCAGAAGTGGCTTGGGAAGAGGGTGACATGGGGCCAGTACAGACAGTGCTGGTCAGTGAAAGTATGTCATAGAGTTTTTGATAAGTCACAATGTGAGCCAACCACACAGGAGCCCATGACAAAGGTGGCTCTAGGGGCACCCAGGTGGCTCAGTTGGTTAAGCATCCAACTCCTGATTTCAGCTCAAGTCATGATCTCAAGTTTCGAGCCCCGCATCAGGCTCTGTGCTGAGCCCGCTTGGGATTCTTTCCCTCTCTCTCTGCCCTTTCCCCTGTTTGTGCTTTCTCTCTTTCTCAAAATAAATAAATAAACTTAAAAAAAAAAAAGCTTTAGACATGGACTGTGGAACTAGCTCTGGACCAACTATGAAACCCACTGACAAACACACTGACCCAGCAGGCAGGCCCTTCCAGAAGGCCCACACATGAAAGCGTCAGTCAGAGGATATCAGGAAAGCCTGGTGGGTGGACATGGCATCAGGCAGCAAAGGAGGTAAACAGGGGCTTGGGACCCTCATTTCTTGGGCGGCCAGGTGCTGGGAAAATGGGGCATTGGGTTGACCATGGTCCCTGGAGGGCCCTAGGTTATGGCCAGAGATGTGTCCCTTCCCACTGGTTGGGGCCAGGTCCTCACCGCAGGTGGGGCTGGGGAAGGCAAGGAGGGGGTTGTGTCTGCACCTCTGAGGCAGCACACTCGTTACAAGGTACCGTCCCTTGACCACCTTCTTCTGTGACTCAGTCTGGCTTCACTCCGTTCTCATGGCCATCTTCAGAAATCCATTGAAGAGGAAGCACTCGTGAAGGTGCTCAGGGGAGTGACACACCACAGCCCCGCCCAGTTATGGTGGCGTGTGGGCATGGGGGGCGCGCTGAGGGCTGGGGCAGGGGCACGTAGTCGAACAAAACTATGGAGGCATGAATTTCATCCCTGCCAGATACCAGCTGCCTGGCCTCAGGGAAGCCACTTGTCTCTCAGAACTCCCAAATCCCTCCTCTGGAGAGCGGGGACGATGCTGATGGCTACATCCTGGAGCTGTCGAGTACGTGAGGGCTTTGCCTCCTGTCACCCAGTAGTCACTCAGTCAGGACCTCTTGTCGTTTGAGATAGGAAAGAGAACCCAGAATTTTATCTCCAGATGGCGAAGACAGTCTCTCAGCTTACATGTGAGGAGATGGAGGCCCAGAGAGGCAAATGTCCCCAAGCAAGTCGAGGGTGAGCCAGGACCAGGGCCCTCGTCACCTGGTGAGGCCAGGCCGTCCCACCACACCTCATCTGGAGAACAAGCCAAGACCCCACACCTTCCGGCACCCAAAGGAAAGCCTCTGCATCACACGCAGCTAGGAGCCAGGTGGCTGGCCAGAGCCCTGGGTGCCCACAGAGCCCAGGCACTGGGGCTGCAACCAGGGTCCTGTCCTTCCACAGATGAGGTAAACATGGTCTCCCAAGGGGGTCATTAGGAGCAGGGCTGGAGCCCGGGAGGGGTTCCCGGGTGCCACTGCCCTCTGGGCTCTGCTCAGATGGCCTCTGTAGCCCTTGCACTTTACGGAGCCATTTCGCTCACATCCATGACCTCAGGGTCATGGTCATGGTCAGCTCATCACACTGCTTTCACAGAGCTATAGATCAAGGCCAGGTCTGAAAGGGCTGGTACGCAAGGCATCCAGGCCCGGGCCACCAGGACAGATGGGGATAGCTCTGCCTGTGAACAAGCTGAGTGTGTAGGAGCTATGCCTGAGGCGTCTCATTTGCCACCTGAGGGCCCAACCTACCCCTACAGGAAGGTGGACCCCAGAAGAGCTAGATCTCCCCGGGCCAGGCAGAGCTACACAGAAGAATAAAGTGGAGGGGAACATCTTGTGACCCAAAGGCAGGATATGACTCCATAAACAAAACGCAACAAGATCCATAAGGAAAAATACTTTGATGTATTCGATTATGTACAAATTAAGGATGTGAGTTCACTGAGGAATGCTTTGAAGGAAGTTAATAGACTGGGGCACCTGGGTGGCTCAGTCGGTTAAGCTCCAGACTTAGCTCAGGTCATCATCTCACCGTTTGGGAGTTCAAGCCCCAAATCGGGCTCTGTGCTGACAGCTCAGAGCCTGGAGCCAGCTTCGGATTCTGGGTCTCCATCTCTCTCTGCCCCTGCCCCATGCACAAGTGCACTCGCTCTCAAAAATAAATAAACATTTTAAAAAAGAAAGTTAATAGACAAAAACTATAAGGGACGAATACGTAGAATTCCCATGAAAACACATGAGTAAGAGAGGTCCCTGACACATGGTCTCCAGGATCCTGAGCTCAGAGCCCCGGGGCCCTTCCCACACCCAGTCCCTGAGCCTCGCAGGTCGGTCCTCACCATTGGTGAATTCCACCTGCAGGTGCAGAGGTGATGCGTGGCGGCTGGCCCTGCAAACCACAGGAATAAAGGAAAAGTGAGGCCCTCTGAGGGTGTCTGTCCTGCAATTCCTAGGAGAGCGTGAGTGACAACAATCAGAGTGTGACCTTGCCCACAGACACGAGGCAGGCGCAGTCCACCCAGGACTGAAGACACTGCTCCCATGGCCTCTGATGGGTGCAGACGGAGCTGAATGAACTTGTCCCCGCCCGAGACACACGCTTGCTGGGACACCATCCATCAGCTCTTGGAAGTCAGTAAGCAAAGGGTGGGGGGGTCCAGTTAATAAGAGAACAGGCAGAATGTTGCAACTTCTCTCATGTTGGAAGGGACCAGACAGAAGGCTGATGAATTTCTAGATTGAAGACTTGGGGGCATTAGGGTCAGGGGGTCACTCAATCCATGGGCTGTCCTGAGAAGCCCTGGGGGGCTGTTGAGTTGGCGGGGGCATGGGGGGACCCCGGATGGGAGGACTCTGGAGCCCTAGGCCACGTTCCCCGGCCCGCATTTCTGGTATTTACTGGGTTTCTGCCCAAGATTGCTTTCAGACAAAGAGCTCTGCTGCTGTTAAAAAAAATAATAATAACTAAATAAAAGGAAAAGGAAGAAAAAAGGGGAAAGGTAAAGCTAAAAAGAAAAAAGAGAGCCACTCATTGGGTCTGTCCACTAGTCCAGGCCCCTTTCTGCCCCCAGCCTGCCACTAAAGAGGCTGCGAAAGGCACACGCTGGTTCCTGTGTTCGCACTCAAGTTTACCACCAATGAAGTTGTGTGAAGCCAGGCTGGGACCTGGCTGCCTCTCTGTACGGGACACAGGACACCTCGCTCCCTTGTTTCTTCTTAGGATGGCCCAGGGGCATTCCCAATGACCACGATTACAACAACCAGTGACACGTATCGGGTCCTCACTCCATGTCAGGGACTGTGCTAAGTGAAGGTTTTTAGAAATTGCCACTACTTTCTAAGGGAAGGGCATGCATTGTTTATGTCTGATTTACAGATGGGGAGACTGAGGCCAAGGGAATTCAGACCAAATGCACCAGCCAGCAAGTGACAAAATACAGTGGGAGCCCAGGCGCACCTGAGGTGGGGGCCCTGGCTCTCTCCCCCTCTCCACGCACTCTGTGCTTGGTCACCCCTTCCTCCCCTGCTGGGCCCCTGCTGCTCCACTCTGTGGCCTTCCAGGGCCCGCCCCCCACCCCACCCCCGCCGGGGGTGTTACTGAACGTTGAAGAGGAAAGGGAGGTAACCACTTCCAGGCTCTTCCATCTTCAAGCTAGCACCCCCCCACACACTCTCCAGCTCCGTGTGTGTGTGTGTGTGTGTGTGTGTGTGTGTGTCTCTGTGTGTGTGTGTGTGTGTGTGTGTGCACGCACACGCATGCGCCTAAGCACACCTGTGTGTGTGTGCAGCCCCACCCCCACCCCCCAGCCCTCCCCACTGCAGCCTGGCACCTGTATTTGCACCTCCTTTCCCAAGGCCATTGCCTCAGCACTTCTTCTCTAGGCCTTTAAGGAGCAGAGGCAGTGAGGGAAGCTGCCAAGCAGCAGCGAGTGTGGACGTCCACAACAGTGGAAGGCACCCACCCACCCGTCAGGGAGCGAGCAGCCTTCTCAGGGACTCTTCTAGACGCGTGCGGAGACTCCATCATCCCAGCTTCCAGGGTGCGTGTCTCAGGGTCCAGATCCCGCCTTTTCGCAAGGACACCAGTCCTGCAGGATGGGGGCCGCCCTAATGGCCTCACCGGAACTTGACCGTCTGCAGGGACTATTTCCAATGAAGGTCGCACTCGCAGATGCCGGGGTGAGGACTTCAGCTTCTCTCGCGGAGGCACACAGTTCAACCCCCAAAACCACCCCGCAGACCCGCTGAATGGATTCAATGAGCTAATGTACGACGTAACCCCTTTCACGGAGTAACCCCTCGACAAATGTCTTCACCAGCAAAGTGTTATCTCACTGCGAGGGGGCCGCGGCGCATCCTGTGGGGTGACGGTGCATCCCTGGAGGGGGCGGGGGGAGGCGCTGGCACCACCGCGGGTCCTGAGACCTCGCCTTGCCCATCAGCACAGCCAGCAGTGGCTCCCCAGGTGCTCAGAGACCCACATAACGTGTGCCGGACAAACTGCCCATCGCCCGACCATATCAGACACTATTGCTACTGTTATAACCCTTTGTGACGGTTTGAAGGGGAGGTCACTGGGGTCACTGGGGTCACTAAGTGCTCCCAAGGTGCCCCTTGACACAGTCACCAACACGACAGGTCACTGGAACCGGGCTGGTAGTCCTGAGGAGCTGAGTCATGGGTGACGTTGGTGATCACACAGTGAGCCCAGGCCCCCGCGGTGGGGCTGTCTCGTGTATGGCCTCATCGTGGGGACCACAGCTTTCCAGCTGAGAGGGACCAGACCGTGATGAGTGGGTGTGAGCATCTCGGGCTTCTCCATCTGGGAGAGCAGACTGAATCTCAAATTCGTGCCTGCCATCTACGCCTAAGCAACTTCTTCACTCAGCACTTTGTGAAGCTCAAGTTCAAAGTCCTGAACAAAGGTCTCTTAATGAGTCCTATCCAACACAGGATACAGGCTTTCATTATGATGCTTGTTAATGGCCCCTATGTATGTGTGCTTCTGTGTATTTCTTCCGTGCTCATTTATAAAATGTTAGACGAGTTGAGGAAATTGAGGCTTAAGCAGGCAGCCCCGGGGTGGGGGTTGGTGAGGGGAGATGACCAGGAAATAGCTGTGGAGTGGCCTACTGGGCAAAGATCCCAATAAATACAATTGTGGAGGGGCGTCAGATGGTCTAAGCTGTAACAAAAATAACTAGCATTTGTCCAGCGTCTGCCAGCCCTGAGGACCAGACTCACAGATCATTTTCTGTAATCTTCACAGCGATGCCACATAGTCAGGCGTATAATTATATCTGCCTTTTATAGGTGAAGAAAAGAAGTGAAGGCTTAGTGACTTGCCCAGTCACCTCTCCAAGAAGCAGCAGATGAGCAGTTGCAGCCCAAGCCTGATTCGAGGGCCCAGCCCTTGCCCGGGGCGCTGGTTTGCCCTCCAAGCCCTCCGATGAGGTTCCCAAGTCTGGAGCAGAGCACCTGAGTTCCTCTCCAGCCTGTGTGTCCACAAAAAGCCAGAGACAGAGGGCTGAGTGGGTGTGGGGGCTCCCTAGCTTCTTTGTTAGGCCCGATGAAAGAACTGTCCCATATCACGTAATCCTGGCTCGAAAAGATGTGAGGAGGAGTCTATATGGCAGTTAAAAAAAAAAAAAAAAAAAAGCAAACTCCAGCGATACAGGGTCACGGGCAGAAACATCACGGACCCAATGCTGGGGCGCCTGGGTGGTTTAGTAGGCTGAGCCTCTAACTCTAGATTTTGGCTCAGGTCATGATCCTGAGCGTGGTGCCTGCCTAAGATTCTCCCTCCTACTCCCTCTGCCCCTCTCCCCTGCTCATGCCCTCTGTCTCTCTCTCTAAAATAAAATATAAAAACGACCCAAAAGCATCCATACTGTGCCACTCACTTAGGTGAAGTCTTGAACAGAGACGGCTGATTCTGTGGTGATAACGCTGGAGGGTGGCCGCCTTTGGGGACCCTCCCAGGGGCTCACATAGATTGGGTGGTGGTAAAAAGTCATCAAGGTGCATGTGTCAGATTTGTGCCTTTTATTATATCTCATTTCTGCCTCCAGTAGATCAGACAGATGTAAAGAAATCAGAGGGTTTTGACCGGGGCAAGAGGGATGGGCTCAGCTCTCTGAAAAATAAAAGACAGGATTGGAGGAACGGAGTAGAGTTGGAGATGGGCCCGGGTGGTGTGACAGCCAAGATCTGGCCCCGGTTTGGTGGATTCCCTCTTACAAAGTCTGTCCTGCACTTTTCAGGGGTTCCAGAGCAGGGAGGGGGGACGCCCTCTGCCCAGGAGGGCAAGGAAGTTTCTGTTGCTCTCTTAATTTATTTAGTCTTTGCCTCATTTATCCACTCAGTGCTCACGGGGTTTCGTGGGGGAGGGGGGCCGCTATGTGCCAGGCGCTGTGCAACATCCTGAGGACCCAGCAGTGCATGAGCAGAGCAACAAAAACATCTGCTCTCATGTTGCTGACTTCCTGGAGGGGCCGCGATGACTATTACTTTAAAGTGACAGGTAGAGCCTGTTTGTTAGAGAAAAATAAAACAGGGAAAGAGTTGAGGACTGAAGGGCAGGTGGCGTCTTCAAACAGGGTGATCCGGGAAGTCCTCCCTGAGAAGGTGACATTGCAGCACGGATCAGGAAGACTCTGGGGGATGACTGCAAGTGCAAATGTCCTGAGGCCGGTGTGGTGGTCATGTTTGGAAACAGGGTAGCAGTGAGGGGTCAGGTTGGCCCGAAGGGGTGATTAAGGAAGAGCCACAGAACTGCAGTTTGGGAGGTGACGGGGTGGGGGGCGGGCACAAGACTCAGGGCTTGTTCAGACCTGGGCGTTCCTGGACCTGGGACCTGGCTGCATGTTTGCGAAGGATGACTCAGCAAGTCCCGCAGCTCAAGCAGGGCACTGCGGCTCTGCTCCCCCAGCTGAGCACCTCTGCGCTGGAGAGAAGGGGAAGGGGCCTGTGCCCTGGGAGAGGGTGCGGCGCGGCCCCAAGCACCTCTGGACAGCGAGCATGAGGGCAGTGGAGAAGGCAGACCACAGAGAAGGGCAGCTTCCTTGCAATTCCTCGGGAGGCTTTCCAAGGAGGCGAAGTCTGCCCATCCCGGTTCATTAGAAACTCCTGCTGGGAGCCAGAGAGGGAGAGGGAGGTGGAGACCGCACCAGCCAGGGCGGCACCTCCTCTCCAGGAACTGCTGACCTCATCTCTCCCTGATGTGGCCCCTTGCTGGGGCCTGGGGGAGGTGCAGAGGGCCCTGCTGGGGCATGACCGAGCCAGGTGTCCCTCCCTGGGACACAAGGCCCTTTCTTCATGGGGAGGGACGGTATGGAAGGAGGAGACGACATCTGTAGGCCAGCTCTGTTATCGCCTGCTGTGTGGCTGTGCACATCGGGCTCCCACTCTAGGCTCTTCCCTCCTGTCAGATAAGGGGCCAGCCACACACTCCTGGTTTTTCTTTTTTTCTTTTTTTTTTTTTAAGATTTTATACACACACACACAGACACACACACACACATGTATATATGTACATGTATACATATATATTTGTATATATACATATATTTAATATTTATTTATTTTCGAGAAAGAGTGTGAGCAGGCGAGGGGTAGAGAGAGAGGGAGACACAGAACTGGAAGGAGGCTCCAGGCTCTGAGCTGTCAGCACAGAGCCCGATAGGAGGCTCAAACTCACTAACCATGAGATCATGACCTCAGCCAAAGTCAGATGCTTAACTGACTGAGCCACTGAGGCGCCCCTAAGATTTTATATTTAATTATTATCTTATATTCAATTTATATTTATTATTAATTATTTAATGTCTATTGTAATTAATATATTATTATTTTATATTTAATTTTAAGATTTTCTATTTAACAGGTGTAATCTCTACACCCAAGCCGGGGCTCAAACCCACAACCCGGAGATCAAGAGTCACGTGTTCCACCGACTGACCTGATTTTTCTTTGATCCTACAGTGGGAACCTGAGAGAGGGCCGCACTCCTGGTCTCCACAAGGGGGTCTGGGCCTCAAGGAGCTCAGTCCAGGGGGCTCTGAGAGCCCCGCCCCGGATCACAACCTGGCCCCTTAACCCTCTCACGGTGAAAGCACAAGTCAGTCCCAGGCAGACTGACGTTTCACCTTGTCCTCCTGACACACGTCACCTCGTGTAGGAAACGTGCCAGGCCTTATGGACACGGGAGAGCTCTGCGTTCCAGAGACCTGAAG
>NC_043705.1:107793246-107810823 GCF_006229205.1 Suricata suricatta | reverse complement strand
CCCCCCCCCCCCCCCCCCCCCCCCCCCCCCCCCCCCCCCCCCCCCCCCCCCCCCCCCCCCCCCCCCCCCCCCCCCCCCCCCCCCCCCCCCCCCCCCCCGCTTGCTGCCCCTCTCTGCTGCCGACGCTCAGCCGCTTGGGCTCTCTCCACAGCCTCCTCAGTCCTGAGATGGACCTCGCTTTCTACCCCAGACCCTCCATTGGGCTCTGCCTAGAGTGCTCCCACTTCCATCAGTCCTTTATATTGTTTTATGAAGCATGATTGAATTGTCCTGAAAGCCCAGTGGGGCAGGCCTCCTCGCCTCCTCTGGATGAGTGGAGTGATTTGCCAAGAGTCACCCAGCCGGGCAGCACCCGGAAACCACACCTTGATCTTCTGAGACTCCCTGTTAGAGGCCCGGAGCCCTGACAGGGCCTCTCTGGGTGGCCCTCAGGCAAGGCCTGGGTTTCCTTGCCTCCCCGGTGCGGGTCAAGGCTGCCCGACACTCTTCCCCTCGCTCCACCGGGAGCCTTTCCTAGGGTCCCCCCCAGGGCCAGGGGGCACGGGGGGTGGCCGCCGCAGGCCAGGGCTGCCTCTCCCAGGTGCCCCAGCACCCCCTCCACTAGGCAGGTGGGGCCAGTTCCTGCCCAGGCGTGCAGCCGCCGTGACTCACCCACAGCCTGGGCAGTGCCCCGCTCGCCTTGAGGAGAGCTGCGGAACCAGCCGGGCGGCTCCGAGCTGGCCGAGTGGCCCCTCCGCCCACTTCCACCTTCCACAACGCGGCCCTGGCTCTTCCTGCCCACATGATGGGCTTGAGGAGACAACGCTTCAAACCCCTAGATCTGCTTCCGGGGGTAGAGTTCTGTCTTCCTCCGTCAACATGGACCTGATCCACCATGTTCCCTGAGGTCGTCAGAAAGATTTCCTCATGAAACAGGCCTCGGATTCTGGGGAATGGCTTCCACTAACCTCCGTCAACAGTTAACTGTGTGCTTGGCACTATTTAAACATAAAGCTTCTGAATTCCCCCATGATCCTGGGGAGGAGGAGAAGACAGAGACAACATTCGTATCCAGTCGTTTAGGTGCAGAACTGAGGGTCTCACCTGGCTCGCTCTTGGTGACAGAGTAAAGCCTAGTAACCTTGGTGTCCATCTCTACCAGCTTCCATGCCATTTCCAAGGCCCCAGCCTGCCTTCCAGGGGCAAAGAGGATTCTGTGTCCATTTCAGAGGAAAGGTTACTGATGCAAGAAGAAGTCACCAAAGTTTTGAGTTCATCCTTATTAGAAATGGGAGCCAGCGGAGGAGAGGGCCCTGGTGAAACCTGAGATAATTAATGGGGTCAGAAAGAGGCAAGAATCCACGTAGGCCCAGATACAAAAGCAAGGTTAATGCCCTGAACTAAAATGCTAACAGAGGTGAGTTGGGACCAGTGCCACACAATTTTCTAGAGTGGATTAGTGAATTGGGTAGAGCCTGCTAGTGCCCTACATTGTGTAAGAGCTGATTGTAAATGGCACAAAAAGCTGATACCAAAAGCTCTCAGCAAACTAGCCTTTCAAAAAGTACATCGGGGCACCTAGGTGGCTCAGTTGGTTGAGCGTCTGACTTCAGCTCGGGTCATGATCTCGCAGTTCATGAGTTCGAGCCCCACGTCAGGCTCTGTGCTTATTGGTCAGAGCCTGGAGCTTGCTTCGAATTCTGTGTCTGCCCCTTCCCTGCTTGCACTCTGCCTCTCTCTCTCAAAAATAAATAAACATTTAAAAAAATTTAAATTATAAAAAAAATAAAAAGCACATCATTTTAAATCCAGAAGGTGCATGGAGCAGGCCAGTGTTCAGAATCCCTCTCTTGTGTTTTTAAGAAGAGCACCATCATTTGAGATCACTGAATTGATTGGCTGATTACCCAGGGTGAGTCTTTGTCCCCAGGAGACAGTCAACTCAAGGAAAGGAGAGGCATTGTGGGAGTGGGAGGCAGAAAACAATCCCGGTTTTCAGCGCCAGAGAGTCTCCGGCACCAGATCTGGAATTCAGACTAGGAGAGGGAAAGGCATAGGCCAGAGCTGGAAGAAAATGATGGGTGGCTTCTCCCGGGCCTGGGACCCCGAGGTCTGCGGCCACTCTGCCCAACCTGCTTCTCCTCTCCTGGGCCTCTAACCAGTGAGCACATTGTAAACTGCTCTGCCTCGTTTTGGAAGCTTCTTCAGGGAAACAGCCTTAGAGAAGAGAGGTTGCCATGGCACAGCCCTGAAGGAAGATCTAATGGAATTGTTCATTAATTTTTCACAAAAGCTCCCTGAGGAATTTTTGGCATGTGTCTTGGAAAGAATTCCAAGAATTGAGTGGTACTGTACTAACCAACCCCCTTCCAGTCCCATATAATTATGTGAGCAAGGCTTCCGAACTCAGACGTAGATTAAAATGAAACTAAGGGGCAGTATACTGGTGGTAATTTCTATCTCAGCTTAAGAATCAATAACATTGATCAATGTATTCGGGAATATGCACTTCCAAAAATCCACCTCATTAAATGAAATTCAACTCTCTGTACTCAAATTGCTACCGGAATGTCTAATGCACATGGGTGGCTTGGATCAATTAATGTATCATAACTGCAATGGCATCTTTAGCCAAAGGAAATAACACTTCAAGGTTTATTGTCACAAGAAATCAAAAATTAAAACTGGAGGGGGCGTCTGGTGGCCTCGGTCAGGAGAACACAGGGCTCTTGATCTCGGGCTTGAGTTTGAGGCCCACATAGGGCCTAGAATGTACTTAAAAAAAATCAAAATTGGAATGTAAGTGCAAATTTTTGTTTCAAACAAGTGCAATAGGGTGATCATGAAAAAACAGTAGGGCATGAAAATGAAGAGCATGTGGGATAAAATTCTGTGGTGAAAGTGGAATGGAATTAGGAGTTGGAAGGAGACAAAGGAATGATGTAAACATTCTGACTGGAATTTGTCCGTGTACTTTTTTCAGAGGATGAAGGCGGGCAGGACAGCTCCCCAAAAGTACATCTCCAGTGCCCCAACCCCTGGAACAAGTCCAGGCTGTAGATGCCATTTATTGACCCTCCCCCTTTTGGGGATATAATTGAGAATACAAATTTCAAAATTAGATTCTAATGGTGTTCAGAGAAGAGGAGCCAATGAAAATCTTCCAAGCACATCCTTTGCAACTACTTAAGTTTATAGTAAAAAAAAAAAAGAAAAGGAAAATAAATTGAGCTTAAAAGTATACATTAATATACACTTGAAAGTGGTGCACCGCTTTTCAAATGTCTTTTAGAAGACGTATGAGCAGAGGAGTATGAAGACAAAAGTCTAAATCAGAAATGGCAGCCAAGATGACCATCCACACGTCACTTTTCATAAGAAACTTACCTACAAGGGTGCTGTGAGTTTAAGCCCCATGCGGGGCATACAGGAAAAAAAAGAGAGAAAGTGGGGCACCTGGGTGGCTCAGACTCTTGGTTTTGGCTCAGGTCATGATCTCAGAGTTTGTGAGTTTGAGTTCTATGTCAGACTCTGTGCTGATAGCAGAAAGCCTGCTTGAGATTCTGTGTCTCCTTCTCTCTCTGCCCCTCTCTAATAAATAAACAGAAAAAAAGAAAGAAAGAAAAAGAAAGAAAGAAGGAGGGAAGGAAGGAAGGAAGGAAGGAAGGAAGGAAGGAAGGAAGGAAGGAAGGAAGGAAGGAAGGAGGGATTCTCACCTAACCTCCAGCCCCTCCTTTTGGGAGAAGTGAGAAGAAACATTTGCTCTCCCCTTTTCTGATCTAAACCCAGTTCGCACAAGAACTGCGGTATAGTATGAGCAGAAAACAGCTTAAGAGTAAAGAAAACACTGTGCCACTAACTTGCTTTGTGGCCTTAGTGTGGTCAGTTTCCCTTTTCTCCTTAAATTTCTTTTTTGCGTAATCTTTATACCCAACGTGGGGCTCAAATTCACAGGCCCCAGATCAAATCACATCCTTCACCAGCTGAGCCAGCCAGGCACCCCATTTCCCCCTCTTCTGACCCTCAGTTTTCCCCATTGCAAAGAGTACTGGATCATATATATATATTTTTTTTAAGTTTATTTATTTATTGTGAGAGAGAGAAAGTATGAGCAGGGGAGCGGCAGAGGGAGAAGGAGACACAGAATTCCAAACTGGCTCCATGCTGTCAGCACAGAGCCCACAATCGACCTTGAACTCACAAAACGTGAGACCATGACCCGAGCCAAAAACAAGTCAGGCGCTTAACCGACTGAGCCATGCAGGTGCCCCTCTTTGCTATTTTTTAATATCTAAACCTTTGTTCTCGCTCTCCCCACTATGCTCCTGGAGAGGAATGAACACATCTCCGGGGGAAACATCTGCCTGGTTTGAGACAGTGTGTCCTGTAGAGTTGCTGTCTGGTTAGAAGTCCTCAGCCCCTCAGCCCAAGACAGTCTCATCTTAGCTGAGCTGGTGTTGTCCGTGCGTCCATCAGCAAAGAACTACTCGCTAAGCATATACTACTTATATTCCTCAAGCATTAAGACTATGGACAGGGGTGCCTGGGTGGCTCAGTCGGTTAAGCAGCCAACTTTGGCTCAGGTCACAATCTCGCGGATTGTGGGTTCGAGCCCCACATCAGGCTCTGGGCTGACAGCTCAGAGCCTGGAGCCTGCCTCAGATTCTGTGTCTCCCTCTCTCTCTGACCCTCCCCCACTCATGCTCTGTTTCTCTCTGTCTCAATAATAAATAAAAAACATTATTAAAAAAAAAGACTATGGACAGAAGTGAGAATCCCAGCCCTTGGCGGGGTCTTGGTCAGGGGAGGGAGGAATGCGTGTGTGAATACACAACTGCAAACAAGAAGTACAACCGCAAACCCAGGAAAGTGCTGCAGTGAGGGCACAGAGGAGGCACTGGTCGCCTCTCTGCTGGGATTGGTGCCACTTTCTAGAAATATTTGAATTGAACCGGCAGGCAGACTGGAGGGGCAGTGGAAGGCATTTCTAAGCACAGGAAAGTACATGAAAGCATGCTGGGACAGTGAGGCATGGGAACCGCGGGTGCATCTGGAGGGTAGAGGGTCGGGAAGGAGACTGGGCTGGGGATAGAAGTCGAGAGATGAGCTGGATTAGGTTGGTAAGCGGGAGACAGATCTTGGAGTTCCGTCATTGTCCTGAAAGGTGGGGGGAAGGGGTGTGGCACATTCAGGAAGAAGATTTGGAGAGTGTAGACCCAAGGAGATTAGAGCCGAGTCTAAGGCAGGAGTTGAGATAAGAGGTGATAAAGGCCCACTGTAGGCAAAACCAGTGAGGACAGGGAGGAGGTGGACTTGATAAGAGAGGTGTTCTGCTTAAACTTTCCATTCCTCAAGAGGAAATTAATTACAGGAGGACGAGCAGGTTTGGGGAAGCAAAATAGTAGATTCACTTGGAGACATGGTGAGTCAACTCTGATACCTGGGTGGCCATCATAACGCATGATCTCGACACTGAGGCTGCACAGAAGCCAGAGGTGAGAGTCATCACACACTGTTGTGTGGTTGATCACAGGACACACAGTGTCACCAGAGTAACAAGCCACTCAAGTGTGGGCTCCAGAGCCAGTTATTAACCAGATCCAAGTAAGTGTTCGAGCCAGCTTCCATAGATTTTTTAGGAAGAAGGGCTGGCAGGTTCTTGGGCACTAAGCAAGCCCTTCAGTTTCAGAATCTTCTTGAGGGGCAGAACAGAGGAAGAAGAATTAAAATGGTCATATTTAGATAGGCTTGCAACACTGACCTTTTGAAAACATGTTTTTAAAAAATATATTTATTTTTATTTTTTAGAGACAGTGTGAGCAGGGGAGGGGCGGGGAGGGGGGCATAGGATCTAAAGCAGGCTTTGTGCTGACAGCCTCGAGCGAGATATAGGGCTCGAACACGAGAACCAGGAGATCATGACGTGAGCCCAAGCGGGCTGCTCAGCTGACTGAGTCACCCAGGTGCCCCTGGAAAACATGTTTAAACACACCACACACACACACACACACACACACGTCCTGGAGCAAGTGACCCCTTTTTATAGTTGAATTACATTTTCAAAAAGCTGAAACTGGGGCGCTTTGGCTGATCTCTTTGGGGGGTAGCTACTGTTTAGTGGAGAAGCTATTTAAAAGCTTTGAATCTAGGGGCACCTGGGGGCTCAGTTTGCCAAGTGTCAGACTCCTCTCAGTCATAGGATGGAGTCGCATTGGGCATGGGGCCTGCCTAAGATTCTCTTTCTCTCCCTTTGCCCCTCCCCCACAAACAAAAATACAAACAAAAAAACACTGAATCCCAAGTCAGCATGTGGATGGGGCACCTGGCTGGCTCATTCGGTGGGGTATACAACTCGTGATCTCCGGTTGGGGCTCAAGCTCCATGTTGGGCATAGAGCTTATTTAAAAAATACATATAAAATCAGCATGTTGACAAAAAGGTATTTATTATTTTATTTATTTATATTTGCATAGGTTCAAGATTGGCAACGATGTCCAATGAAATCAACAGCACACTACACTGCTGCCGAAAGAAAGCTACCACTCCTCTGGTCTGCATTAATATTCTACGGCGGGTTCACTGGTCACCTTCTTGTGTAAGATTCTCTGAATACAAAGGAAAAAAATTATTATGGCTTCTACCCTTAAAGGAACTCCTCTTCAAGCAGAAGAGACAGACACACACTCTTTTCTTCCTCATTTCTTCCTTATTTCTATGCCAGCACACAGACAGAGACCCCCCCACCCCGCCCCTACGAAGGTCAAACAGCAGTTGGGCATTTACGGGAGAGTTGCAACGCTAAGGGCTCAGCAGATAGGCAGATTATTTCTTGCTGTGTTTATGTATTTCCTAGCAACAGCGACTGCATGGTCTGTTTTCCTATGTGACAAGGCCTGAAAGAGAGGCAAGGAGACCATTCCAGAGAGCCGTGGGAGTTTACTGGCTCCAGGCTTTGCCTTCCTGGAAAACCTAGCCTGGATACGTGAGGGCACGAACGGCCAGAGACCATTTTCTAACATCCAATTTTCTGTACGACAGTCCTTGCAAACAATCTGTTTCCAAGAAAATTAGAACTACCTAAATATCCTCTTTCCTGCATCGGCAAGCCTCCTTTGCAGAGAGAGTGGGGGCCTGACTGGTTCTGGCCAATGGTTTATGGGAAAAAAAAAAGTGGTGCATGTTACTCCCCGCTCAGGAAGTTCACTGCTGACGCACCTCCGGCATCTTTCTCTGCTGGAAGGCGGAGATGGAAGGCTGCTCCCTCACATCAAAGAGGAACATGTCTTGCATAAAGCCGTTATTCACGAGTTTGGCCATTGTAGCAACTGGCGTGAGACATTTTGACTAATAAGTTACACAGCTTCCTCCTTGACCTCTCCATATGGCCCTGCTGAGTTTCTGGACATCCTTTGTGATTCTTCCCTTCGTCGGTGGTTCATTTTCCTTTACCCTTGTCTGCCCCAGAGTTCTGGGTTCAACCTCATTCACACCCAGCTGAAAATGCAGTCTGGAAAACTTCACCTGGCCCTGGGATCGCAACGATCACTCTTGTGGTGACAACTTCCAAATCTACATCTCTGGCACAGGGGCACTTCTGACCCTGGGCCTTAAAGTTATTCAAAGTGTGGGGCTTCACAGGGTCATGGAAAACTGGTTTCAATTGAAAATGAAGTCCTGTTAAGATACACAAATCAGGTTTTCCCGGTAAATTAACATTTTTTTTTAAGTTTGACACTTAGGGGTGCCTGGGTGGCTCAGTCGGTTAAGCGCCGGACTCTCTATTTCGGCTCAGGTCTTGATCTTAGTTTCATGAGTTCAAGCCCTGCATTGGGTTCTGTGCTGACAGTGTGGAGGCTGCTTGGGATTGTCTCTCTCTGCCCCTCCCCTACTCACCTTCTCTCTCTCTCTCTGTCTCAAAATAGGCTTTAAAAAAATAAAAAATAGAAGTTTGCAACTTAAAGGGATTGTATACCAGTCATTTAAGTAATTTTAACTCAAGTTCTGAGGATTACAAACTAGGACAAAGAAACAGGAGTGTTGTAATCTGGAACCAGCCGTATGCTGATAAACCGATGGGGGGAGGGGAGACGGGAGTGGAGTGGGGTGGGAGGAAAGCCCCAGGATGCAAGGTTTTTTCTCATTTCCCACTACAGCTAATTTCTACTTACCAACGTTACCAAATGTGGAGTTGGGAAGAGACATTAACTGTAAGTTTTTGTTAACTGAGAAGGTTTCAGCTTTCCCTTGCCTAGGGCAAATCTTTTTACCTATATGGTGTTTCTGACTTCATTCCATACAGCCACCAGCAGGCTGACAATTTAGAGGTTATTCCCTTTTTACAGACGGGGAAACTGAATCATGGGTCTTACCCCCGGGCGCCTTCCCAGATTCCCTCCGCTTCCCTCCTCTCTTTTCCCAGTCTTGCTCAAACTTCAGTGAGCATGAGAATCATTTGCAGGGTCTTAACACACAGATTGCTGGGCTCCATCCTGAGTTCAATTCAGAAGGTCTGGAGCAGGGCATGAGTTCGTATTTCTAACAAGTTGCCAGGCTATTGGTCCTGGAATTGTCCTTCGGAGAATCACTGCCCTGTGCCCAGAGTAGAAGTTTAGTGGCCAAAGGGCCCCAGCTGGCTTCTTTCCGAGATCGGCCACTAGCCAGCTCTGTGACCTTGAACAGGGTATTATTCCAAAGGACGATCACAGCTTCAAGCTTCAATGATCTTGTTTACTTTCCATGTATTGCTGTTTTCTTGTTTATCCATCTTAGCCTGTTACCATTCCATGTATGGTATTTGGAGACAAAAAGAGCAGAGCATTGGGTATCTCCCGATTCTGCAAGAAGCAACCCCCCCTCCACCCCTCTCAATTAGGTTTAATATTCTCCTGGGTGACAATACACCCTCGGAGTAAAATTAACGTACAATTTTGTCCTTCCTGATGTTATTAGTATATTTTGTCTAAAGATCATAACTGAAGATCGACAAGAGCCACTTAAAAAGACATTGAATCCATTTATCTCATACGGGCATATCATCGGCCTTAAAATCCGACAAAAGACTTGCTTCGTTACATGTAATAGAACTCAAGGACTCCCAACTACTGTCGCTAATTTATGAAGTTACTGATGCAACTGTTGGCATCCTGTGCAGGACATTCTAGAAAGGGCAGGAGTTGGTGCAAGATGAGGATATTCAGCTGTCTGCTCTGAAAACCACCTTATCTCTGCCGCCACCCACACCCACCAATGGGCCAACCGTTCCTTCAAGTACGTTAGGCTGGCTGATTGGATTTTTTTAAACCCGATTATCCTCCTCTGCCCCTACCACTTAAGGTCATTTTATCTCATTACCGTTCTCAGATCTCTTCCTTGACTGAAATGCAAGGGCTTGTACTCCAATTAAACTTGTTTTTACTTCTGAATTGCTTCAGCTTTTTGTAAAAACTTACGTATGGCTTACATATTACTCAGGTAATCTCATTGGAAGAGAGGTCAACCTCTAGCGCTCACTGCCCGAAGCACTCATCTGGCTCTAAACTGAAGCAGTAGGTGTTCGGCCAGACTGATACTCACACGGGTGGGTCTCCTATCATTCCTCCAGGACTGGCATCGAGGTGAGGAGTCTCTTTTGCTCAGTGAGATCTTACTCATCCTTCAATAGGCAATTCAGAGATCATCTCCTCGGACCTCCATCTGCTTCACTAGTATTGCACCCATTTTGGTCACATCCCCTATTTGCAAACACGGTCTCATATGAACGGTCACTCCTGTTCCCAGGGAGTAGTACAGTGCCTGGCACTTAAGAGATCAGTAAATGCTCTTTACCTACTCATCTATTTAACTATAATCTACTCTAACTATTGAACTTGCACTTTTGTACACAGGCTTTTAAAAATCATCCATGCTTGTCATACAAAATTCAAGACAGAGAAGCAGTAACTTACACATTCTTCACCATTTTGCAGGGGGCAGGGTGATCAAGAACACTTCCAGGATTCTGGTGTCTTTATTCACACACACACACACACTCTAAAGGCTAATTCGTTTTACTGTGCTTCTAAATCTAGACTAAAACATTACACTCTTAAAGGAGCTGCATGTTACCAAAGTGCAAACCAGTATTGTAATTAATAAAAAATATTTACTTAGCAACTGTTGAGAGCAGTTCCTAAAAATACCCATCTCCCCCCTTTTTTCCAACCCTAAATATCTAATCCATCACTTTATCACCACCATGGTTTGTGCAACTGTCCATTGGCAGAAAACCAATGTATGGCGGCCTGACATCTCCCAGAAATGGTTTCCAATGGTTATTCAAGCTGTTTACTTCGCTGAACCAGTAACACTGTAGACTTAATATGGTAATGTTGAGAAGGGACTACATTTTTTTCCACCTAACACATTATACTCCATAAATGTCATTATCAGGCTTACTACTACAATACTGTGGGGGTGGTGGGGGTGGGGAGAGAAAACCCTTTTGGGGAACGTACTAGTATATTAGGATAATCTACACAAGACTGGTCACATGAAAATGCTCCAAAAATGTAAATGAAATATTCACGACCCCAAGGAAAAATAACTTGACCAAACTTGTTTATCTAACAGCACGTGATTTTATTAATGCACCACATCCTTGAACTAGGAGTGAATAACTCATCTGACACCACACTGTATTACCACTTACTCATTCTAAGCTTACTTCAAAAAAACTTAAGTTCAGTTTTTAGGAAGACTGGTTAGTAGCAAAATTGGCTGGCATTTTCTTCTATCATTAGCACACAGATGAGGTACTTGGTGAGAACTAGGTAAAAGTTGGCTGATCAATGCATTACATAAAATAATTCCTCTGGCTAAATGGTGAGCACCACTAGGAAAAAAACGTTTTGGTAAAAATGTTTCTGTGTGGGCTCTCATCTTGGTTGTGGTAATTTCAGTACATCCGTACTTCTTTTGGGGCTTCACTTCCATCAACTGAATTTCAAGAGACTCAAGAAAACAAAATCTAGAATTGGGTCCTAATTGTGGACTCAAGTATACTAACAGCTAACACTGAGCAAATAACATGTTTATGAAGAACCTTTTACGACATTGCTTTTAATTTTAACTCTTAGGCTGCCATCCTATTTGATACTCATTTAAGGATACATAGACTAGGGGCACCTGGGTGTCTCAGTCGGCTAAGCGTCCGACTTCGGCTCAGGCCATGATCTCATGGTTTGAGCCCTGCATCAGGCTCTGTGCAGACAGCTCGGAGCCTGCTTTGGATTCTGGGTTTCCCTCTCTCTGCCACCAAACCTGCTTGTACTGTCTCTTTGTCTCTCAAAAATAAACAACAAAAGATCATATAGAAAGACTATATAAGGGAAAGCTAGGTTCTTATTTGAGAAACGACAGGAAGATAAAGTACCTCCCACAGCCCTCAGTATCCCTCAAAGATAAAAGGGAGACAGGACTTACCTCACGGGAAGCTGAGACAAGCAGGCAAATTCATATTAGAAGGGTGCCTGGCACACAGCACTCAACAAATGGTTAATATTACTAACTTCTGGGTCTCAAATGGTGATAAAATTTTAAAAGGAAAGGGCACTAGAGTCTAACCACATAAAAACTCAAGGAAACCAGGTTTAGGTCCTGTCTTATAGAACCTAACAGCTGTCAGGTCTTGGGGAATCCCACTTTTCTAATGGAAAGAACTGTAATTTTCTCATGATTAAGGATTGACATGATGTACATACTTTTGGCAGCTGTGAAGTTCTGGGTGGATTCAGATTCCTTAATTCTGCAAGACATTCTATGAAACAGCATTTCAGTCTCTGAAGTGGAGATGACCACACCGCCTTTCCAATGGAATACCAGGCCAGGTGTTTTTTAGAATACTCCGTGGCAAGTAATGCGAATTACTGCTTGGCAAGTAGTACTTTTGACAACGTAAACGTTCTTGATTCTCAAACTTATACTTGCTCCCTTCAGTAAAATACCGGTTTTCCAAATGCATCACTACTTTTATCAGCATGCTTTTAACAGCCTTCCTTTTGTACAAATATGGAAATCATGGGTATTTAATACTAGTTATCAGTATTTTCATATAATTGATACACATTTGGCCAGTAAGAACCTTTCAAGTGGCTCCAGTGTCCTGGCATGTACTCATCATTTTTTGCAATTTCCTTCCTTCCAGGTTCCTCTTGCAGTTTCTCTACCCCAGCCCTGAGGTCAGACATTTCTCCAAGAAGCCGTGGTTCCTCTTTCAGTATTTAGAAATCAAGACCTGGACGTCCAGTGTGCTCATTGCCTTTTTAGTAGCAAGAGTTCCAGGCCCTCGATGAAAATACACACACACACACACACACACACACACACACACACACACACACACACACACGTCGTGAAAGACGAAGGGTGAAGAACTGTTCCAAATTAAAAAACGCAGACACAACTAAGTATAGGAAATGGCCCTGGTGTTGGATCCTGGACAATCTGAAGGAAGGGTTATGAAGACACCAGGATTACAGATGAAACTGGCTGGACTAGAAAACTGGGTCAGTCTTAAAAATGTTCTGATTTTGCTTAACTGTACCATGATTAGTAGGAGTTTATCTTTGTTCTCTGCATTAAAATACTTAGGTAACCTACTCTCAAATGGTTAAAAAGTGTGTTTGAAAAGCAAATGTGCTGGGGGCACCTGGGTGGCTCAGTGGGTTGAGCGTCCAAGTTAAACTCAGGTCATGATATTGCAGTTTGTGGATTTGAGCCCCTCGTTGGGCTCTCTCTCTGCTGTCAGCAAAAAGCCTGCTTTGAATCCTCTCCCTGCTTTTCTCTGCCCCTTCCCTGCTCGTGCTCTCTCTCAAAAATAAAGATTAAAAAAATAACGATATGCAAACAACACACTAAATGGGCAAAATGTAAAACTGTTGAATCTACTGAGCATAAGGGGGAATCATTGTACTATTCTTGTAAATTAAGTGAACTCTATGCCCAACATGGGACTTGAACTCATGACCCTGAGACAGAGTGGCATGTTCCACCTACTGAGCCAGCCAGATACTCCTTAAATATCAAAAGTAAAAAGCATAAGTACCTTGGACACTGAAGGTCTATATAAAACGCAATTTTACTCAGGTGTTGACTCAGTTCACTGACATGACCTAGTTCTGGCCTTGGTATTTGAACTGACATTTAGTAAATAAATGTTCAAGTCACTGTTCCATCAATGAAAAGGGCAAAAAATTTTTATCTTAAGAATAAAGCTTAGACCATCTATGTTAGCTTGCTTTTTTTTTTTTTTTAATTAGTAAACTACGTACGGGGGCACATGGGCGGCTCAGTAGGTTTGGGAGTTCGAGCCGGATGTCGGGCTCTATTGGCAGCAGACATCCCACTTCAGATCCTGTCCCCCTCCCTGCACCTCCCTTGCTTGTGCTTTCTCAAAAATAAACACTAACAAAAATGTTTTATGCCCACCATGGGACCTAAACTCATAAACCCAAGATGAAGAGCTTAATGCTCTACCAACTGACCTGCCCTGCCCAGGCGCCCCTTGTATTAACATCTTTAATGGCATCAAAGAATTGTATACATAAACACCTGAATTTTGCTATAGACAAAGGCAGTTTGAGGGTTTAGTAACAAAGTAGTTTCAAGCATCTGCTAAATTTCATCCTAATATGGAATCTCTCCCCACTTCTTCCAAATAACATACCATGCTGGAGGAGTGAGATTTGGACCTGCACCGTAAATTCCTCTAAAGGCCGCCTTCAGGATTTTGACAGAATGGGGCATACTCTGCAGATTCCACACTGCCCTTGTCCCACTACCACTGGACGATCTAATCCTCTCCCACAGCTTATGTCTATGCTAGAATGTGGAACGGGAAGGTCTCTTCACCTGGCAGTCTCGTTCTGCTTTTCCATGCCCCTTTGCTTTCGTGGAATGGCCTTGGTCTCCCTACCACAGCTTAAATGGGCGGCCCATACTTTGTGATCCTTCCAAAGGGCACTTGAATTTTATCTGTGCCCTTAATGGTCCTGCGGCGACTCACTACCTTGCCTTCCATAACTAGTCCCATCTTTATTTCAGATTTGCCATTTGCGGCTCCATTTGTCTACACTTCTTTTCTAAAAGCCTTAAAACTCCAAGAGAGTTTGATGTCTCCGTTAGGTGCTATCATAACCTTCCAATGCGTACTCCTCAGTGATGGTCACAGCGACAGAAAATTGCTACTTCCTCTCTTATACTGAGCTGTTTGAAAGGGATGGTCTTGGGGCACTTGGGTGGCTCACTTAGTAAAGCATCAGACTTCAGCTCAGGTCATGATCTCAATGTTCAGAGTTCGAGCCCCACATCAGGTTCTGTGCAGATAGCTTGGAGCCTGGAGCCTGCTTCATATTGTGTCTCCCTCTCTCTCTCTCTGCCCCTCCCCTGCTTGGGCTGTTTCTCTCTCAAAAGCAAAGATAAAAAAGGGGCGGGGGGTGATCTGAGTCACTTCTGAGTTCCCCCGTAGCTGGCACAGCTGTGGACAGTCTAAAGTCAGTTTGGAATGTGCACTCCAATGCCAAAACAGTTCCTTTCTTCAAACCCTTCTGCATCCAAATACTCACCTATAAAAACATTCATACTCACAACCCCTACATATTCTGGTTGGCCTCCTATGAAGGACACAGACCTACTCTACTGGCCGCTCCAACACGTTCTGCATCTCCATTTTACTCTTCTCTCCACTCATTAACCCTTTAGGGAGTCGGGAGCTCTGGTTCAGGTGGTACTAACACTGCCCTAGTACTTCAAATCACCATCACACATATTTCTTCAGAATTCTGATCCAGATAGGTACACACAGTAGCCAACAGAAGCAGTTCCCCAAAAAACCTCTTCAAGGGATCTGGTTTGGTATAGGGAAATGAACCAAGTCATTGTGCCAGGCTGAAAACCAGCAGAGGCCAAACAACAGAATGAAGTGTAAACCCACAATGAAGCAGAGAATCTTCCCTCTCACTGTGGAATTCTAGACACAATGCCATTTGACCAACAACTTGAAATATGCCGTGGACAGGTAGTCTGTTAGCTCTATTGTTCAACATTTCCATTACTTTTGCATATGTCCTCGTAACTGGTCTAACAAGTCACTTCAGAAAACAAGTCATTTTACTTCCACGATGTTGATGATGCAAAGACTGAGATCAACTTACTCGCGATTCATCACCATCTCTGGCCATTTTAAAAGATGAGAAGAGCACAAAAACAACCCTGTCAAAGTATAGGTCACAAGGTCTCACTTCAAAGGGGACAGCAGATCTGAGATAAATTTTTGTTTATGACACATTGCTACATGCCGCATATAGACCTACTCACAGTTTGATCACATGCTTATCTGCTCTAACAAACAAGGAGAAAACCCCAAACATGGCTACATTCCCAGCTGAGATGAGGAAAGCCCAGGGCACCCTTCTTGGAAGTCCTACAGTTCATTCTACAAGTCAGAAGAACTCATTCTATGTATTTCAGCAAACGTTAGGGAGAACTAGCTTATTGACTTGGGTTTCTAAAACCTTGTTGGCTATTTTTATTATAATAGAATTAGGCTTCTAATTGTTACAGTGTTTGCCACTCGGAACATTTTAATGGCATCCCAAGGACTAGTAGAAATAGGAAAATCTCTTGCTATCTGTTGATGGAAAGCTAATAGTCAACACAAACCTCCCAAATTCCATTTGCAGGCCATCAGAGCAGGAGCACAACCGTATGGGAGGAGATAACCAGTCTCTCCCTTCATATATATTCTTTTTTATTTTCTTGTTATACCTTCCCAAACAGAGACATTCAACAGTAGTTAGAATGGCCATCTCCCAACATTTAAAAAAAAAAAACTGCACCCCCCATTGGGTGAACAAAGTAGAGGAGTAACCTAGAGTTCAGCTGAGTAAGCCGCTGCGGAGCCTTAAGTGGTGAGGTCTTCCAATTTCAGAGTGATGTGTCTTCAACGTGTATCGTCATTTTAGTGGAAAAACATAATTTAATTTTGGTGAAATGAGATTCATCTCCCGACAGGATTAGTGACAGCATTCACTGACTTTCACGTTCTTCTTTTGTGAGCTGTGAAGAAAATGACCGGTAGCTGGAACATGAAAGGGTTCCAGCTCCAGCTGTGGATGGAGTGGAGACACACCAGGACAAAAACACCTAGTATTCGGATTTACAAAGCGGACAGCAGTTTTAAATCTGCAACTTAATTACAGATCGACTACACCACAACCTTTTCAAATGGCAAAAATACAAAAAAGTTAAGTGTTACAAAAATATTTCAGAAAAAGTGCATAGTCTAAGTGCATAGTAAATAAAAGCACTGAAAAATATCTTGCTAGAGGGAGTTCAGCTCGAAGTTTTTACCAAAGCTAAACATTTTTATTTTACACAAACTATACTCAAAAATAGCTTTATGAGACTGAGTTTTTTGGCTAAAAGTATCAAAGGGTTTATTAGTCAAGAAACAAATACCTTAACTGACATGGGTGGATAGAAAAGAAACGAGTAAGCTGCCTACCCCAGAAGTTCGCACTCATTAAGATTTCTGCAGTGGGAGGGTGCTAATATATTCTTGAATAGCAGAATGTGGTGAGCATGGAATTAATTATTGCTAGACTTAAAAAAGAAAAAGAGAAAAGAGAAAAATCAAACCCGACACAATCAGAACAAACCTGTCAATTTACAGTTTCAAGGTTATTTTACAAAATACCTACATTTACAACAGGCTCCTGGCAGCATTTTCAGACAAAGGTTCTTTTAATTAATCCTGACATGCTATAAATGAATAAATTACACTATTTAAAGAATTATGGTCAATAAATTTTTCTTTCTATTGGGTCAGAAAGAGGAAAGAGAAGAGCGCATTATAAGATTAAGAGGAAGCGCACAGAGAAAAGAACGGGGCTTAGGGAGGAGGGTCAGGAATCCCAGGGACCTCGTGGGGATGGATGCTCTCCCAAGGTTAAGAAATCAATCTGCTCAAAGCCAAACCAACCAGGAATTTAAAGAAAAACTACAAAATGGTACTTAAATCCTTTAACGCTTTCATTCTTCTGCACAATCAGTCCAGCGGTTGGTGTGATGCCGCGGGGGGGTGAGAACACCAAGTCCTGGCCCTGGCAGCACTGGGTATTGTGCCTGCAGGTCATTATAAAAGGAAAAATAAAAGAATGCCTTTCCCCTTCAGATGGAAAAAAAATGTTTTTTTAAATAAAAAAATCTGAGGAAAAGTTGTGACACTAAATCTAAAATGATTCGCAAAGGAATTGTATCTAACAAATGGCTTGAAGTAGTCTATTTAAAAAAATGGGGGAGATTTTGATTTCATAGTGAGTCAGCAAGGCATTTTTTGTTGTTTAAAGAAAAACCTCATTTCCTTACAGAAACGGTTTTTAGTTTTTAATGAACTTGTAAACAAAAAAGCTCCCATTTCAAAATAAAAACAAAATCCCAGATCATATAGATGTTTACAGTGATTACATTTATCTAAGCAACATACATACATGTTCAGTTGTAAGATGTTAACTAAATTTCTGTGACAAATATGCTTTTTTATTTAATACCAAGAACATTATA
>NC_043705.1:107726673-107793146 GCF_006229205.1 Suricata suricatta | reverse complement strand
TATCTCAGTTAATATTCACAATTACAGCGGCTACAACTCGGGACGCGGCATCACCAATGCTGCCCGGAGCCAGTTTGTACTGAAGTGAAGTTCTTTACACCAGGAAGTGGTTGTTCACAACCACTGTCTAAGTGTACACATGAGCTACAATTCCTAGATTTGGGGAGAAACAAATGCTGCTCCGATCATCTGCTCTGCTTCTTCTGTTCCTTGATTCATGCTTAGAAACCTGTTAAAAAAAAAAAAAATCGAAACAGAAAAAAGAATGTTAAAATTCCAAGTTCAAAAAGATTTTTAAAAACCCCACCCAAAATTGGGTAATTGGGTGGAACTGGGCTAATATTTACTTTAGAACGGTGACTCGTGTTATTTTCATCTGTTTGAAAATGAGAGCTCATCTGAAAACTACAAACAAAAACTTTTCTGTTCTGGACGCCTTTGGATAGGAGAGATGTACAGTCAATCAAAGCCTTCCCAGTCAGCATACGCTTCTCAGGCCAGAGAATCATTGCAAATTAATTCCAATGAGCCTGTTTTATTTATTCCTGGATTTCTCGTACCTAGAGCATACAATGTGTTCAAATACTTCTCAAATGATGAAAAATAAGATTGCTTTGCCTTAAAAACTACAGTGCACAGTTTTAATCATACTATGTACAGGAAGTTTTCTGCACATTACTCCGGCTACAAATGAAGAGGAATAGCTTTAATAATAAGTGTATTCAAGACATAACTGGGTTATTCCAGAGAACATAAACCTGGTATGTATATTTTTATCACAGAAACCTTATGTCTTCAAAAATGGTTTACTTCCATCAATTACATTAAGAAGTCAAGCTTTGCCTCAATTGAAAATCTAACCGAGTGAGGCTTTTGTTTTTGTTTTTGTGGCTTTATTTGTGTTCTAAGCCTTCCCACCCCGTAAACAAGACCCTCCTCTGCCACAGTCAGGCTCATTAAGACTTTCACATATGGGCAGGTTTGAATACACACCAGCTTTAGGTACTGCATGTTCCCTTCTGTGGCAAAAGACCACAGACAGGAAATGCTTACCTCTACAGAATCTCCCAGCTTTCTCTATGGCTCAAGGAAAAAAGGAAGTATGCCTCTGCCTCAGCAAAAACCTGACAACCCCATCAGTACCACCTTTTCTCACCAAAAGCCCTCACTTGGGGGTGTCCACACCCCTTGGTTTATCCCCTTCCAAACCCCTATAGCTGGCCTCATTATAGCACCCCCTAGCCCACTGTGACCTCTCACTTCCAAATGCAGCCGGGAAACCAGTTTTTATTAATCGTAAACTCCTCCTTTTGTGCTTCTCAAACATTTGCTGGACCACTTTCAAGGGGCTTTGTGGGATAAATAATATGCTTCTAAAATGTATGCTTTTCCCCAAAGATAACACCAAACATTTCTATATCATTTTTTGGCAAATTAGGTCTCCCTCGTTAACTAGGAATTTTTTCATTTGAGTGCAGAAAGTCATCTTCATTCATTAAAAAAAAATATCGTGCTAAAACTCTGAGGACAAATAAGTGCTGTACACTTCTTTCTCTCTACACTAACAGAGTAGGCACAAAATAAACCTCTGTTGGCTGCCCAAGTACTAAACTCATAAAGTAAATGCCAAAAATAAAAAATTATGAAACTTTCTAAAAATGATCTTCACAAGGAATATTATTTGGTGCATATTAGTAAAGAGAATTAGCAAAGTAGGCATAAGAAGAAAAGGCTTTCAAACCAAACCTGAATTAAACTTTAAGACCATATTCTGTAACATAATTCTAACGTTAAAATACAGAATACCGTGAGCAAATTAAAACTACAAATTAGCTAACTGGAGACGACCATTACCATCACAAGGATTTGATTTCAAGTCCTGAAATTAGTCTTAAATATGGTAATGAAAAATGTTTACACAACTACTAAAATTGTTTATCATAGCTTGCTATGCAATTGCATTATATTGAATAATTTAATTACTATGATGAATATCCAAACAGCTTTAAAATAGAAACTGCTATCACTAACTACAAAGAAAACATAACTTACATTGGGAGTCAAAATATTAGAAAACTCTTGTGTCTTTAGTAGGGATAAAAATTAGACCTAAATAAGAACTGTATCTGTTCATCTTTGAATCTGATATTTGAGAAATTACTAGGTCAGTTAATGATTACAATTGCTTAGGAACCAGATAAAGGCTAGCCTAGAAATATTCCTGGTGGAACAGAGCAGTCAAATCCAAGTTTAACTATTCGGATTGGCCAATGGTAGGATACTCCACCCAGGGATCATCAAGGTTTCTCCAGAGAATTGTCCTAGGATGTTCCTGAAGTCTGTTTAGGAAAAATCTCAATGGGAGTATTCAGCAAGTATTCAACATTCAATCTTCAAAGTGCTAAGCATTCTTTTTTCCCAGTGTGCATTGAGTCCTTGGTTTTTATCTTGTAGTGTAGGTATTGTGTCCTGGCTTCTGAAAGTCCAAACACCCATGTTCACTGCAACAACAGTTATGACAAGAAATGGATCCCTCTGTTCCTAAGGAAAAAAAAGAAAAAAGAAAAAAGCAATGTCAAAACTGAGTTGGACCATCACTGTAAGCCAGTGAGTTAATAGCTACATTTAAATTTCTTTTCAAATCTGCACCAGAAAAAAATGTTTATGTAACTAATGAGATTCTACCTCTTAATCCAAAATCTGAAAAGTATACATTGGCTCTTATTTATGAATTCACTTCAGATGTCCCTGGTTTTTTTTTTTAATAGAACCATAAACTAGTTCAAAGGGATATTTACATAATAGTAAGTCTTGGAAGTCTGTGAAGGGCCTTTTAAGTTTCAGTATCCTTTCCTAGTAGTAGTTTGAATAGAGTATTCATATTCATGACATAATACCATCTATTATTAGTTAACACGCCCAAGTCATTTTTTTTTTTGGTTGCACAGAAATCATAATCAAACTTGGAGAATACTAAATCAGATTGGCACTATAAAAGTTCAAAAAGAAAAACAAAACTACAGTAACCTTTCCCAAATGGAACTAAAAAAATGTTGGGAAAGATAAAGTAAATAGATTTTATTGTTACTCCTATAAATAAGATAAATGACGACTTACATATACAAGCCACACATTACCCCCTGAACTGCATTAAAAAAAAAAAAAAAAAACTGGTATCTCATTTTTCTGCTCTTCCCTATTACAGAATACTGAGGTGGTTGAACTTTGAAATACCTGTTACAATTGATTCCTTTCCCAACTGGCAGAAGGTCTGCATTATATACACCACTGAGTCACAGCAACACTGTACTCCTTTAGATCTTCTGACTGTTGTGGGATCATCCAGACAGTCTGCAACATTCGTGTATCCTAAGTCCAGCCAGACTTGGAGACATGAGCTTCGTTCAGATTACCACAAATCAACTTGTGCACACTCTTCCTCATTTCCTGATGGGTTATGGAGCTCTTCTCTCCAGTTGTATTGTCCACAGTGAAAAAAGCTGACAAAGATTTTGGCAAGCAGATGCAGCTCCCTGGCACTCCTTTAGATTGAGTATATTCAGAGAAGATCAGTCTCCAGGTTATTTCAAGGTCTTCCCCTGTGATTTGGGTTACGTTACTGAGTGACCAGCCACGTTCCTAGCAGCAATTGGTGAAGTCAGAAAAAGTTAAGCTAGACATAAATGGTAGGTGAATCCCAGCAAATACTGGAAGGTAATTCAAGAAAGACCATGGACATGGTAGGAGAATGTGATGGAAAAATATTTCTATCCTTTTGATTGTCAACAATCTGACATCCATGTATGTGATTATGATAGATAGAACTATGCTCAGAATCAACAGCTGGAGTAGCAAACAGAGAGATTAAGATGGTAACAGAATTATGTGAGAACCCAATTTTGGCTTCACTACCTTCTGAAAATCTCCCCATCTCTGACCTCAAGTAAAGAAATGGTGAACTTAACTGGATTCTGAATGCCCTAAAACTATTTCCTTTCCCTTTAGTACTTCTTAAAGGTCTTACAAACTCTCCTGGTAATCACGTATAGTTGAACAAAAGGAAGCGAAATGAATTTGGAAGTGTCTCAGATGCAAATCTTTTACTTTTCTCTTTAACAGGTATAAACACTAATTATAATCTCACAGCACATGAGCACTGAAGATTAGTACAGATCACAGTGGGCTTTATGAGAACTGAGAAACACCTTCTTACTTTTGGAATGGAGTATTTCAGAAGATCTTTTCTTTAGAAAATTAATTAGGATAGAAGTCCATGACACATAATAAACCCATCTTAGCTAAATCACAGACTTTAAAGGCATATTGGACATTCTCAGTCAACTGCTGAAACAACTTACTACACCTTTCCATGGAAGAAACATTCTATATAAAATTTCCAAAAAATAAAACTAATAATGTCAAGTATAGTCGTCAGCCAGTTAGGGGATTTTTCCAGGATTGGCGATCCCTGCAGTATACACTTCTATGTGCTGAAGATTCACTTAAGAAACCGAATTCTCTGCTTTGGAAAACCTCAGAGAGTATAATTTTAAACTGGAAAAATGTAAACTTCTAAAATTTTAACTGGAAAAATGTACTATATGATGTTATCCTCACTGAAAGGATTTCCTGGAATTAGTGAAGAGTTGAGCTGCATGAGCTTTTCCTGGAGTAAGAACACGACTGTAGTGGACTCTAAGAGCATAATACGCTTTTAAACACCCTTATCACTTAGAGATTGAAATTGCGAGTAAGTAACCTAGAGGGACTGTCTTCAAACTCCAGGCTTCATAGATTTCCTAGGAGATGGTCCAAACAATACGGGTAGGGTTAGGGAAGTAGGCTCCCCATACCTATTTCATGCCACACTCAAACCTGCAACAATTTCATGGCTTTATACTGAGGGAGTTTCATGTGAGATATGTCTGAGGCACAAAGCTCTAGATCCGAGATAAAACAAACATTTCGAGATGCCAAAGATCAAACACAATTCTGTTGTTTGTATTCTGTGGAATGGTACATTTTAGTAGCAAGCAGGATTTCACTTGGAATCAAAATACACCACTTGAAAATGTCTCTCTGAAAGCAGTAGATGGTTAAGTGATGCATTATATGAAAAATCCAATTTTTCAATATTTTACAAGTTGATGTTTATGTAACAATTTATATAAACCCTGTGCCTATTATTGCCATGAAAATTTTATTAAGAATTTTTCTTTATTATTATTATTTTTTTCGTAGATTCTACCCCCAACGTGGGGCTTAAACATAGGCTCTGAGATCAAGAGTCACACGTGGCCCTATTGAGCCAGCCAGGTGCCCTGAAAATTGTATATGATTTTTTAAGTCGCTTTTATGAAAAATAGTTAACAATACAAGATTAAGGATTAAACTTAAGTTTAATTACAATTTTCTTTTTCCAAGGAAACATACTAACTCAGTGGATCCAACTTCTCATCTTTAAGACCTAAATAAGGCAGGAGAAAAATTCTGCTTGTTTATTGAGAAAGAGACATACAGTAAACTAACAATGGGACTAACTCAAAATAAGAGAATTCTTTCTGAAGGCTGCTGAATGCCTGAAGTGAAATGTTCTAGGTCAGATGAGATTTCGATCTAATTTCAGTTCTAGAAACAGCAATTCGTGATGATCCTGTTATCCCAGCTAGCTTTAGGCAAAAATTGGTTTCATTTTATGAAAAAAAAAAGCAAATACCCTAGAGCTGTCGGGTGTAACAAAAGTTCTAAGTTCAGAGAAGTGACATGGCTAGGACCACTTCTCAGTGCCACTAGCTAGCTGCCTACCTCATTAAGGGTTTGGCACTGTGATCAGTTAGACAATGATTAAAACACTCAAAAGGGACAATTAAGTCCCAGCTGAGATGCAGAGGCAAGCATCAGTGCTTGCTGTCCTGAGCTGAAATTTCATCACCTAAGAACCTCCCCCTTTACATGAAGCCTTCAACTGTGAATCCTTCCCCAGCACAGAAATGTGGAATAGGAAATTCTCAGCATCATTCCTAACAGACGAGCTGCTGGGATGAGGATGACACCGGTGAGTTCTACTTCTTGAAAAGTCTCCTCAGGTCGGAGTCCATTGTTAAATTACAAAATTGTCTAAATACAATATAGACCAAAGAAGAGTAAGTTCAGACTAGAGCAGTCATTCAGAAACGAAATAACTAGAAACCAAAAACCAAACCGTACCTGCCCACCCGCTTCCAGAAAGTAGGCAGGTATCAGGAGGTAAGCCCCAGAAAGGGGGCAACAAGGGGAAAAGTAAAGCAAACAAAAACCATGAAACATAGGAGTCGAACTGTATGGCAACAGTGCCCAGAACGTGCCCTAACAGTTCTACTCCCTTAGCAGGACCAAGGGTGCCAGGGACAGAAAGGAAATAGACAGGCAGTTTAGTGGCATTTGCCCCGTTTCCCTCCCACCAATTTGCAAGACCTAACTGCAGAATTCAATTCCACAATGAACCCCCACACCCTGAATATTTGTGAGGTTCCAGAAAAGAAAGCCCGAAACAAAACACGTGTTTTAAAATTAAGAACCTATGCAGTTAAATAGCAACTAAAAGAGAGACCTGGTTTTTGACTAGGAGAGATGTGTCGAGCTTTTCAGTTATTTGAGCATTTAAGAGCCTAAACGAGATGCTCCACAACTGAGAAGATAGACACTTGGGGCAATGCCGGCCGCACCTCTGGAAATTAGATCCTGTTCGCAATTTCCCATTTTAAATGCTAAGGCATTAACATGCAGAAAAATTCTTAACACCGTTAGTCTGATAGTCAAAATACCATGGCTAATCAGTTTCATATTAAAAATCAACAAGTGTTAGGTCTAGGATTTTGGATTGATTGAGTATACCATACTCCCAACACCAAATGTTTATTTTGGAAGGGGTTAATGAATGAGTAAAAAAAGATGCAGTTGTTAAAAATGACCCAAAATCCCAAGAGAAATGATATAATATATACACACATATATGTATATACAAATACATATACATATATATATGAACAAGGACATTTGGGTTTAAAGTTAGTAGTCAAATTTTCCAAGGACGTCTTTTTTTAAAAACACAGAGCCAAATTTTTACTTATTTCAAAACCACCTCCTCGATCTAACACTGTTAGAAATGAACGAATTACCCAATTTTGTGTTCAATTTGTTCCCTGTCACGTCACTTGGTTCTTGGCTACTAACCTTTCATGTTACTCTTGGTTTTGTCAGTTTGCTTGCCTGTGGGGGTTTGGGCCTGCTGCCCCTGCCCACTTGAAGAGGCTGCCTGCTGTGCTGCTTTCTGCTTTAACATTGTCCAATCAAATGTGTAGTCATATTGGTGGTTCAGAGTCCTGGAAAACAGACAATGCTGTGTTAATCCTTTACTAATGGAGTCTGGGCAAACACTCTACTGAACTTCCAAAACAGGGAGGGCAATTTGTAGAAAAATGGCAGTATTTCCCCCTAATTATGGTGGCCTCTAAAACAAATCTTTCCATACACATGACTTTGTAACTCTTCAGTTCATTAATTCCACTTTTTACAAGTCACAAGTGGAGAAAAATGTCACCACACATTAATCTTCCCCTTTTTCAAAAAGAAGCTGACTTTGAACTTTCTTTAAAGAGGCAGGGGAGTGGGAATGAATTGCAGCATGGACAACAGACAGTCAGGCTGGCAATCATCTAGGGAAACATCAACAAGAACACATTCAGAGTGGGTATGAGAATGCAAGCTTGGGGTAGGGGGAGATGTGCATGCTGGTGGCTTGGAAGAAGACTCTCCTGGGCTTAGAGAATTCCCCCGAATTCTTCTCTTCCACCTAAGATTTCCAGCCACATGTTCTCTATCTCCCTCCCCCATCCATTTAAGACCAATTCTGGGTTGCACTGGGGAACCTGAGGGCATGAGGCCTGCCTCCACACAATCATACACTCCGTAACTATCGCATCTTTAAATTGCTGTTAATGTTGATATTAAATCAGGCTCTATAGCAAAGTTGGAGAGTTCGAAAGGCCCCCAACAGCCACTTTATTACAACACGAATTATCATGGAAAGGTTAGATATTTTGAGCTTGAGTCAACTGTTTCTCCATCCCAAACCAGAGGTGTTGGGTGGATCTGACTGACCCCTGGAGTCTTAAAACCACCTTAAAAACTCACCTGAAGAGAATGCGGAATAGCTGCCTCAGGTACATGTAATCCGGGGCTTCCTCAAAGCGCAGCCCACGACAATAGTTTAAGTACATGGCAAATTCTGCAGGAAACCCCTACAAGTTCAAGAGTTAAAACACAAAGTAAAAAACAAAAACAAAAACAAACTTATTTAAGACAGAAAAATAAATGTACTTAAATGCAAGTAAAAATTGTTTTTGAGTGCTTTACTACTTACTACTTTGCCGTAAAATCTGAGAACTAAACTAATATGACTTGGTATCCTCATAAATTTAATACAAGTTCACTGTCCTGACTACTTTATCATGTCCAGAGGAAATACGGTTCCTTCCCCTACTGTATTATGTTCTTAAAAAACTTAGATATCCCATTTGTTAATTTATTATTTTATCAACGTCTAACAATTCAATGGGAACAATGCACAAACGACAAAATCCAGGCCAGTAATGTTCTTTGCCACCTAGGCACAGTGAACAGGCACGTTCTCTCAGACTCTGGAGTTACTTTCTGTCTTGTAGTAGTATATACTTACATAAAAAGGAAAGTAAAACCACCGAGAGTGCAATCATACAGCACACCCACTGCTGTGATACAGCTCAATCCAAGGCTTTGTCCTGCAAAGACTGGGACGGCCTTTCCTTTTTTCTGTAACTGTTATTTTATTAGATACATACTATTACTGTTTTTCCACCAACATTATATTGCAAGTATCTTTTTGTGCAATTCTCCAACCTCTTCTTAAGCTTCTGAATGCCCACATGATATCCAAACCAGTGAATACATCCTTCTTAACTAGCTACCTGTAACTGGCCATTTAGGCAATTAAAATGTTTCTCTTTTCTAAACAATACTAATAAGAACCCCTGTGAGCATAAACTTTTGTCATTTTCAGTTTCTTAGGAAAGATTCTCAAAAATATATATAAACATCTTTAAGCCTGTATTTTTGTTGTTTATTTTTCATAGACAGAGCATGAGCGGGCGAGGGGCAGAGAGCGTAAGATACAGAATCAGAAACAGATCCAGGCTGAGCTGTCAGCACAGAGCCCAATGTGGGGCTAGAACCCACAAACCATGAGATTGTGACTTGAGATGAAGTCAGATGCTTAATCAACCAAGCCACCCACGCACCCCTAAAGCCTATATGTACCAATCACTAAAAGATTTTGCCATCAGCAATGTAGAAATGCAAAATATTAGAATAAAAATCCCTATATCTCTTCCCTCAAATATATGTGAATGTGAAGAGTTTTAAGTTAAAAGAGGGAGTCTCTTCCCACAACCTTCTAGTTTTGAGAAATTTCTCACACGCAGAAAACGAAGGTGGGGTAGAATGGATATACCTGCAACATTTTTATTGACTGCATCTGATGTAAACAGACTTCATTTTTATGCTATTTCACTGCTCAAGAGTGCACAGCTGAAACTAACATGATGAATATATTGTACATTTTGTTTATTTAAACTTTTATTTTAAAATTTTTTAACCTCTATTTATTTTTGAGAGAGAGAGAGACAGAGTGTGAGCAGGGGAGGGTCAAAGAAAGAGGGAGACACAGAATCCGATGCAGGCTCCAGGCTCTGAGCTGTCAGCACAGAGCCTGACGCAAGGCTCAAACCCACGAACCATGAGATCATGACCTGAGCTGAAGTCGGCCACTTAACCGATACCTATGACAGCAGGCAAAACCTTCGCCAAAGAAAACTACCGATGCCATAACTAATGCAGATATGAAGTAAGTACTTACCACTGTAACGAGACTGAAAACAATCTCACTACTTTTTAATAATACTAACACTTTGTGTTCACTGTACCCTGAATCAATTATGTGGCTAATCCAGAAAGTCAGACCTAGTTCACAATTTCTAGATCAAAATTAAGATATGACCCAAAAGCAGACAATATACTAATACTCCCTTCCTCTTCCTATATAAATGGCTGACGATTCCAGCAAGCCAAATGAATCATTCTGTTGCATAGAAATAGTGGCGTACAGAAAATCTGAAGCACACAGATTTTCAAGTTGCGGGGAGGGGTATTCCTGGGTGACTCAGGAGGTTAAGCATCCAACTCTTGATCTCAGCTCAGGTCATGATCTCATGGTTCATGAGATGGAGCGCTGCGTCAGGCTCTGCCCTGACAGCACAGAGCCTGCTTGGGATTCTCTTGGTCTCCTGTCTCTCTCTGCCCCTCCCCGTGCTCTCTTTCCCACTCAAAAATAAACTTGAACAAAGATTTAAAAAAAAAAAAAAGTTAAAAAAAAAGTTATCTGGGTGCACTATAACACATGAACATTTTATTCAGGACTACAATGTATTTAATAATTTAAAATAAATCCCAGAGTCTCAAAGAAGAACAGTCTCTTTCTTAGCCACCCCAATCCCACTTTTAACTGTAGATCTGGGGACGGGAAAAGGAAATTTGTGGATAGGGAGACATAAAAACATCACTACTTTCCCTCTTTCACAAAGTACTATTTCAGCTCCATGCTGACCTCGCAATACCCAACTACATAATTACATACTGGTTTTTAATTATACCAGTCACACCATTGTCTCAAAAATGACCATGTGGTTTTCTTTTTCTTTTTTTTTTTTAGTATCTTTTTTTTTGAGATCTGACCTGAGCCGAAGTCAGAGGCTTAACCGACTGAGCTACCCAGGCGCCCCATGTGGTTTTCTTTCTATGGAAGAGACCATGGGTATCCAACACGACACCGATAGTTCTCCACTCTCAACACCTAGGCTTCTCGACAAAGCTGGAGATTTAAGAGAAGTGAGCCTGATTCACACGGTAGCCTATTCGGTCACACACTGGGTATTTTGGAATACTGTGATACGCCTTGGTTTCGCTACTCTTTGCTTGATAGGTCTGCCAACTGCCAATATCCATTATTTTCTGGCACCAGTTTAGGGATGAGAATATTTCTTTATTTTCTTATTAACTGGTGAGGTTCCACTAAAAAACTTTACATGTCCTCTTTTCCTTCTAATTTTTAACAGATCACAGAGCCCAAACAAACCAGAAACATAAAATGCTTATTTGAAATGACTCCTAAAGGGGTGCGCCTGGGTGGCTTAGATAGTTAAGCTTGGGTCACAATCCTGAGGTTGTGGGATGGAGTCCAGCAGCAGGCTCTGCCCTTCATGTGGAGCTTGCTTAGGATTCTCTCTCTCCCATTCTCTCAAAATAAGTAGATGTTAAAAAATAAAATAAAATGACTCATATGTTCAAGCTACTCTTAAAGATACTTAGAATCATCAAAAAGTAAATTAAAAATGGTAATTGCTAGCTACCTAATAGAATGTTTAAGTTCCAGGACCAGCAAGTAAAATGCTCCCTTTTCTTGGATTATTTAGATTTTTACAAAGAAAGAGAGGAAAGGAAGGAAGGGAGGAAGGGAGGGAGGGAGGGAGGGAGGAAGGAAGAAAAAGGCCTCCTGCACACTTGCCTTACACAAAACTTCAACAGGAGTGGACATCTTCTTTTCACTTATCTTTTCATATTTTTGCTTTTTTGTCGCAGCCTGTGGAAAAGAAGAATCAAACCACATAGACACAGTCAACACAACTGAAAAGAACCTGGTTACTTTAACCCACTAGACATAAATGTAAACTTGAAATTTGAGAGATATCGTAACTTAGAATTAAAAATAAATCGAAGTAAATATAACACACCCATTCATTCCCCAACCCTTCCCCAAACTGTTAGCTCTTCACATGTGTTTCTACCTCAAGAACATTTTTAGCTACTAGGAAAGGGGGAGTCTAATAGGAACAGGATGTTAAGTAAAAATGGGTGAAGTTAAATCTGAAATATCTTTTCATAATCAATACTCAACACAAGGGCAATGGTATAAGCAGATCAATACCAACAGACGTGCTCATCATTTACTAACGTTAGTAAGTCGTGTTATGTCAAAATATTTTTCCAATGTTAGAATTATTTATCTAAATCACAGATGCTAAAACAGACACAGGGACCATTTTCTTTTAAAGGAACAATAAGTATCAGGATAGCCATTAAATTCTAGGACACAGCGAATTTATCATTAACAGATAGTCAGAAAAATCAAGGTGAAACTCCTAATTAATGGGACCAAATGCTAGGATAATTAAACAATACAGCTAGTAGTATTACTAGATGAACCAGTTTTACTATACATAAAAGTCTACATTTTCAACATACTGGCAACACATCAAAATGAGAAAGCCTCCACCTTTAATTAGCCCACGTCAATTTCCATTCAGATAAAGATACTGGTTACCAATGGGTACCTGCTTACTGTCCTAAAGGAAATTGTTCTTCAGGCCTCACTATGTGGTTCTATTAACTTAATTCTTGCAGAAATGATCAGATTTTGTTTTCCCAATAAAAGGTAAAAATAAAGTTAATTTACTCTCCGAAAGCCTTATGTTGAAAGGGACTTTAAAATTCCTCTCCAATGTGTATTTTTATTCTTCAAACAAAACAAAAAAAAAACTGGTAATGGCAGTCTGGTTTACCTTTAGTCCTTGCCAGGGCAGGCTGGTTCTATTAAAATACATCAAAACATATCCTAATGATTCCATGTCATCTCGGCGACTAGAAAAGATAAATGTTAATTTATGAGCTGGAATCATTATGGAAAGCATATGGAAAAAAGTCAGGTACACAAGAAGTTTTCCCAAGCAAAGAGAATGAGAAATTTGGTGGCTTGTGAAGGAAGGTACTTAAAGTAATAAAAAAGTTCATCATGAACTACTTCTAAACAAAATCTTCTCACAGAATACAAAATTATAAAATCCAACACAGTCCTGCAATTAAATTTCTAAAGAGCAAAAGGGATTTAGCGAAACAACTTTCTAAATGAGGTCAATGAAGATGGAAGAACAAAGTACAAAGTGGTAGGACACTTTTAAGTTCTCCAGAAGCTCATAAAAACTAACTTGAAGGAGGCTGAAATAAATTAGCATTTCATTTTTTAAAAAAGTTTATTTACTTTTGAGTGAGAGCAAACGAGCGAGTGAGAGGTGGGGAACACAAGCAGGGGAGGGGCAAAGAGAGGGAAACCCAATAAGGTTCCATGCACAGTATCGGCACAGTCATGCGGGGCTCCAACTCATGAACCGTGAGATCATGACCCGGGCCAAAATCAAGAGTGGGACACTTAACCAACTGAGCCGCCCAAGCGCCCCAATTAACACTTCAAAGCCAATTAATAATGCACAGGCGCGCATACACACACACACACACACACGCATACACATACACACACACACGCATACACACACACACACACACACACACACGCATACACATTGCACATTTCCTAAGCTTAAGATCCTTATCTTGAGGTTCCCGAAGCATACCACTTATCATTTCTATGCTTGTTTTAAAGAACAAAAATTGATCGATAAAAGATGAAGGGAATATGAAAGATGAGAAATAGAAAATAGAAGAAATAGAAAAAGGACAGAGATCATGACAACGTTTACTTCAAACCAGATCCTATTAACTGATGAAGGAGAGAATGAGTAGAACATGAGGCAGCCCACCAACTCCCTCTTGGCCCATTAGGACTCTGATAACATTTTTCTTATAAAACTAAGTAACTAAAACAATATTCTCCAAAACAACTTGCATCACTAAAATAGAAAGTTTCAAGACCAGCATTAGGAAAATAAGCACTACTGTCTTCAGTTGCTAATAAACATCAAGATAAAATTACATTTATGCTTTAACTTTCCATCATGCAACATTTTCTCCCGAAGAGACAACCCTCAAGAAACAAAAAGTCTCTCATTTAACTGGTGTCTCAGCACTGACTGAAGCAACAGGTAAAAGGTTAATAAGCGTCCTTCAAATCTCTAGCCAAGAGACATCTTGAGATATCTTAAGAAACTAGTTAAAATATTTCAAAAACACACTAGTGGCTTTTGCTATGGATCTGATAAACACATTCCTTTTTGAAACTTACCTCTGTTCAATACCAAGGTGCGCATTGATGCTGGCATATCGGGCAGTGCCAGTGAGATTTTTATCTTCTCTGTAGGGTATGTGTTGCCTTGTCCTGTTGTCTCTGTACTTTTTGGCCAAACCAAAATCAATAAGGAATAACTTTAAAAGAAAATAGAGGGATATTAGGTTTCCAACCTTGCTCAAGTGAACTGCTGCTTATTCATTAAACAGCATCTAGTCTATCTTGTTCAACTACATCAAAATAAAGTAGCATAAGTAAAACAGATAATGAACAAACTTAACACTCCAGTAAGTTTTTACTAATTCTCAGTCAATAAGTCAAGCTAAAAAGAGTAAAGTGGTTGATCCTTGTCAGTTGAACCAACGTCACAGGCCCAGTTTACTACACACTCAGGAGGAGCCTGTCTTTAGAAAAGTAGCAGAGAAACATCTATGCTTCCCAGGCGAGTTGACAAGTGTGCTGTGTGCCATAGTGAAACCTGACATCCTGTTACTGTTTGTAAACAAGCATGAGGTTTCAAAAGCCAAACGTAAGCTATCTGGAATTCTTCCATTTTGCAAAGGCTACTACTCTTCCTTCAATATAGCAACAGAATGTTCATTATCTAAAATAAGACAACTTTGAAAGTTTGATATTGACAACAAAACCAAGACTTTTATTAACAAAAAAATAAGCATTTTAAAACAAGCATGCATTACATTCTACTACTTCCCACTGACATTTATCCATTCATCAGGTTAAACTTCTGGGAAATATAATAAATTGACCTAAAATCTTAAAAAAAAAAAAAAAAGCACTTAGTATCCCTTTACCCCAAGATAACTTACAATTTGCAGTTTAAAGGACCTAACTAAAACCTAGACTAGGGGTTTAGAACAAAATGTTTAGTGCTATCTTGTTTATATGGCACACAGGGAATAAGATATGTTTATAATGTAGCTTATTTTTGAACAAAAAAACCCTATTTTTGACAAAAAAAGAAAAAATCCAATAAATTTTAAAGCAAAATAACCTTTATTTCAAATTTTAGTCTTTATCGTAAATTCACTTATTAAGGGTATGTCTACAAGATTATCCAACGGGCAGGCTAGGTGCCCTTTTGGTACACAGCCCTAGACTTTTTCTCCCTAGTTGTGCCTACATTTTGTAGTTCTTCTTTCCATTTAGGCAGACTTTGAGTCTTTCTGCCCAGTTTATAATCTGTGATATCCTAGGAAACCCATCACCTAGCCTCTTATGGTGTATGTAGGAATAAAGCAACGGGGGCGGGGTGGTGGTGGCTCAGGTCATGTTCTCATGGTTGGTGAGTTTGGGCCTGACCTTGAGCTCTGCAATGACAGCTCAGAGCCTGGAGCCTACTTCACATTCTGTCTCCCTCTCCCTGCCCCTTCCTCACTTGTGCTCTGTCTCTCTCAAAAATAAACATTAAAAAATTTTAAAATAACAAAAAAAGGAATAAGGAGGATAAAAAAACACTTCTATGGAGGGGCACCTGGCTGGCTCAGTCGGTGGAACATGAAATCTTCAATCTTGGGGTTTTCAGTTCAAGCCCCATGCTGGGGTAGAAATTACTTAAAAAATTTTTTTTTTTTTTTTAAAAAGGCAGGCCTTTTTTGGTACATTGGATGGGAAAAGACATTGAAGTTTGAGTTTGTGTCACCAAGCTAACAAAGACATACCTATTTTCTCCTGGTCTATTATGAAAAAACGAAGAGCAAATTTTTAGTAAATTTTAACTGGAGAATGAGATGTATGGAGTAAGGTTAAATTCCTTCCTCAGTAATTACACTATTAGAGGACTATGAGAAAGTCTTATAAAACACAAAGAGAAATAAAGCTCACACTCCTACGTTTCTCTTGATATGAAAATGGGTTCAGTGCACAAGTATTAAATAAGCAAAATTCATTTCTGTTAAGCAAACCAAAAATTATGACTTAAGTCCTGCAGATTCACACTGAAAAGAAAACAAGGCAAAAAACAAACATAGAAAGACATCCAGTTCCATAGTCTTTTAAAAAAAATACCCATGAGAATTACGTGAGTTTAAACAAAAGGTAATTAGGACAGAGACTCTCCTCTAAAGGATGTTTTCTAGGATTGCTTCTTTTGGTACTTCAAAATGGAGGCGAAAATAAGAATAACTCTGACAAATTAGATCTGATAGTTTCCTTCATGTCCAAGTCTACATTCAGTTGCTCCATTTGCAACTCAAGACCAGACATTTTCTCACAACTTCTTAAAACATTGTTCTTATAAAAGCTCAGTGTTCACTAGTGTTCTTTCTTTCCACAACTTTAAGGGATGAAATGTAGTTTATTAAGAAAACAAAAAATAAATACAAACCCTATCTTCTCAAATATCTCAATGTTTAATATCAAAACAACTTTAAATGTTTTCCTTATAAAAATTGGAAATAATTCAGGAAAACTAATTTCACTGCTAAGCAAAGGTAACTTATTTTAAGAACAAACAACTGGAAAAAAAAAGCTACTTAACATTAAAAGAATTTTAATTTCTTGGTAGTTCATTATCTTCTGGTACCTATCAAGCCTCTTTAGTAGTTCTCTGCTTTGAATTTTAAAATGAATGTAAACACAATGGAAGTGTTTACAGGACACCATGTGATACCAAGGATACAACCAAAGAGCCGCATATCTGGAAAGGGAGAGCCAAACACGGAAAAAGTCAATGTTCAGGAAGTCATATGAGAATATATCTTTAGGGGCGCCTGAGTAGCTCAGTCAGTTAAGCATCTGACTTTGGCTCAGATCCTGAATTCACAGTTCATGAGTTCGAGCCCTGCATCAGGCTCTATGCTGACAGCCAAGAGCCTGGAGCCTGTCTGGATTCTGTGTCTCCATCTTTCTCTGCCCCTCCCCCACTCACTCATATGTGTGTGTGTGTGTGTGTGTGTGTGCGCGCGCACGCGCGCGCACGCACGCTCTCTCAAAAATAAACATCAAAAAATATTTTAAAAAATATATCTTTATACATCTGCACATGCAAAAAGCAGTCTAATTTCTTTGATGGGTCAAGCTGCTTTTCTGTGAAGTTTTATTTTTTGTTCGAAGTAAAATTTGTGCCTGCTTTACAGAACGCAGCCTATTCTTCAAAGGCACGTGGAAGTGCATTAATGTTGGGCATACTGGGGTAACTCCATTCAGCAGAGGTGCATTTTTATTTTTAGAAACACTATTGATGATTTAAGTTTTTGGCTTATCTAGCAATTTTTCTCCGAACCGGGGTCATATTTCCTTGCCCTTCCCAAACATTGGATAAGCAAAAATGGGGAACCAGATGCTTTACAAAGGGCGGAATTATCCGCCATCCTCTCTCTCTCCCCAACTGAGATCTAGTCACAGCAATTATGATTTCTTTAAGTCTGTGTTTTGGAAACCTATTTAACAGCAGAAGACGATCCCTGGAATAACGTTGGGCAGTACGGGGAAAGGATTAAAAGATTACCCAGATGATGCGTGTGGTACAAAGTATGGAACATACTTTGAAACTACAGCAAATTCAACTTTTTGGATTACTCATGCCAATACTTCCTTCTCAGTGGATACTAAATAGAATGATGAACAGTCACTTCTTTGCTCAAGAGCTTAAAGTTAGCTAACTCGTATAAAAGTTAAAAAAAAAAGTGGAGCATTCCACCTATATAAAACAATCTTTTTAAGAAAAGTACTGGGGTGTTCATGTGGCCTGTCACACGAAAGCATCAGGTTATGCATTAATTTATCTTACATGTTATTAATGGTCACTGTTTGCTAGGTGCTTCAATTATGTTATTGTTAGCCTGTTAGTCGGCAATGTCTCTGAGTTCCAGAGCATTTGATGCTCTTTAGGCATTTTATGGCATTTGGCTGAAGTTGGAGAATTCACATATTGAGGTAAAATCAATCCTAGAAACACTCGATCTGAAATCTGATCTACACTTACCTGAAGTTCACGAGGGAAAGGGGAGAGAACTGAGGCAGAATAGATCATCAAACAGCACTGATGCAACTGAATTAGATCTATGTCATGCATTAAAAGTTCTGCAACTCCAAATACATTCTTAAAAACTGAAGTCTAGCTCAAGTTTACCATTAGATAAAGAATTTCAATACTAGACCAACATATCATTTCCTCATGTGGATGTTACAAATCTAAACATAATCCTGTTTTCATTTAGGTTTTCTCCAAACTTTATAAGCTTTAAGCAAAAGCCACAAAAAAAAAACATCTTAGTAATGTTATATGTTTGCCAAGTATGTCTGAATAATGCCAACGTAAGAGATGCTTGAGCAAGATCTACATTCTCCAGAATTAAAACAAAACAAAAATAATCAAAATAAAACAATAAAAAAGAAAAGCACATGAATTTGGGATTGAGGTTGGAATAGGAGACAGTTTCAGACCTGGTTTAATCCTGAGAAAGATGGGTCCTGAGAAGTACTAACAGTCATGCTTCTTTTCCTCTTCCCCACTGGAGATTCTAAACACTAAACAGACAATAGAGGGTGGCAGTGCATCAAACAGTATTGCTTACATTGCAACAATGGCCGGCGCAGACAGGCAACACCGAGGCATTAGAGAAAGAACAGGGTAGCCAAATGCCATCCTTCTTCCACCAAGCACTGTAGCTTCTCAGTTTTCCAAATAAGAATCACATGCTCGAGAACATTTGAATTCTGGAAAATACTCAAGTTTTTAATGCCACTATATTGTGTCACTGCCTGAATCAGGGATAGCAATGGTGACATTTGGCTCTTCAATTTTTTAATCAAAAATGGGGAATTTGGCTCTGCAATCTTTGATACCACAATCTGCCCTTCCCGCAAAAAGGACTGTACAGGGGGAAAAAATCTTCAGTAAGGAAGAGGTAGAAGGCATTTAGTCACCTCAAAATTGGTTTTCATAAGCATGCAGGGCTGATTACCGGAAGAGATGAATAAATTCACTAAGATTGGAGTGGTCACTCCTAAATATCAAATTCAGAACAATTTTCCAAGTAAGAAATTTGACTTAAAAAAAAAAATCAACCTCAAAAGCCCCCCATTCTTTCCCATGAACAGAAAACTACTAGAACAAGCTAACCAAAGACTCCAGTCTCATAAAACTGACATGTTTTTCAAACTACAATACAGAAAGAAAACACTAAAAACCAACTACCAGAAACAAAACACTAATCTAAAATATTCAAGAACAACACTTAGAATGTCAATCTTAGTTAAGTGAAACACTGCACTTCCATCCTAGGGACTCTCTGAATCTATTAACAGCAAGCAGCTCCACAATATTTTTTAGTATCTCTAATAAAGAGGACACAAGATCCTAAAAAGGTTTACATCATGAGGCAAACTGGACATCCTAACAAAACTATGGAATTAACAAAGCTATTTTTACAAGGGGGGGGCAGGGAGCAAAGAGTTATTATCTAGGTCATCTTTTAAGACAAAAACCATGTACTGCAGTGTCAACGTGCAGAACACAGATCACATGAGGATAGTGGGGTTTTATCAGGAAGAAGAGAGGGAATGAGGGCTGGGAAATGGCCAAAAGATCAGGCTCAAACTAACAAAACTGCCCACAAAATTAAGACCAGTAAAATTTTTTTCAATTAAATCACCAGGCTTTGCAATAACAGTTAAGAACCTGGATGCTTCAGAGAGAGAAGCTACATAATATTTAAAATAAATAAATAAATAAATAAAGATGTAATTTGGGAATGGCAAGATAGTCTCAGGTAGATATACACAGCTATTATTTAAAGTTTAGCTTACAAAAAAATTTAAATTCCTAAAACTTGGTCAGACCAACATTGTCTCACGCATTAGCAGATAACACCAGTTCTAATGGTAATGGCTACAAGTTGGCATTCATACAGGCAAACAGAGGTAAACATTTATAGCCAGACCTAAAAAACACCAAACGTTTCCTAATGATTTTATAATTAAACAAATGGGAATCTTCCTTCCAAAAACAAAACAAAAAACCACAAAAATCAAAAAGCCCCCTGTTGTCCTGAAGTTGGATATTTCTATCAGATCATCAGGTCATCACATGCTTAGTGCATTGCCAATGCTGCCTGTCTGCCCGAGCTCAACATTGAATCGATAAATAAAGCAATTCACTCAATAAAACTAATCATTGCAGAAAAAATTTCAACACAATTAGTTTCTAACTGCAATCATGCGTCACTAGCTCAAACCCAATCACCCCATCTGTTCACCCATTCTGAGACCCCAATGAATACTAATTTTGTTGTATGAATGTTCATTTCACTTGGCTGCATTTTCCTTTAAAAGGGGGAGAAGGGGTAGAGAATCCACCCAACTTGAGACCCAAGTAAGAAACTGTCAACTACTTTTGAAGCAGGCCCAAAAGTTAACCTTTTGAATACACAAATCCAAGGACTGAAGTTCTCATTATGATCATGCTCAGTCAGCCAATGTTAACGTCATGGTGACAGATGGGTCAGTGGTTCCCACGCTGGCACAAGCACATATATTACAAAAACCCACACTTCAGAGACAAAGGTTAAAATCTGATTTTAGCAATCAGGAAAAAATGTATATGGGTTTTTTTTTTTTTTTACTATTTCAATGAATGAAAAATAGATACAACTTTTGAATAGTTAAATAACAGATGATTACATTTCATTAGAAAGCCCTTGGGAATTTTATATTTCCATATAGATAATTAACCTGGGTTGGGTAAGTTGGAAGAAAATTTATTTCAAGTTACTAAGTTAATAAGAGTTAGCTGATTATCCTTCTAGCACAATCTTTTAAAGCAATCATCAACAGCAAATACAATTTCCTATGACTTTTTAAAGACTCAAAATTTACCAAAGCAATTCTTGGAGTTTTTACTCTTTGCTCTTTCATGCAGACAACATTTGACTAACCTTATTACAGTGACGCCCAATACCCATTAGGAAGTTATCTGGTTTAATGTCTCTGTGTATAAAATTCTTTGTATGCACATATTCAATTCTACTGATCATCTGGAAAAAAAAGGGGGGGAAGGGTGAGAGATAATTATGGGATTTGAATTGTGAAAAAAGAAAGCAACACATTTCCCAATTACTTCAATATCTCAATTATTTTTCAAGATCCCAGGCATATTTTAATGACTTCACTTAGAGTTGACAAAGACAGTGCCAGACAAAATTAAATGTAAAGGACAAATAGGCCCTCCATTTATCCCTAGACTGATGAATATCTAAGCGTAAACCTGCCCCATTCTTTGGCATGTTCTAGTATTAATGATTATAAATACAACAATAATCTCATAGGAAGAATTGATGTCTGCAATTTTCAAATTATAAATGTCATAAGTTTAGAATTGTTTCAGTAAGGAAAAGCTAAATGATCAACTTTGCATCCCAATTCAATGCCACCCGAGGTAACCTGTGTTAGAATAGGCTGGCATCCTCCATTCCATGCTCTTATATATGTGCATTCATGAACTCAAGACACACATATAATTAGGAATAGAAGGTGTTGACCAATTGAAAGATACAAGTTGTTACCATTTTAATCTGGAATGGAAGCTTCCTGTTCATTCTATTCTTGTTGGCTTGTTTTTAACTAAGCATAACCCAAACATTCCTGGAAGTCGGTAGCATACAACATAAACCATGGGGACATATACATGCTGGGTTTTACTTCTTAGATGCTTTTGGAACTCTCCCAGATTTTTTCTCCACACTTCAGTAATGACATTTACATCACATTCAAAAACTGAACAGGAAGCCTGTCATTCCAACAACCTCTTCTTAATTTCTTGGAAATTCTGTCAAGTTGGATGGCATAGGTCTTTGCATTCTTTTTAAATGGCTACAAAAATATTTTATGGTATAGATTAAGTTCCCCCCAACCACCCCCCAACTTACATTATTTCCATTGTTCCCAATATCTTCCGACTGTAAACAATAATGCTACTAACAGATTTAAATATATCCATATCTGAGCATCTGGGTGCCTCAGTCAGTTGAGCTTCTGATTTCAGGTCATGATCTCATGGTTTGGAGTAGGAGCCCTGCATTCAGATCCTCTGCTCCTCTCTCTCTGCCTCTCCCCTCCCCTGTTCAGGCTCTCTTTCAAAAATTAACAAACATTTAAACCAATCAATCAATCCTTATCTACAAACCCCATACAATTGTGGGGAGAGTCACTGGGTTGAAGCAGCTATCGTTTTGATAGGTGGAATCAGAATGGCTTTCAAAACAGGCTCCAACAATTCATTTCCCAGTGTACTTGAGAACAGGATTCTTCCCACAGGCAAATTTATTTTAATTCTTTCTAAATTTTGCCAGTGGCAGGTACTGCCTTCATTTCTACTTCCCTAACACTTGGTTTGGAAGTCTGCTCATTTCTACTTCATGAACTATCAATCTATACACTGTCCAGCTTTTTGGCTTGTCCTAGTCTTCTCAATTTTAAGAATTCTTTGCAGATAACAATCTTTTTATCTGTCATTTGTTATATAAATAAATTTTAATTTTAAAAAACTGTCTTGTAACTATTTATGGCATCACTTTTCATCACTTCTATTTTAATTTTCAAATTATCAAATATGTCTAAGAATATATAAGATACTTAGAAGTATTTGAAAATATTTTCAATATCCAAAGACTAACATTATCTTTCTACCCATATGTTCTTGCTCTTCTCAGTAGTATGTGTCAGGATTCTATTTTTTATTTGTCCCCATTTTCCCTAGGGCTTTTATTACCATACAGATTCTGAACCTTGACAAATGTCTCTTGAAGCCAAATGTGTTGTCTCTAGCTTAAACTATTTATACTCTCAAGGAAGTAGCCGTGTACAGTGTCCAAACAGTACCTTTAGTTATAGCAGCAACTTGTACTTTATTAATGGAAGTAAAACAAACCATTTGGCCCACTTAATGTACTGATTTGTCCTTCATTAAACTGGGATTATGAACACTTTGGGAAAAGGTTCAGCAAAGGATAATAAATGGCACAAACTTCTTCTCTTCAAGTGTTATGTATCATCTATAGAGCAAGAATGAATTACCTCCTTAAACCATTGCTTTCTTTCCTTGAATTATAGATTTTTTTCTACATTAATAGTGTACTCAATACAGTCCATCACAGAAATCTTGAACATTGTCTTTTTTCTATTTTTCTCTACTAGCCTCTACACTCTTAGAAGAAAGGGACTAGAGTTCTCATTCTTTGCACCCTCCAGTGCTAAGTAAAGCAGCAGGCCCTAAATAAATGCTCTCTGTGTGAATACCTATGTGTTACCGAACCTACAGCATTGAAACTTTTATTATTTTCACTCGTATTAGTTAAAACAAAGTAAACGGATTTTTACCTTTCAATGTTTGAATTCTCTTTTTTTGTTTAATTTTTTTTAATGCTTTATTTATTTTTGATACAGAGAGAGACAGAGCATGAGAGGGAAGGGGCAGAGAGAGAAGGAGATACAGAACTGGAAGCAGGCTCCAGGCTCTGAGATAGCTGTCAGCAGAGCCTGACGTGGGCTCAAACCCACAAACGTGAGATCTGACCTGAGCCGAAGCCGGAGGCTTAACCGACTGGGCCACCCAGGCGCCCCTCAATGTTTAAATTCTTAATGTACCACAAATAAAACAATGTAATTTGCTAATATTTGCTGGAGCCCCTCAGAGTTATTATGTTGACCTTAGTGGAATATCGGTGATTACAGAGAACGAACACTATTTCTTCATCCTCTGATTTTACATTTTTACCATCTCATTACTTTGACATTCAATATAAGCTTTAAAAATGTTATTCTCTTCCATAGCACTGAGTTTAACTTGAAGCATTTCCAACATTTTCCTACTCTTATGTATCTTGACCAAAATTTAAAATCATAAATTCCTTGGGGCGCCTGGATGGCTCAGTCAGTTAAGCATCCAACTGCTGGTTTCTGCTCAGATCGTGTTTTCACAGTTCGTGAGATTAAGCCCCATGTTGGGCTTTCCCCTGGCTGCCTGAAGCCTGCTCTGAGATCCTCTCTTTTCCCCTCTCTCTGTTCCTCCTCTACTTACATGTGTGCGTGCGTGCGTGCACGCTCTCTCTCTCTCTCTCACAAAATAGATGTAAAAAAAATACTTAAAACTGTAAATTCCTTGACATTTACCTATCATCTTTAGCCATATTATTTGTTACCTAAAGGTTTGTTCCTGACATCATTCCCCCACCTTCAAATTCTTTAAAATAATTTTTCTGATTTTTTTAAGATAAAAAAAAATCTACATTCTGGCTTCTAATAATTTTTTTAAGAAAAGAGAGAACCAGGAGTGGAGGGGCTAAGAGAGAGGGAGACAAAGGATCTAAAGAAGTGGGCTCTGTGGTGACAGCAGAGTGCCCATTGCGGGCCTCGAACTCCCGGACCATGAGACCATGACCTGAACTGAAGTCGGATGCTTAACCTACTGAGTTAACCAGGTGTCCCGGCTTAAAACAATTTAATGTAACCTTCAGCCAGTGCATGAATTTAATTTATGACATTTTCAAAATTTCCCTGGTTTTGCTTAAATATTACCAATGGGTGAGAATTTATTACTTTAAGAAACAACTACTTGGTCAAAAATTCTTCCTTAAATTATTTCAATACTGTTTTACTTAAACTATAGTTTTCATGAGGCATCTGTGTGGCTCAGTCAGGTTAAGTGTCCAACTTTGGTTTAGGTCATGATCTCATGGTTCGTGAGTTCAAGGCCGGCATGGGGCTCTCTGTTGTCAGCACAGAGTCCATTCAGATCCTCTGGCTCCCTATCTCTGTGCCCCTCCCCCACTCATACTCCCTCTCTTCCAAAAATAAACATTAAAAACAAGCATTAAAATTTATGTGTGTGTGCGTGTGTATAGCTTTCCTTAGGGCCTCACGCATAATGTACAACATTCAATCCACTTACCCAGAACTTCTATATATTTCTCTCTATATATGTATTGAGCCCTTCCTTCAAAAACCTTATAAAGAAACCAATGTTCCGCACTGAACAGATTCCATCTGATGGAACACCTTGAAAACTGCTTTTCTACACGCGAATAACTAATATAATCAATATCTACCCTATGACCAAAGGAAAACATCTCTACGTTGTATTAGACAAAGTAGACTTGAGTGAGTACAACCTGCTTTTGTATCTTTATTTTTTTCCTAAACATAAGGTTACATAGTGATACACACTCTGGTTTATAAAGATATACATTACAGTTAATAGTAGTATTCTCAATTTTTATTTTCATCCAAATTTCACATACCTGGTCAGCTAACATAAGTACAGTTTTCATTGTGAACCTTCTTGAACAGAAATTGAAGAGGTCTTCGAGGCTGGGTCCGAGAAGATCCATAACTAGCACGTTGTAGTCTTTTTCCTGACCATACCACCTAACAAAAGGGGAAAAGCTGGTTATCACTTAATATCACTAAATTTTCAAAACTCTTAAGCCCTAATAATAAGATAGTTTTATTTCTCAGGATGCCTGGGTGGCTCACTAGGTAGAGCATCTGACTCCTGATTTCAGCCTCCAGGTCATGATCTTGCAGTTCATGGTTTGAGCCCCATGTTGGTCTTTGAGCTGACACTGCAGAGCCTGCTTGGGTTATTCTCCCCCCAATCCCCTGCCCCTCCCCTGTGTGTGCATGCTCTGTCTCAAAAATAAACACTAAACAAACAAACAAACAAAAAACAGGTGGCGTTACTTCTCTAATTAGCTTTTATTTATTTATTTTATTAAAGGTATCATAGGAGCACCTGGCCGGATCAGTCGGTGGAGCAAGTGACTCTTCAACTCAGGGTTGAGTTGAAATCTCATGTTGGCCATAGAGATTACTTAAAACCTTTAAAAAATAAGTAGATCAATAATGGAGGTCCCTCAAAAAGTTAAAAACAGAACTACCCTACGACCCAGCAATTGCCCTACTAGGTATTTACCCAAAGGATACAAAAATACTGATTCATGGGAGGGCACATGCACCCCAATGTTTATAGCACCATTATCAATAATAGCCAAATTATCAAAAGAGCCCAAACATCCACTAACTGATTAAAAAAAAAAAAAAAAAAGATGTGGTATCTGTGTGTGCACGCATGCACACACACAATGGAATATTAGTCATCGAAAAGAATGAAAGTGTGCATTTGCAAAGAGTTAAGAGTGTACTGTGCTAAGCAAATGAGTCCAAGAAAGACAAGTAGGATTTCACTCATATGCGGAACGTGAGAAGCAAAACAGATGAACATAGGGGAAGGGGGGGAAAGGAAGACACACTGTAAGAAACTCTTTAACTACAGAAAACTGAGGGTTGATGGACTCAACAGATGACGGGTACTATGGAGGTCATTTGTGATGAGCACTGGGTGTTACATGTAAGTGATGAATCACTAAATTCTACTCCTGAAACCAGTATTATACTATATGTTAACTGAGATTTAATGAAAACTTGGGGAGGGGGAAGAACTTACATGGTAACCTTAATGTTTCTCTTACCAGAGCAATTGAATTCTATACCTATTTGCCACTGATTCCTGTGACCTTTGGCAAATTCCTTAATGTCACCTGATACTACTTCCTATTTGAAGAAATGAAGGAAACTCTACTGGTCTTAAAAACCAAAGATCCTTTTTATTATTAGAATTACTGTCCCATTTACTACCAAGTTGTATTTACTCAGTAATAACTTGCTTTTTTTTTTTTAAAGTAGTCACATTTTTGCTTAGTTTAATTACAGAAAATAACCAGTATTACAACAAAAATGACATTTGCTTTTAACTGGAGCCCTGTTTTCCTTACCCAATGCTTTATTACTGTGGATAAATATACAATTTGTCTCCAAAAATTCAAAAGGAATATCTACTTTTAATTTTAGAGATTCCAAGGGCTAGGTATGACTAGATTAAATTTCGAGTTCCTATATGCCTGTATTTCTTTCTGGTCAGGGTATCTTCCTAAAAATAAGCACCACCATTTAAATTTCAAACTTACCTAGATTATAAATTCTGCTTGTAAAGAAAATTGGCCAGTATAAAAAAATTTTTTTAAGAACAAGTTATTCTAAAACTAGAATGGAATAATTTCTTTGTTAACTCCAATAAAAACTGACACCAGGATTTACCATTTTCTGAGAAATCTGTGTTTTACTGGGTGGTTCACAGTTGGCTAAACATCAGAATTCCGCTCAGGTCATGATCTCCCAGTTTGTTGTGTAAGAGCCCCTTGTTTAGGTCAGTGCTGACAACTCAGAGCCTGGAGCTTGCTTCAGATTCTAGGTCTCCTCTCTTTGCCCCTCCCCCACTCACGTCTGTCTCTCAAAAATAAACAAACGTTAAAAAATATTCAGAAGGGACGAAAAGGCTTAAAAGAATCTGCAGCAAAAACATTAACAAGTATCAGTCTAATGGGAAACTGTTTAGTGCTATTTCTTTTTTTAAATTTTGCTCTAATACATTGTTTTGTTGATATGCTAATTATTTAAAAGAAAATCAAGATTAAAATTAGAGTGTGGGGCGGTTAGTGTTTTTCTAGGAAATGCAAAGGTAACTACTACTACATAGGTTGGCCCCATATTCAGGCACAAGCTCCCTAGAATCTTATGTTAAGCGTAAAAGATCATCAAGTTCTAGTCGTAAGAAGTTCACGTTCCTTCCTATTATTTCTGTTCCAACTATTCTCGAGAACTATTGTGCAAACATGACAAACAACTGCCATCAAACACACAAAAAGGAATCAATGTTCACACCCTTTTGCAGAAAAAGGTACCCTAATGGGAAAAGTTTCTACCTAACCTTTTAGAGATCTTGCCCACTACCAGCCTAAGCAACCGAGCACACCAATGGCAGTGCTGCTCTGTATATATTGTACAGTTTCTAAAACTATAGAAAGTTGCTATAATTTTCCCTCTTCCATCCTTTATTTTCCATATAGAACTTTAACACTCTTCATGTTCATTCAAACATTTACTTGAAAGAAAAAAGTCACAGTGGTGGGTTTTGGGGGGTGTAGGTAGGCATGGAAAGGGGGAGAAGGATAAAAAAGTCAAAAAGGAAAGCAAAACCAACTTTCCTAAGACCACATCTCCTCTCTACATAGACAGATTTGCACCGATGCCTCACTAAGAAACCTACAACAAACACATTTACAACCATCCTTCTAAGCCCAAATACAAACCTGAAAAGTAAAATGTACACATTCATATTTCATATCTTCATGCAATTACACCAGACTTTCACAAAGCACTTTCTGAGAAGTCAAAGTAAGCCTTTAGCAATATTCCCTTAATAATTAGAAACTGGAAAGAACTGGATGAATTTCAGAAACACATTTTTTAAAAAATCTAGAAATGGGGCATTTTCCTCCTTACCTGCATAAGCGTATATAAGACATATTTGCTATTCTCAACATCAAAAACAGTCCATAAAAAGTCCATAAAATAGAAATGTTGCAAAGGTATTTTTCTCCAGAGAACAACCGTGCACTTCTAAATTAGGTCTTCCTGCTCTACAGAGATTCATACTATGAATTCCTTCAGCCTAAGTGACAGGTGTTTGTATCTTTCATACTTTCTTTTAGTCTCAAGGAATATATAGCTTATTTCCTAGAGTTAACACCTCACTCCCCATCTGTGCTTTCCACCTGTCTAACTCACCTACACATTAAGACACACAGATTAGGACCCAGAACAGTCTACCACTTATCCAAATGCTACTTATTCCATTTCTACCCTCACCTCCATGTTTTCCTCTTCTTTTTTTTTTAATGTTTATTTTTGAAAGAAAGAGAGGAGAGAGGAGGAGGGTAGGTAGGGGCAGAGAGAGGGAGACGGAGGATCTGACAGCACAGAGCCTGATGTGGAGCTCAAACTCACAACTCTGAGATTATGACCTGAACAGAAGCTGGGCCCTCCCAGGGGCCCCTCTGCTTCTATTCTAAATGAGCTTCTAACTCCCCACTTTCAATCTCAAAATCTGAATACCCAGATGCCATAGAAGTCTTCCTTAAGTGGTCTGTTCCACACTGGTCCCTTATTTCACTGAATTCCCACAGCCACTGGCTACTACTAATATCCACAATCAACCCCTTTGACAATACAGTATCAGGTGCTATTACTTTGATGTTTCTGCCTCTATACCTGGGAGAATGAGGCTGTTTGTTTGAAATACAATACCCACAGAATGTGAGTAAAGAGCAAGCACTAACCTGATTCTTTGAGATTATTTAACGCATCAAACTGACTGTGCTAAGGAATGCTGGACTAGCTGGTAAAACATTACTTTGGGGTGTCTGTGAGGATGTCTCCAGAGATTAGCATTTGAATGACAGAATAGGTAGAGATCACCTTCTCCAAAGTGGAAGGCTTGAATAAAAAAGGGGATAAAACTAAGACAAAGGAAGGGAAAATTCACCCTGCTCAGAGCTGTGACGTCCATACTGGCTGTCCATGCCTCTGGTTCTCAGGCCTTTAGGCTTGGGACCAGAGCTACACCGCTGGCTTTTCTGGGCCTCCAGCTGGCACACCACAAACTGTGGTACTTCTTTGCTTCCACAGGTGTGAGCCAATGCCTCATAATAAATATTTCTGTGTATCTATATATAACCAATTGGTTCTACTTCTCTGGAGAGTCCAGACTAATACATGGGTAGCCACTGTATTTGTCCTGTTCACAAGTCTACATTCCCAGTATCCAGCACAATGCCTTGTCCGCGGGGGATGCTCGGTAACATCTGCTGAATTAAAGAAAGAAAAGCCATATTACAGGCTCTAACAGGCTAAGGAGTGCTTGACGTGGCAGATGAGAAAAACAAAACAAGAAATACAAAAACACTCTGTACTGCAAGTGTAAAATCATCAGGAAGACTCTACTCACCTTTGATTCAAATTAGCCGAGTAATTACAAAAGTTTAAAAGTGACATACATAGGGCACCTGGGTGGCTCAGTCAGTTAAGCGTCCAACTCTTGATCCGGCTCAGTTCATCAAGTTAGGGAAATCTAGACCCATGTCAGAGGAGCGAGTGTGGAGCCTGCTTGGAATTCTCGCCCGTCTTCTTCCCCCACTTGTGCTCGGGTCTCTTGCATGTGCTCTCTTTCTCTCTCAAAAATAAGTAAATAGGGGCCCTGGGGAGGCTCAGATGGTTAAGTTTCCAACTCCTGCTTTTGATTCAGGTTATGATCTCATTGTTCAGGAGTTCAAGCTCAACGTTGGGCTCCACACTACAAGTGCTAGAGCCTGCTTGGGATCTCTCCTCCTCTCTGACTTTCTCCAGCTCTTGCTCTCTCCCCGCCCACCCCACCAAAATAAATAAATGAAGTTAAAAAAACAATATAAACAAACAGACAGACGGACATTTAAAGGTGATATTCTTAACAGGTAGAGGTTTCTTCCTTGTGCCTTTTATCTTCCCATCTTCAGGTCATTAATCTCAAAGTCTTTACTGAACAACTAAAAACTATGAGTGCTGAATTAGTGCTATAAAAGATAGCATCGCCATTCTCAAGACATGGTATATCAAACTTATTTTCTTGCCAACTTATCCTCATCCAATCTTTATGTTCCTTTTTGTGAGGGTAGAAAATAAGATCTGGTCTAGGGATGGCACCTGGGTGGTTTGCTCACTTAGTTAAGCATCCAACTTTGGCTCAGGTCAGGATCTCACGGTTCTTGGGTTCCAGCCCCGCATCAGGCTCTGTGCAGCCAGCTTCAGATTCTGTATCTCCATCTCTCTCTGCCCGCCCCCTGCTCCTATTCTTGTCTCTCTCTCTCTCTAAATTAAATGAACATTAAAAAACAAAAAAAAGATCTGGTCTAGTACAATCTTTCTGACCCACCCCCCCACAAGCCTAAATTAACCAGACTCTAAAAGAGGGGTTCTCTCAACCACAATACAACCCCCCTATTCTCAACTTAAATACTAGCGTATCAAATCCTTCTGGTACTATGTTCATTTGATTACTTCTGGAAGCTGCAGGCATCTATGAACTTGAGTCAGACCCTGTAACCTCTAAGCCAAAATTCTCCTTACTTATTAAGCTCCATCTTATTAATGGCACTCATCACGAAAACAACCAATAATGCAAGACAGGTCGACTACACCCTCATTAGTGGTAACTCTTTAGCCCTTTTTGAAAACAGAATAGACACAGAACTAAATACAGGTTACCTCTTGGTTTTTTATTAATTCTCAATAAACAAGACTGCTGTATAATTTTCATTCTCCTTAAGCTTCCCTGGCCATAACTGCTCTGTAGATGTGTGGCCTTTTTTAAAAATACAAGATACCTTGAATTTAATGACCTACACTTGATTTCTCTTGCCACCAACAACTTAACAGCATCCATCTAATTCTTCCTCTTGCAACTTCATGTTTAAAATACAATGCAGATTTTAAAAGGCTAGCAACACATAATTTTTATCCATAATCCTTTGAATTTGTAACTTGCAGAAATACCTCTATAATGGTTTTCGATCCAGGGTATTTTCACCAGAGAAAAGACACTCAATGCTATTTGGCTACTGTAGTAAACTGAAAAATCAAGTTTAATAAAGAAAACACCATGGAATACCCAGAACTATAAACACAAAGAGACATTAGACGGATTTCTCCATACTGACAACTTATGTAGACATGAAATAATTAAGAACCACAGTTTTAGCTGTAGGTGTGGCAGTCAAAGCAATAACTGATACTACGATGATTTCAAGAAATTTTAGATATTAACTCAATCTTTTAATTCTTTCTTAGAACTGTTCAACCTTTTTTACCTGGCTGACTTTCCCACCTTTACAATCTCACAAGCCTGGGAGGGCACTGATAAACATGGAAGTCACTGGCTATTAAACAAGGCGAGTAAGGGAAAAAACAAATGGGGGCGGGGAGAGAAATATTGAAAATCTACCAAATGAATGACCAACCTCGCATCAAATGTATTTAGCTACAATGACAAAGAACTTGTCCAAACAAGTTGGAGAATGGAGGTGGAGTAACTTGTTCTATACCAAAATCTCTACAACTTTCTGGGACTGCAGATCTCCCTCCCACCTTTGGTAGTCTGATAGTCTATGGACTCCTCAGAATATTTTAAATGCAGAAAATAAAATACATGGCATTATAAAGGAAAATTACAGGGAAATTTCACTATAATAAAAGTACTTAAATTTGATACAATAATGTACAAGCTCTTTACTAGTGCATTAAATAATGATATGGGGCAGATCTAACTAATACAAAATTATGAAGCAGCAATGAGTGTAAACAATATTCTGAGATTTCTGCAACAATAATGTTATTGAAATATGGTGATAAAGCCATAAGGCACTGCCAATGATAGTAGAGATTTCTTGCCTGTATTTGTAACAGACATAGATTTTCCCCAATTTACCATGGGGTTATGTTCTGATAAACTCATCGTAAGTTGAAAATATCCTACATCAAAAATACACATAATATACATAATATACTGAACGTTATAACTTAGCCTAGCCTACCTTAATCGTACTTAGAACACAAATTTAGCCTACAGTTGAGCAAAGTCCTCTAACACAAAACCTATTTTACAAGAGTGTGTTCAACATCTCTTGTTATTTGTTAACTACTGCTCTGAAAGGGGAAGACGGACTGACTGCATGAGTACAAGCAGCTGGAAGGTACCGGGGGGTTATTCTCGAGAGCCCCTGGCTGACTGGAAGAGGCCCTGCCACAGCGGCCCAGCAGCCCCATGAGGAGTCACACTGTGTACTGCTAGCCTGGGGAAAGAGCCAACTCCACAGTCCAAGAATGCTTTCTACTGAATGCATATCACTCTTGCACGACCATAAAGTCTACAACTCCTAAGTCAGTCAAACGATCTGACGCCTGGGACCATCTTACGAGATTCAGTTAGAAGGTCATGAAAATAAAGATGTAATTCTTCCCCCTATATACCACTTGAGAGGATAGAGGGAGGGATATCTGTACCAGATTAAGAATCCTTGTTTCAAAACCATTTTTTTTATTTTATTGTTTTTTATTTTAATTCTAGTATAGTTAACATGCAGTGCCTTTCAGTTGGTTCAGGTATACAACACAGTGATTCAACAATTCTATACAGTGCTTAATGCTTATCATCAGTGTACTCTTTAATCCCCATCACTTATTTCACCTAGTCCCCCCTTCCTTGAAACCAAGTTTTAAGGTAAAGAAACCATAGAGTAAGACCTTAAAAGCTGGGCATCAAATGTTATGTTGTGCTCAGCAATACTATCATCAACTAAGATCATTTGTTTTCCTTCTCCATCCTAACCCTCCTGACTGCTACTACTAATCCTTTGCAGACAATATCGCCCCCAAGATCTCTGAATTAATGCTGTAACATTTTCATAACTATCAGTCTCCCTGTTCCCTGCCCTTTGCCTTCAAAGATGCATAAATGTACCTTAACCCAAAAAAACACAAAACCAAATAATGTGCTTTGATATGTATCATTACCCAGTACTAAAAGTACTATTCATTCAAACATTCAGGATTTATGGTATCTAACAAGACAAAACCAAGTAATTCCTGCTCTCGTCGTTACAGCACAGTGTGTGTATGCAAATAAATAAGTAACACAGTTGATGGACAGACCAGTGCTGAGAGGGCCCAAATTATGGCAACCCAACCTATCTTTTAGAGGAAGTCATTTCATTTCATGAATTGATCCTTGAAGTGTAAAATGGCCCATGGCCAGCTAAGGGATGGATGGGAGTCAGCAGGGTGCCTAAAGTTCGGTTTTCACAGCAAACCAAAAGTAGCCAGTATGGTTGGGACACAGTGAAACAAGGTCACCTTATTTTCTTGCTCACCAGTTAACTTGTTGAAAATCTAGTTTCTTTTTTTTTTAATGTTTTATTTATTTTTGACACAGAGAGAGATAGAGCATGAGAGGGGAAGGGGCAGAGAGAGAAGGACACAGAACCGGAAGCAGGCTCCAGGCTCTGAGCTAGCTGTCAGCACAGAGCCTGACGCGGGGCTCGAACCCACGAATGTGAGATCTGACCTGAGCCGAAGTTGGAGGCTTAACCGACTGAGCCACCCAGGCGCCCCGAAAATCTAGTTTCAATCTGCCATCTTACTCTCATTTTTTTTTCTTGATTCCCAGCAAAATGATTATCATTCTCAGCATACTACCCCAAACTATATTTCAAAGATCACAAATGGGGGTGCCTGGGTGGCTCAGTTGGTTGAGTGTCTGACTCTTGGTTTTGGCTCAGGTCATGATCTCGTGGTTCATGAGTTCAAGCCCCATTGTGGGCTCTTGGCTGGCAGAGCCCACTTGTGATTCTTTCTTTTCCTCTCTGCCTCTCCCCTGCTTACACTTGCTCAGCTCACTTGCTCTCTAAATAAATAAACTTAAGAAAAGAAAAAGGTCACAAATGATCTTTGTCAGTCCTTCCTGCCACTGTTCTAATGTCAGTAGTAGTATTACAGGAAGACAAATGTGGAGAATGGACAATATACCTATAATCCCAACTATAAAAGCTTTATCAAATCTTTAAAAGAGCATTCTGAGTAGAGACAGAAAGTAGATTAGTGGTTGTCTAGGGCTATCTGAAACTGAAGATAAGCGCTGTTAGGAATCGTTAACAAGCTCTGTAGGTAATAATCATGCGTAGTTGATGGTTGAGAAATGCTAAGCAGGATTCATAGGGAATCATAATGTTAAGGAAACATAACCTCACACTGAGATTTATACATTTCCTCTTAATTTTCAGCAAGAGAGGTGAATTCACAACTATATGCCAAACGCATGGCATGTGCTCAAAAAGAATGGTAGTCTCAAAAATTTCCATCTGTAACTGAAATGTGCCTAGTATCTTTAACTATGCCTGGCACATAGTAGGCACTTACATGTGTTTGCTGACTGAATGAAAGAAATGCTTGCTTATCTTCTAGGAGATGTTATAAAATTTATTAAATTCACCAAGATACTTTTGAACATTTAAGCTCTTGGTAGAAGCGCAGAAGCTAATGTTACTCTGTTCTTGAGGAGGGATACAAAGTATGAATTTCATGGAGGTTCAAACATGGGAACACCAGGCTTTCAGTAAGTGGAACCCTCTGGTAAGAAGAATTATAATTGGGTTCCTGAGTGACTCAGTCAAGAGCTGGACTCTGGATTTCGGCTCAGGTCATGATCTCATGGTTCATGGGTTCAAGCCCCACCATCAGGCTCCACACGGACAGTGCAGAGCTTGGTTGGGATTCTCTCCCCCTCTCCTTCCCCCTCGCTCACTCTCTCTCAAAAAAACTAAAAACCTTTTTAAAAAGATTCTCTCTCCCTCCCTCTGCCCCTCTCACTTGCTCTTAAAAAAAAAAAAAAAAAAAAAAAGAATTGTAATCCAGTGAAAACAGCCCAAAAGAAAACAATCTAACCTCAATACATAATGAACAGTAGAGTAAAGGAATGGAAAAGAAGAGTATTTATGTAAAGGCATAAAAAACTCCAGTCTGCTTGGAAAGAATTTCATTACTTTATAGTTGTTAACCAAGAACAATGTATTAAACATTTATATAACTAAAAAATCTGGAAATTGACACTTAGAACTTGCAAAATTTTCATGCTATTACTTTCCAACAAAGTAGCTCATAATCAGACCTTATACTCTCCTTTCTGTGAAAGTCACATTGAGGACAGAAAAGTCTGGCAGTCTAGGCAAATATAGCCGATTAAGTACTTAGAGTAACTTACAGGTGAGCTGAAATACAGGAGACCCTCAGTTTCAGGTTAATTTGCACATCTCTCCACTACACACTTAATGGAGGCATGATGAAACAAATGAAACATATGGATGACCTACATGATGCAGGCTTAGCCACTGGTCACCATCATGTCTCCCTTAAAGAAAATCCTCTACTACAAAAGTTGCAAAGTCCTTATGTTGAACTAGAACCAAAAGACACTGCAAAATGCCAACACCACTAAGAGATACTAAGAGATGTTAATAGATACTTAGTTGATAAATGTCCACAACAGCAAGCCTTCACTAGGAAATTCATGAACAGTAGCATTTATAATATGGTAGTACTTTTGCACAGCATTCAAAGCTGAAGGAACTAGTGCAATCACATTTCTATTGTGTAAATTGGCAGTCAGTTACTGAGTTCATCTGAATACTTAAGAAATACTAAGTACTACCGGAATGATAAATATTCCCATTAGGAACTACACATGCATCAGGTACTCCTGAAGTTCTATAAATGTGTAGAAGCAAACTTTCTACAGGGTTCCATTAACAAAGTAAATGCACATAAATAAAATAGAAACAGAAGTTCCTTATTATGAATCATTAGTGCCTTTTTACCTGACACTATTCTAAGAAACATAAAATATGCCTCTCTCAGCAAGACATGGTTCTTTTCCTAAAGAAATTTCTGGAATGCTTTCTTGTGGAATGTTATCTGAGTCATATTGAGTACAAAAATGATTTCAAAGATTGGTGTTAGATACTTTTCAGAAATCAAAGAATTTGATTATATGGGATTACAGTGTACTTTCCAACGCCATGTTTCTTGGTATAGGATTGCCTGAATTAACCTAATTCATAGGAGTAGATAAAATAAGAAACCAGTCTTATTGAATTATAGTGGATGGGTGTGAGCAGGGAAGCACTATTATAACCTTGAAATATGGTGCAGTAAAATGGTTCCAAAAACTCTTGTGGCACATCAGAATCACCTGATGAGCTTTTATCTTGATGCCTAAGGCATACCCCAAATCCATTATATCAAAATATGTAAAGGGTGCCCGGGGCCACTCAATTGGCTAAGCATGGAACTTAAGATTTCAGCTCAGGTCATGATCTCACAGTTCAAGAGTTCAAGCCCTGCGTTAGGCTCTGCACTGGTAGTATTATGCTTGGGATGATCTCTCTCAAAATAAAATTTAAATCAATCAATCAATCAATCAATCAAAATACGTAAGGTTACGAGCCAAGTCTCAATTTTTTTTTAAAGCTCTCCATGATTACAACGAGCAGCAAAATTCAGGAACCACTAGCATAGTCTGAATAGGCAGTAAGATCTATGTAAACAACACATTAGCCATGTGACTTTAGGCAAATTAACCACTCTCACTCTTGTATGAAACCCCCATTACAGGACGTTGTAATGACTAAAGACCACGTACAATGTCTGAATAATGGTCAAGTCTACTTTTCTTTCCTGCACATAGATGGATAAAGGAGTATTCAGCCACACTGAATTCAACCAAGTACCCACTTACTTCAGTAGTATGTATTAACATTATAAATAAAACTTAAGACCTAGTTACTCTTACAAAATTCCTTTCATAAATGAAAACTGACATTACGAATTATAGAATTCTAGGTTGAAATCTAGATGACATCACAGACAGATCCCTAACTCTTGACTCTCATATAGTGCTCCTTCCATTTTCCTTTATATTGAGGTTCAGAATGTACTCTCCAGCTCGATCTTTTGTGCAACACTTCCAAAGTCCCCATTAAAACATATCTCACTGAAGACTTTCAGAAAAGAGGCAGTTTTCTGGTTCTTTCGCAGAGAATAAGGCAAAGATCTCCATTGCCACTCGTGTTCATCACCCCCACCTGATTATTTCATTAGGCAAGTTGTGATAGACAAGTTTTATCATGGCGATAAATTAATAACCTGTGGTCTTGCATATGGATGGACAAATCAACATCATATCCAGAAAAAAACAGTATGTAAAAATAATCCAAAAGGCCAACTTAAAAAAACATCAAACCTACTTTGTCACAAAATGTAGTTTACCAAGGATTAGCAGCATTAAAAACAAAACCCAAGGGTGCCTGGGTGGCTCAGTCGGTTAAGTGTTCAACTCTTGGTTTTGCCGGCTCCTGGGTTGTGGGATCAAGCCCCGTGTGTCAAGACTCTGTGCTAACGGCATGGAGCCTGATTGGGATTCTCTCTTTTCCTCTCTCAGCCCTTCCCCCTACTCTCCCTCTCTCAAAATAAATACACATTAAAAACATTTTTAAAAAATCAAATATGCTTTATCTCAAGAGTGTGTGGGTCATACCAGTGTATGCATTTGATGAAACTCATCTGATGGCACGTTAAAGTTGTGCATTTTACCATATATAAATTACATTTCCTTTTTTAAAATTACATCTCATTTTAAAAAAAAACATTCAAACATGCATTAGTCCATGTTATGTGATTACTGATCATTTAAATTTCATAAGCCACCTGAGATTGTTTTGGAAACAAAAACAGTAACAAAACCCATTATTGTAACTAAGTATTCATTTTTATTTCGAAACCTATTAAGGTACTCCCCTAACCTCAGAAAAACAACTGTTAAAGTTAAGGACTGATAATAATATACTAAAAGAAGCTTAAATGATTCAATGTATAACATTTGTTTCAAATTCAATTTATAACGTTTACAGACTTCTTGACATTAAAGCTCCTCACTATACAGGGACAAATCAGAGAACAACCTCATTAAATGATACTTTATGTACTTTGAAACAAAATGGTCTAGCTCTAAAAATGCTTGTAGTTAAAGTACATAAATACATATTCTACACAAGGCCTCACACGTATTTACTCCTATTTTAAGCTACAAATCAATATTGTCCAAAGTAAGTTCTCATCCTGCATTCCTTGGAGCCAAAGGGGGCAATAAAAATTCTAAGTCTTTTGTTAAATAAAACAAACATTAAGTAACTTGTATTTACACAATAGATTTTCAGTTTCTCTGAGACCAAATGCCAAAAACTGAAGGAGGCATAGTATGAAAAGCTGTGGGGTATATGAGCAGGCATGACTTGACCTTGAAAGGTGAAAATGGCTCAGAAAAATTAGGAGTTAGGAGACTCTAGTAACCTTTCTGAGAATCAGCAGTCTAATTTGTATTATGAGATAATAGGCTGTATCTCTCAGGTTTCATTTAGCTCACAAATGCTACTAAATTCATTATATTATTCCACAACTAGAAACCCATTACAAGCCAACGTAAAGCACCTTTAAGTATATTGTGGATTCAGTGACCACGAGTTAAAAATCGCATTTCTCATGCATCCAGTGATCTGTAACAAATAATGACCTACCCAGTGCAGATGGCATCTTTGTTCTCAGATAACAGCAGAACTTACTTGCGAGCTATATGCTCAGTGCCAAAAAGCTAACATTAAAATTTAAGCTGCTTTTAACACTGAAGAGTAAAGATTAACTAGTACTTTATAAATATCTTCTATAATACCTAAGTTTCAGAGAGGACAAAAAAGACCAATGTGGTTAAAAAAACAAGGTAACAATTCTCCCATGCCCCCTCCCATCGTCTTTATTCATTTCCCAATAAAAATATATTCCACTAATTTACCTCCTTCTAAATGGTCACTGATAGTTTATCTGATGCATTTTTGATAGTCTTGAGTGTGGTCTCTGCACAAAGTGAAGATTCAAAGGTAAAACCTAGATTTAACATCAAACTGTGATGAAATGCTGTCGAGCTACTATCATCCAAAAACTCGTCTTAAAATTTCAGGGCTGGAAGTTCTGAGATCAACTAGGCCAACAACCTTGTTCAATTAAAATCCTACCCAAAGGCTCAATACACAAAATTGTTTTTCTAGAAAGTAAGAAACCCTAAACCTTTCTGTCCAGTATTCTCCTTGCCTATTCCAACAGAATTAGAAAACTACTAACTCGGTAAAATCCTCTTTGCATTTCCTATACAAGGAAACTAACTGATAAGCCCCAAAGAGGTTAAAGGACTGACTGACCCCAGATCACTCTGTCCATATCCATGACAAATCTAGAGCTTGATAGCATAAATGCTTCCTTAGAGATCATGTTAATTCAATTCAAATTGAGTAGCACAACAGAGGGTTGTAACAGATATACAGTCATTTTTAAATATATATTTTTTAGATATTTTGAGAGCAAAAGGGCAGACAGAGACAAAGAGAAATACAGTAATTTTTAACGAGCTTCCAGCAGTCAATTAACGATTTTAGTTCTTCAACTAAAGAATGACCCTAGTTTCTTAAAAATATGGAGACTGACCACCACCCTCATTCCTGGGCGTTACACCCACACTGGATGCTACGCTTCCACAGAACAATAGATCCCTTACTATTTTTAAATCAGGTCTGCTATGTGGGCCAGTAATTTTGAGCCCTTGTTTTAGAATAGATATCCCAAAGTATCTTAAAATAAATTGGGGGGAGGAAGGCAGGGAAGAAAATGAGTTAAGCGTAATTGCAGCAAATTCCAAATTTTTAAAAAGTAAGCTCTGTGCCCAACAAGGGACTTGAAATCATGACCTCGAGATCAAGAGTCACATGTTCTACTGACTGAGCCAGCCAGGCACCAAAAATCTAAATTTTTTATATTTATATCCATCTAAAAAAAGGATAACACACAGACTTATTTAACCTCAATAAACTAATGTCAATTTCATTCAATATTTACCAACTAAATATTTATTGTATATATGCTATATATAAGTAACGTGGAAATAATGGGGAACAAAATGAGGGGGTGGGAAGTTGTAACCACCCAAAAAAGAAAGAATGTTTATATTTAAGTCTTTGTTACCCTTTTCACTTCAGCAGAAAAACAGTTCTCTCACACTTCACAGCCAATGAACCACTACTGTTCCTAGTACCAGACCACTCCTAAAACAGATTTACTCATTCCCCACCCTCCTCCAAGGACTACCTTCTGCATTAGGGACTACTCCCAGAAGCCACCTGGCATTCTTGGATGCCGTCCCCAACCAGTTCAACTGAGCTTTCTTCCCTAAAGCCAGATCCTGAAATACCAGCGCCTCTCCCAGGAAGCGTTAATTTGAAAGCCAGGTTAATCTCTCTTCAGCCCCACCCAGTTTATAACTACAACTCTCTCTGCACTCAACATCCTATAATAGATGCCTATTATTTTGCTCATAAGTTAATTTCATTTACTCATGTGCTTATTCAGTGTATTAGGCATTGCCCTTGTTGGTCTAGATCAGCACTGTTCTTAAATAAAAGCTACCAGATGAAAGGGTTTAGCACTGAAAATGCCAGATGCTTAATGCTTTTTGAAAAAATTTTTGAACACATTAAACTCAACCTGATTTGTGAAATTTATAAAACCTCCCAACATGGATGACTCTAAAGAGCATTATGCTAAATGAGAGATGTCAGACACAAATGACCTCATACTGTATGACTACATGGATGTGAAATTCTAGGGTAAACTACAGTGATGGAAAGCCTATCAGTAGGGCTAGAAGTGGAGGGATGTATTTAAAGGCAAAAGCAAAGGAGTTTAAAACTTTGGGTCTAATGCATGGACTTTTTATTTTGAGGGAGGAAAAAACCTAGATATCACCGCCCCCCAAAAGCAGGTTTTCTTGGGGGGCAGGGGAAATAGGAATCACTTAAAATCCCCCATCATGTTGTATTTCACATTATCTACCTTATAAAATAAACCTAGAATTTCCTTCCAAATGATTTACTGTATCACTTACAACCAAAAATATCTACCAGCACTGGAGATTTTTAAGGTTAGTATTACTCTGGTGGTTTCCACATCTGAATTAATGTGTGCAATCCAGTCCTTAATGCATGAGGAATATAAACTGGCATAGAAAAAGAGATTACATTAACTATCATTCTACTTAGTTCGTAGCTCTGATTCTTTTTGCAAATGTTATTGTTTGAGCAATTGCTGGAAAATGGCTTGGCTTTAAACTATTTTAGCCTCTATTCTAGGTAGATGCTCTTTAATCTCAAAGTCAAATTAAGAACCTTTAAAGTTAATCATTTAAAAAAACAAAACTCAACGTCCGGTCATCTTTTATCCTGATCACTATTACCATTTGCCTTCACCAGTATCCTTTCCTCCCAAAAGGCTACAGTTTCCCCATGCGAAGAGTTACCCGCTAAGTAACTCAACAGGTTAAAGCTACTTACCACAGTGTGGCTATGTGATTAATCTTCCTTTTAAACAACTGATTTGAGTCCATTTCAACACAGTAGTGCTGAAACTGCCTTTGCCATTACTCATAAAAATTTAGTGCACAAACTGAAATGTGGCGAATATTACCCTTCATGAAAGAATAGTTAACACTCTGAAAGGGACTATGAAGGATTTCGCATAGTATAATTTAACAATTTCACGTCGCCTCTGCTGCAGAGATCACAAACAGACTGTCATTATGCCGTCTCCTTCCTTGAACCCCACCGCAGCCTACAGCTTTATTCTCGGCTTTTCAAAGGTTTAATCCACTTAGGGCCGCTAACGGGGGATTCAAGGAAGGGTAACTTGTGGACCCAGGCATAGAAAAGGGCAGGAATATGTGGTTGAGTCACGTCGTTCCGCCATTTTCTAAGCGGAGGAGGAAGACATGTTGGAACAAAAACACAACAAAAGAGCAGCCATTTCCCAAGCCAGCTCCAATAGCAACGCGAACTGGCCGAACCCGGTCACTTGGCAGCTTCAAATCCATTTCCCTGGATAGACCTAAGAACATCAGAGGTGCCGGCGTAAAGAAAGCAACAGACAACCCTCCCGCGTAGGGATCAAAGATGACCCACACACACCTAACTGCAAATGAAAGCCTCGGGAAGAATGACGGAAGCTAAATGGAACACAGTGTAACAAACTGAAATTCTACACGAAGTTGGCAGACCAAAAATGTACTCGGTGATTGTGGTGTCTCACGGTTCATAAAAAACCACCGGCTATAGTAAAACCCAGGAAACTCAAAAAGCAAGGCCCGGATTCAGCTGGCGCTATTTACCTACCTCTGCCCATTCCCCCCATTCCGTCCTTCCCTCGGTGCGCCGCCTGTTTGCTTATGGGTTCTTACCGTATGTGGGGGATGCCAACCCCACCTTGAAGAATCTTATAGAGTTTGCTCTCGTACAGCAACTGGGGATGCCTGGCCTTCTGAGATTCTAGCTTCACTGCCACTTCCTGCAGGGGAAAGAGGGGATGATGGCATCAACATCCCTAAGGATTCAATGTCACTTGGGAAAGGAGGGGACACGTTAGCAAAGCTCCAACTCAACACTACACGGTGAAGTAAGAGGCTCAGAAGCGAAAGGTCTCTTTGCAATTAGAAAACGAAGCAACCAAGCCTCAAAGGCCTCTTCAGGGGGTAGTGACGAAACCGGCACGTCCTCGAAGGTGAAGGCAAATGATTCATCCAGAAAACGTAATGAAAGGTTTAGAAGGAAACTGACGATCGAAAGCAAAAACCCCAATAAATCCATATGAGGAAAAAATGGGGATCACAGCAAGGCGATTTTGCCGTTCTCACCTTAAACGACGGCTCAAAAAGTTCGGTTAAGGTGCATTTTCAACAAGCTGGGAAACTTCATAGTTCTCCCACCCTTTCTATTGGGTTCTTTGCCTTTTAGGGAAAGAGAGCGGGGGAGGCTCCTAAGCCGGGAAAACTGGCTCCCTCTGGACTCCCCTCCCCAGTACGTGCGTGAGGTGGGGAAAGGCCTGAGCACTTTGGGGGTTGGGGCGGGGGGGTGAGGACTGGCGCAGGGTGATCGTGAACCCCACCCCAGGTGATTACCTCGCCGTTGGTAATGTTGATCGCCAGATATATGTCCCCGAAGGAACCAGACCCGATCTTCCGTACCAGTTTATATTTCCCTCCGACAATGAACTCGGCCTTGGAGCCGCTGCTGCTCGCCATCCTGAGAGACGAAGATGGAGGCTGGGGCCAAGCCCCGACACCTCTCGGGGGAGGACAGAGGCCGCTGGGGCTCGTCCACGGAGCAAGGCTGCGGAGGAGGGCGGCAGGAAACGGAAAGCGCTGGTTCTTTCAAGGCGTTACAGGGCCCAGGATCGGTCAAGGGGAACCCGATCACCGCCGCTCAGTCAGGCTTCTTTTTGTCAGGCCGCAGCTTAGGAGAGGGTTCTCGCGGTTACCAGGCTGGGCCACTTGTTTCTGGGCGGCTGCCGCTGCCTCGCTTTCACGGCGACGTCGCGGGCCGGAAAAGGGGCGCGGTGGTTTAGGGCGGCGATACCGCTGCCACCACTGCCGCCGGCTCCCGCCCGGAGGGACCCCTGTCACTCCGCCGACGCCGCCATCTTGTTACTCCGGCTCCAGCCAACACAAAATGCCCCCAGTCCCCGGGAGCCGCTTCTTCACGGCGCAGAGCACTCTGGGAAAGGGATCTCGGGCGCTAGCCCCGGAGGGTCGGCAACCAGAGGGAGGGCGGAACCGGATCCGTGAGAGTCGCGGCCCACGCTCCGAGCGTCACCCCGTCACCGCCCAATCACGCATGCGTAAGACAACCCTGCTGATTGCGCAGGCGTGCGATGAGCTCTCCTCACCACCCCCAAGCCCGGGACTCACTTCCACTTCCGGTTGGTGGGTCTTCCTATCTTGCTACCTGTTAATCAGTTACCGCCTTGTATCTGAAAGGCCCTGGGGCTCGTGGCCTTTCGAGCTTGTTAGGAAGGAGTCACCTTCATTTTTCATGGAAGATGCGAACTTCTGGCCTCCTTGGGAGTTGGTTTCTGGCCTTTGCTCCTCGTTTGATGCGCTTTTTAATCTTTGATCTCTCCTCGGGCCACTCCCTCAGACCGGCCTATTCCGGCCCAATTCTGTTTTGCTAGAGGCTGTCACCTCTGGCCGAGAGGAAGAGAAAAGCAGCCGTGGCCGGGCTGGGTTTGTTCAGAGCTCCCGGTTTTGGCAGAGTCTAGCTCATTAGTCTTAGGAACTAGAGTCCTGCGCTTTATGGAGTGTTGGAGAAGCTCGGATTACAGGAAGGTTAAAGAAGAAAAGCGGGAGTTATCCTGCCGCCCTTATGTCTTTGTGTTGTTGCTCCGCTGATACAGTTGGTCCCCAGGGAAAACACCTAATACCCGACTCACAATTTTAGTGGCAGATCGGTCAACAGAATGAAATTTACAACTGTGGAAAACCCGCATGTAGAAGTTATTCCCACCCTCCGCTTCCCACCACCCCCAAAACTCCGTAGAGTCTGGTCATGTTGAAAACTGCAGTCCTGACCCAAACAACATAGAGTGGAAAGAACTGTTACAAAAGTAAAATCGATAATGTTTAAAAAAGCAACCGTTAATGTTACTGTTAACATTTCTACAGTAAGATTCTTTACTAAAACTTGATTGTATGGAATACTACATGGCTATGAGAAAATGAAATCTGGCCATTCATTAACAATGTGTATGGAACTCGAGGATGTCATGCTAAGTGAAATAAGTCAGGCAGAGATGAACAGATACCATAAGTTTTCTTTCACTCATAAATGGAACAAGAGATACTTAAGAGGACCATGGGGGAAGGGAAGGCGGAAAAATAGTTGTGGAGAGGGAGGGAGGCAAATCTTGAGAGACTTGAATACTGAGAACAAACTGAGGGCTGAGTGGGGAGGGGTTGCAGGGAGGAGGATGATGGGCATGGAAGAGGACACTTGGGATGAGCACTGGGTGTTATATGGAAACCAACTTGATAATAAACTATAAAAGAAAAAAACCTTGATTGTAAAAAGTCAAATTTTGACCACATTTTGGTTTACAAAATTTGACCCAAGAAAACGGCTGAGTAGTAATGATTACAAAAGAAAGCTCTGTAAGCTGATGCTATCATCTGTAATATGAATCAAACCCTCATGAATGAATCAAACCTCACTTGTAAAAATTGAAACGAAATCTCTCAAAATAATTGCATTAAAATGGAAATGGAAAGGGGCGCCTGGGTGGCTCAGTCGGTTAAGCCACCGACTTCGGCTCAGGTCAGATCTCACATTCGTGGGTTCGAGCCCCGTGTCAGGCTCTGTGCTGACGGCTAGCTCAGAGCCTGGAGCCTGCTTCCAGTTCTGTGTCTCCTTCTCTCTCTGACCCTCCCCCTCTCATGCTCTGTCTCTCCTGTATCAAAAATTAATAAAACATTAAAAAAAATAAAATGGAAATGGAAAAAGAATGTAGACCTGACTGCAAACTTGAAAGCTTATTAAATAATTAGCAATGGAGTTCATCCTGAAAGATATCTTTAACAAAATTCCTCCATGTGATTCTGATGCTGACTTAAATACATGATTTCATAAAGCTCTAGTCCAAATATATTGAATGTGAAAACATCCCCTAAGGTTTAAGAGTAAAGTTTTGATGCACTACCAAAATTCACACTGCCTGTCTCCCAAATCAGCCTTATTAGACATTTTCCTTTAGGGACTCTAAAGCATGTTTGGCCTACTTAAAATTCTCTGCTATTAGATTCTGGTCTTAAAAAAAAAAAAAAAGCCAAATGTAAGCATCTTGAAGTTTCTAGAGATAGTTACTATTCTGCTGATTTTCTACCACAGACATCCAAAAGTTAATGGATTCCACAGCTTAGGAAAATCCCCACAGGGCAGATGGGGTATACATTTAGAGGAATTTTTTTTGGTCTGGTGAGGATACAGTTGCTCCAGGTGGGATGGGAGGTGGGATGGGAGGAGGGTAGAGGTGTGCATGGATTGGACTAGATTAGGGATTTCCAAAGGTCTGTGTAGGGACAGGGGTAGGTCTAACAGTTTTCCATAAAGATACTAGAAAAATAATAGGAGTATAATGCATTTTATCTTTGATTTTATTTAATTTCAAATTGTACTTTATTCTGAGATTTTTATCTTTCTACACATGTCATTAAAGTGCCCTTTTAGGTGCCTGGATGGCTCTATTGGTTGAGCCTTGACTTTGGCTACGGTCATGATCTCTTGGTTTGTGGATTTGAGCCTTGCATCAGGCTCTTTGCTGACAGCTCAGAGCCTAGAGCCTGCTTCAGATTCTGTGTCTCCCTCTCTGCGCCTTCCCAGCCTCTTTCTCAAAACTACATAAATATTAAAAATAAATTAAGGCTCTCAGCATGGATCCACCATGCCGGTAAAGTCTGTGAGCCCGAGTATAGGCCCCGGTGAGCCTAAGCGAGCCTATATCCGTAATAAAGCCCTTTGCTTCTGCATGTGTGAAAAAATAAATAAATTAATTAATTAATTAAAAAGGATAAAGTGACCTTTTATAAGGGCACCTAGCTGGCTCAGTTGTCAGAGCATGCGACTCTTGATCTTGAGGCTGCGAGTTTGAGCCCCACGTGGGGTGTAAATAAATAAAATACATACAACTAAAAAAGAAAAAAGGTAATGGATTTAAAAAAATAAAGTGACCTTTTATAAAATGTCCCCATAGGGGATGGTTGTTTTGTTCTTTTGTTCATACCCTTATTTATCAAATTAAAAGTTGATGTTTTTATTGGTCTTTTGTTGTCGCTATTCAAAATCAAACGCTCTGGGACTCACTAGTCTAAATGACTTTTAGACGACCTTCCAACTCTGAGATTTGATGATGATTTCATGTATATATTTGGAGACCCTCCTGATTTGTTTCCTGCCTGTCATAGTCACTATTCCACCACTGACAATTTCCCGCAAAATACTCTAAAATGCTGTAGGGAGTAGTTGTAGCCTTTTTAAATGTGATTTCAGTTGATTCCATCTTAAGATTTAAATGTGTCAGATATAAGAAGCCAAAGTTGGGGGTTTTTTAATGTAGAAAATAAAAGTTTTTAGTTGTTGGCTATGACTCGGTCTTTTCCTTAAAACCATGCATCATTTGTGGTAATTTTCAACCTCAGCAATTGAAGAATTACCTGTTTTTAGTGCTACTATTAGAGTTACAAATCGTTCCGTACTTACTGAATCAGCAGCAGCTTTGGTGTAATGGAAGGAGACTTCTAAAATGTGCCAAAATGCAATTCCTGGATCACATGAATTCACTAAAAATATAACCAAAAATCTAGACTAAAAATTTGAGACCTTGAGAGACATTTAGAGATCATCTGGTTCAGTAATATTTTTAGATGCTTTGCCATGTACAGTGTGGCTTCACACACATCAGTTGGATCCCACTAGGACAAAAGTGGCTTGTTCAAGTTCACACAGGTCTTAGTGACAAAGAAAGGACTAGAACCCCAACATCTAACCAAAGCAAAGAGAAAAAGGAGAGGTAGAACGAAAATTGGGACAACTGTGCCCCAGTGATTACTTTTATGTTCATAGGCCAAGATGAATTGAAAACCTTTTTTGTAAAGGCACAGTGTTTACCCAAGGAACCGTCACTGCTAACCAGAGTGCATTTTGAGTAAAATGATAAAGATAAGCACAACAATTATAGATGGGTGCTGTAAGGAGGAAAATCAAAATAAGGGTGGCCTGCCTATCTCCAAGTTGTCTGGTACAAATAAGTAGGAAAAAATGGAATGTCTTAGAAGATGTCAAACACTGTCTCAGATGTTATTCAACTGTTGAACTGCCTTGTGCACAATCAGTATCCGAAAAGTGAGTGAATGGAGTGACTGAAAAAGAGACCATCGGAAATATCCTGTTGGGTCAGAGTGATGACCCATTTAGTCTCTTTTCAGTCCTTGACAGTCACAGCAATTTCTTTTTTTTTTAATTTTTTTTAATTTTTTTAAATTTATTTTTGAGAGAGAGAGAGAGAGAGAGTGTGTGTGTGTGAGCAGGGGAGGGTCAGAGAGAGAAAGAATCACAGGATCTGAAGACAGGCTCCAGGCTCTGAACTACAGGTCAGCACAGAGCCTGACGTGGGGCTCGAACCCACAAACTATGAGATCATGACCTGAGCCGAAGTTGGAAGCTTAATGGCCACCCAGGTGCCCCAGTCACAGCAATTTCTGTGTCCCTTTCTTATCTCAGGTCCTGTTTCCCCGCCTCTGTGTTGTTCATGAGGTTTTGTAAAAGTGGATTGCTGCATCTGTGGTTTCTACTTCAAACACATTTGACACATTCTTATTGTGAACATTTCTTACTTTCTATGGAGTCATTAGCCATAATGTCAATTAATTTCATCCTTTGAGTTCATTTATGCTTTTGACCCATATGGCTTCAAGATTCTGAAGATTGATAAAGTCCAATGCATTCTACCCAATGACTTTTTAATAATCATATACACCTACAAATGTGTACTGTTTCTTTTTCTTATGTCAATATTCATTCAAAAAATTTAGATAAGTCAGAAAAAAAGAAAACAAAAATCTCTTAAGAGATAACACCAAATGTTAACATGTTGCTGTGTATAAATGTCCAGTCTTTTTCAATGCATATTGTGTGTTAGGTGTATGTATATCTATCCAATATGTGTGTATATACATATATTTAATTTTATTTCTTTTTTGTACATTTTATTTCTTAAAATTTACAACAAGTAACCATAGTGCACATTCAGTTTTGACAGCTGTTTTTTTTTTTTCAGATAATAATTTATTGGAGACATGTTTCCTTAGGTTAAAAAGAAAACCACAGGCCCAAAATAGCCTCATGTGAGTTAAGGCCCCAGGTCAGTAGATCAGGGCTTAATACCTAATTGCAGTTTCAACCTTCCTCAGAAATGTAAGTCTTAACCCATCAGTCAGGAATTTTCTGATAAGCACCAATGAGATCATCTGTCTCTTGGACCTCCTCTATCTCCCAAAGGAAAATGAGGTAATCTGTATAATAAGACCCCTTGCCCTTCTCCCTAAGGGAAGGTGATGTTGCCTGAAACAATCCTTTCTTTTCTGTTGCTTGTAATTTTCTTGCCCTACCCTCCTTCCTATAAAAAAACTTCCATTTTGTACAACTCAGAGCTAGCTGCCCTCTACTTGCTAGATGAGATGCTACACAATTTATGAATCATTTAATCGAGCCAATTAGATCTTCAAATTTACTGAATGAAATTTTGTTTTTTAACACATCACTAAATAATCTTCCAAAGAATCATTTTTAATTACCTATAAATATGTAGATTTTTTAAAAATATTTTTTAATGTTTATTTATTTTTGAGACACAGAGAGACAGAGTGTGAACAATGGAGGGGAAGAGAGAAAGAGAGAGAGAGAGAGAGAGAGAATCTGAAACAGGCTCCAGGCTCTGAGCTGTCGCACAGAACCCAATGAGGGGCTCGAACCCACGAACCATGAGATCATGACCTGAACTGAAGTCAGACCCTTAAACGACTGAACCACCCAGGCACCCCAATAAATATGTATTATATTAATGGAACAGCACTTGACAAAACCCAACTGAGTATTTCGGTTATCTCCAAACTTTTGCTATAGTATAAACAATGTTTTCATGAATATTTGTGTAGCTATATCTTTGCTTCCATCCAAAATTAATTGGTTAGGGTGTGTTTCCAGAGATGCTATGAGTTTTAAAGCCCCTCCTGTATTGGGGCGCCTGGGTGGCTCGAAGGGTTGAGCATCTGACTCTTGATTTCAGCTCAGGTCATGATCTTGTGATTCATGGTATCAAGTCCTGTGTGCAGCTCTGTGCTGTTAGTGCAGAGCCTGCTTGGGAGTCTTTTTCTCCCCCTCTCTCTCTGCCCCTACCCTGCTCACTCTCTCTCTCAAAATAAAGAAATAAACCTAAAAAAAATAAATCCTGTATCATGAATAACCACTTCTAATTCTGTCTCAGTACAGTTTGTGATGATTAAACCTATATTCATAACTATCCTCTCATTTCTTAAATTTATCTTCACAATTAAATCTTCATTTTTTTCTGCCTATCCTTAAAAGAGGTTGTTAGGGGCTCTTCCCGGATGACCTGTTGTAAAGCCTAATAAACTTAATTAGAAGATTTCTTTGCAGCTCTTCTAACCTCTTCCCCAACCATTTCAAAATCTCAAGACTTTTGCAAGTCTGTGGTTTACAAGGATGTGCTCATGCAATTGAAAATGGCCTTATTATGGACACAGCTAACAAGACACATTTGTTGGCCATCAGTGAAGCAATTGCATTCTACAGATATTTAGATTTAGTCGAAGGAGGGGGACAATTCATTTCCTGTAAAAAAGAATGAGGTCAAAGGCCTCTCAAAATCAAGACTGCAGTAAACAAAAGAGGAAAAACGGAATAATCTCCTAGGTGTTCAGATCTCCCACATTCTGCATGAGCTCAAGTATTCCCACACAGATTAGTGTGCCAAGTTTTAGAGACGGGGGTGGGGGGATCCAACTTACCAGTGTTCTAAAATTTAGATTAACCCAGAGTTTACTACAGACATGTTTAAATGCTTGAATTAGGCATCTCAGTGTATTTTGTTAAATGAGAACGCGTCTTTTATCACCTATGTAGGTAAATTGTTGCCATCTACATTTCGAGTATGGAGGACCTGGAATTTTTTATAACTTTAAGCAAAACCCTATGGGAACAATACTAGAACAATGGAAATTAATTTTATTCTTAAAATGTAGTTAAGGCACCTGGGTGGCTCAGTTGGTAGAGCAACCCATTCTTGATTTCCCATGAGGTCATGATCCCAGGATCATGGGATTGAGCCCTGCATCAGGCTCTGAGCTCAGCACAGAGATTCTGTCCCTCCCTCTCCCTCATTCACACCTGTGGCTTGCTCTCTCTCGCGCGCGCAAATAAAAAAAAAATGTTTTTTAAAATAAAAAAATGAACAAAATGTTATTAAAACATTTGGGGTGGGAAGGGAGAAACAAAAGTACCCTTTTATTTGGGTATTTGATGACTAGGTTAAATGATGTGAGGAAATGTATCCTGCCCTAAGTAGTTATTAAAATCTGAATTTTAATTGTGACTCTACCTTAACTATTTTCTAGGCTTCAAGGTTGTAATCTTTGAAAAGGGAGGTCAGATTCTAAGGTGCTTTCTAGCTTTATGCATTGTGCTATATACTGAAAATGACTTCTATGTTTTGAAGTAGAAAAAGGAAATAAATATAGTCTTTTTCTTTTACAACTTCTTAAAATTCAGATAATAGATAAAATTCTACTGGGCCGGTCCTTACCTGTGCTCCTTAACACATCAGGAAAATCAGATTCTCTAACAGTGAAACACAGCAATAGATATACACAGTAGTTAGAAATTAGAGGAGACTCCCAAATCACAGACTGGGAAATATCATCTTTCTAAAGTATTTTAAGAAAGGCAATAATTAAATCTTGGGTTTGGATATAGCTCTTCCTAGAGGTGGGGGAGGGGCCTCAGAGAAATGACCTCTGTCGGTTTTTTATTACTTCGTCTGAAAAAAACCTTACTTAGATTCTCATAGAAGGAAATCACGAAATGATTTTACTCTTCAACACAGTCTTATTCTTGGCAAGGAATGGGATTCAACAGTGAAAATCAAGCCAAGCTTGTTTCCTGTCTTCTTAAAATACTGCTTCCACTAGCCCCTCCCCTTCCTTTCGATTGCTTTGAAATAATGCCTGAGGCTTTAACTCATTTGTGTGCAATGAACATTCTGCAGTGTCATATTTAAATGCCAGAGAGATGTCCTGACAGGGAGGAAATTCAAATCGATGATGTTCCTTGTACTCATAGAAAACCATCCTAACAGCAGAACTTGAAATGATGAAATGCCTGAATTTCTCCTGTGTTCCCCCTCATAGCCGAGTTGTATTGTTTGGGTCCGTTGGTCTGACCTGGCAATATTTAGATAACCAAATTCTATTTTAAATTTTCTCTTAATTCCTGGAAACGTGCTGTTATGCATCACATTCGGGGATATTTTGCGTTGGCCATTTTTGTTTGGAAGAATTTTGTGCTGTGGAGTTTTTTGCCATTTGTGTGTCCCTTCCTTTTCTCAGCCCCTCTTCTCTTCCTCTGCATTGTTCATCAGCAAGGGCATGAAACTGTGCTCCCAGTGACTCATTATTACTCACTATAGTAATCTACTCTTCTTTGTGAGACTAAATTTGGAAGATGCTTGAGTTGCCATTCCTGAGGAGAGGGGTCCTGAAACACATCCTGTTAACTCTCAGCTGCCCACGCTAATGCCAGGAAGTCCTGATACCGATCACAGAAAATGGCAGTAGCTGCTCCATTTGATCCTGGCCACGCCCAGGGCTGCCACGAAAAATCTTTCTGCGGTGAGCAGAGCCCAGGGCTAAAAAAGAACTCTGGATTGTAGGGCCCTAATCCACAGAGCTAGACAAGTCATATTATATTTACATAGCCCTTTACAATTCATCAAGTGTTTGGTGATGCCTTAACTCGTGCTTTTCATGACCTGTATTGGAGCATCTGTTGTTACATTCATCTTGTGTGTGCGGAAGGTGAGGCTCTGGAGAGATATGGTGAGGCTCTGGAGAGATATGGCGACTTATCCAACACCACCAGCCTTTGAGAACTCCTCACAATCAAAACCACCTTCTGTGATGTATGCCTGTTCATTCTCACAGTTAGCATGTCCTGTCCAGACCTTGGGGCTTGCTTTACATCTAAGCAGGGAGCAGTTAGCCATCACCATCTCAGTGGATCTAAGTTTGACTTAAATCACCCTCCCTGAGCTGGCCGGCCCAGGCCATCTGCTGCTCAATTGATCTCTCAGTGTTGAAGTTCTGTAGCTTGGGTCTGGGCTCTGACTTCCAGCTGAGCCCAAACTCCCACGCTTTTGAGGGCTGACACTCATCTCCTCCATGCTCAGTAGTCCCTGGCTCTCTGGCTGATTCCTTGATCCCGGCTACCTGATCTCAATTATTTACCTCCATCCTCCTGTCCCCACCAGCGATTCCTCTTAGGCAACACTGTTTATTCCTGCCTAGCCAGTGTTAATTTCTTCTGCCTCTTTCCCTTTCAGATCCTCAAGCCAACTGACCTGTTGAAATCTTAGCTATCTACCAGACTTTCCAGCCCCTCCTTACTTCCTGTTGGACCCTGAACCTGATCTGAACTCCTATGACTCTTTTTCCGTGTTCTCTATGCTAGATAAATGCTAGATATGAGACCCTTTCTACTCACCTTCTGCCTCCTTCTAACCTACATGAGACTTATACGTGTGTGTGTGTGTGTGTGTGTGTGTGTATGTTTAAGTTTGTTTGGTTGTTTGCTTAAGTAATCTCTACACCTAACATGGGGCTCCAACTCACACCCCTGAGATCAACCACCATATGCTCTTCCACCTGGGACTCAAATATTTTATGTTTTCTCTTGCTGCTTTGAATTTCAAATCCTGGGGCGCCTGGGTGGCTCAGTTGGTTAAGCGTCCGACTCTCCATTTCAGCTCAAGTCATGATCTCACAGTCTTGGGATTCTCTCTCCCTCTCTTTCTGCCCCTCCGCCACCCCTCCCAAAATTATTAAATAAACTTAAAAAAAGAATTTCAAATCCTATTGACCTTCCTAGCTTATATTTTCTTGGATCACACTGTATCATTGATTGCCGTAGCTTCTGCCCTCGTTGAAATAGGATATGTAAAAAGCACTTTGTTTAAGCCATAAACCTCATACAAATATACCCTGCTGCTCTTATTATTAGGTAATTCAAGCCAGAGGTGACTTTTTCTAACCTTCCTGGTGGAAGGAGATAGGCTCTCAGCTGAAATAGGAACTTCACAGTTATGGTCCAAAGCCCAAAATAAGAGAAGTGTAGTAACTGTGACAGCACCACATCTGATCTCTTTATGTAGATGATTACTTCTGACAAGGTCACCATAGGCTAAGATGTGTCACAGGAAACAGAAGTCAGGTACTCTAAGCTATTCTAAAAGCCTGAGAACCTTTCTTCTAATCAACTTGAAGATACTGAGTTTTCAGATGACATCTACCCTGATTGATTTTCCAATGCTAAGATAATAATTACGTTTAATGTTTATAAGAAATGTTATACAGTAGTATTCTTACCTGTGTTATCTTATGTCATAAAAAAAGATTTCATGGGGAAAGTAATTTCATTGTATTAAATTTTTATTTTTTATTTTTTAAACATTTTGCATGAGGTTTTTTTTCTTAAAGACTTATTTATTTATTTATTGTGTGTGAGAGAGAGAGAGCTTGTGCGTGTACTTGCATAAAAGGGGGAGAGGCAGAGAGAGAGAATCCCAAACATGCTCCCTGCTGGCAGCATGGAGCCTGACACGGGGCTCAAACTCATGACCCACAAGATCATGTCCTGAGCTGAAACCAAGAGTTAGATGCTCAATTGACTGAGCCAGCCAGGTGCCCCTAAATTTTAATTTTTTTTTTAAAGTAAGTTCTATGTCCAACATGGGGCTCGAACTAAGGACCCTGGGATCAAGAGTCACATGCTTTACCAACTGAGCCAGCCAGGTGCCCCCATTGTTTTAAATTTTTATTTTTATTTTTTTAAAGTTTGTTTAATTTGAGAGAGAAGGAACTTGAGCAGCTAAGGGGCAGAGAGAAAGGGAGAGAGAGAGAGAATCCCAAGCAGTCTATGCATAGTGTATAGTCTGCTGTGGGTCTTGAACTCACAACCCCAGGGGATCATGACCTGAGCTGAAATCAAGACTGGAAGGTTAACCAACTAAGCCACCCATGCACCCCATTTTACATTTTTAGATAGAGTAGCTGAGCACAAAGATCTCAGTTAACTTGCCAAAGTGCACTATGTAAGCCAGGGGTTTATCTTGTACTTGAACTGAGACTTTTCTGATGTCAAAAATCCTGCTTTTCTTCCCTCCAGTCTAAGCATATCAGAACTGTAAAATACCCTGGGAAGGTTTAAAACACCCTACTCATTTATTTCAAGATTAAGTGAAGTTACAATAACAGACATTCATTTAATAGATCACAGAATATGCCGCAGAAGGGTATGTGTAGAGCTCATGGCGCCTCATGGTTTTCAATAGTTATACAATACTGCCACCTTGTGGATTTAGTCATTTTCTGTTACATTAGCCAACATCGTAGCCTAGCATAATGCATGACCAGAATTACCTAGTGGGGTCTGAACAGTCAAATCTTAAATGTCCAGGAAAGAGCAGGAGTCAGGGAACGTAGAATAACATGTGAAGAGTTGAGCAACTGTCAGGAGTTTGAGCAAACCCACGGTGCTTTCTGAACAAGATCAAACACTGCATTTTTATTAACAATACTTGAATACGACAATATAAAGTCTATGCATCTTATGTTACCTCATAAGGGGATAAGAAAGGGAAGAAAGATGCCTGGGTGGCTTAGTCAGTTGAGCATCCGTCTTTGGCTCAGGTCATGATCTCATGGTTCATGGGTTCGAGCCCTGCATCGGGCTCTGTGCTGACAGCTCAAAGCCTTGGAGCCTGCTTTGGATTCTGTGTCTCCCTCTCTCTCACCCTCCCCTGATCACGGTGTCTCTCTCTCTCTCAAAAAAAAAAAAATAAATAAAACATTAGAAAAAAGTTTTTTAAAAAAGGGAAGAAAACAAATATACCATAGTAACAAATACATAGTAATAAATAACAAAAACACTATAGACTTGGGTGGCTTAAAAAACAGAAATTGATTTTCTCACAGTTCTGGGAGCTGAGAGTCTGAGATTAGGGTGTCATCATGTTCAAGTTCTGGTAAGAGCCCTCTTCTGGATTGCGGTCTTGCTGTATTCTCACATGGCAGACAGCAGTTACAGGTTAGTAAGGGGAGTGTCCACATTACCCGAGGACTTTGTATCTTCTTCTGGAGGAAGGAGTGTGTTTTCCCTTTCAGTTGTACACAAGATAGTTGTATCATGGTCAATGGAAATGTGACCTTGTTATTGTCTATTCAGAGACTAAGTATGGTTTAAGGAGATGCAGATGGGTGCCAAGTGGATGAGCCATGGACTTGCGATGCTTAATTTTTTTAAGTTTATTTATTTATTTTGAGGCGGGGGAGGGACAGAGAGAGAGGGAGAGAGAGAATCCTAAACAGGCTCTGCACCAGCAGCACAGAGCTGGAACTCCCAAACTGTGAGATCGTGACCTGAGCCAAAATCAGTCGTCCAACACTTGACTGACTGAGCCACCAGGCGCCCCAGTGATGGTTAATTGTATGTGTCCACTCAGCGGGGCTGGGCCATGGTGCCCAGATGTTTGGTGAAGGTGTTTTTCACATAAGATTAACATTTAAATAGGTGACCTTTGAATAAAGCAGGATATCCTCCTCAATGTGGGTGGGCCTCATCCAATGAACTGAAGGCCTTCATAGAACAAAGATGGATCCCCTCCCCCCACTCCGCAAGAAGGAATTCTGCCAGCAGACAGCCTTTGGTTTCTTAAAAAAAATTTTTTTTAATGTTTTATTTTTAAGAGAGAGAGAGAGAGAGAGAGAGAGAGAGAGAGAGAGCATGAGCAGGGGAGAGGCAGACACAGAATCTGAAGACAGGCTCCAGGCTCTGAGCTAGCTGTCAGCACAGAGCCTGATGCAGGACTCAAACTCATGAACTGTGAGATCATGACCTGAGCCAAAGTCGGACACTTAACTGACTGAGCCCCATCACAGCCTTTGGTTTCAAACTGTGACTCTGCCCTGGGTCCCCAGCCTGCCGCCTACACTGCTTACTAAGCTTCTACAATCACAGAAATCAGTTCCTTAAAATAAATCTCTTTCTCTACACACACACTTCATTCAGATCACTGCTAAGATGTTCTCTCCTGAGAAATACTGTTTCTGACCAACTGATTTAAAATAACCACTTGCCCACACCCCCTCACCACACCTAGCTACTCCTCAGGTCTTTATCCTACTTTATTTTCTTTCATAACATGTATTAGTATCTAAATTTATATATTTATTCTTCTACTCTTTTTGACTTAACCTCTTTCCCTAGCACATTTGCTCATGGAGTCAGGAATTTTTCTGTCTTATTCACACTTGAACAGTGCCCGATTCAATAGCATCTGTTGAATGACTAATGGATTATATATATGCATTATATAGATTCACCTATGTACATGTTAAGCTCTGAAATTGGTTTTTTTCCCCCAGTTAATATAATAACATCTATAACAATATTTATAACACAGACATCTTTACATGTCCATCTCTATAGATAAAACTTATTCTTTTTATATTAGCTACAAAGTAGTTCATGGTGTAGACACTCTGGAATTTATTTAACTATTTCCTACTGACAGTTATTTGGGCTATTTCTAGCTCTTTACTTTGATTTTTTAAACTTAAAACTTTTTTAAAGTTATTTTTTAATGTATTTATTTTTGAGAGAGAGAGAGAGAATGAGTGGAGCAGGGGCAGAGAGAGAGGGAGACCCAGAATCCGAAGCAGACTCCAGGCTCTGAGCTGTCAGCACAGAGCCCGATGCAGGGCTTGAACTCGTATACCACGAGATCATGACCTGAGCCGAAGTCACTTAACTGACTGAGCCACCCATGAACCCCTTAAATTTATTTATTTATTTTTTATTTTTTAGAGAGAGAGAGTGCAAGCAAGGAAAGGGCAAGGGGAGAAGGAGAGAATCTTAAGCAGGCTCCACACTCAGTCTGGAGCCCCACGTGGGGCTTGGTCTCCCAACCCCAGGATCATGACCTGAGGTGGACGTTCAACGAACTAAGCCACCCTGGTCCCCTACTTTGATTTTTTTTTTTTTTGTAACAATAAGCAACCTTATGCATGTGTCTTTGTGCATTTCTATAGCAAACAGAAGTGAAATTGCTGCGTCACCAAGGTGTTATCAACTTGTAGTTTCACAAATTATTTATGCCCTTGGCCACATAATTGCAGATCCTTAAATGTGTAGCAACAAGCCCTTGAGGCTGTATTCCTGAACAGGAAATGCATATTGCAGGAGACACGGTTTCCCTTTCTCACCAGACTATTTTTTTACTCGTGCAGTTTCCAGGGAAGCATTGCATTGACCAGGGGGCAGAGGGGGGGATTGGGGGGACTGTCAACTAGAAACCAATAAGTGAAAATCAGGTATTAAAATAATTCAAACAATACTTGAAAGGGTACTAGCCAAATATTTTTAAAAATGTGTTTTAATGTTTATTTTTGAGAGAGAGAGAGCATGAGTGGGGAAGGAGCAGAGAGATGGGGAACACAGAATCCAAAGCAGGCTCCAGCTTCTGAGCTATCAACACTGAGCCGGGAGCAGGGTTCAAACTCACTAACTGAACCGCGAGATCATGACCTGAGCTGAAGTCGAACACTTAAGCAACTGAGCCACCCAGACGCCCCAAGTACCTGCCAAATATTTTAACTACAGTTTGACTTGGTGGTGTGGGACCAGAGTGAAGCACAACAGTTGAAAGAAATTGTTCGTAAGGAAGGTTAATAAAAGGCTGGCTCACTTCCCTATTGTCTGACTGCCCCTAGCCCAGCTTTTTTGCCAGCTTCCCTTTCTCTGTCTGCTCCTTGCTTGTGCTCACAAGTCTTTGTCCTTGGTCTTCTTTTCTTCACATCCATCCATTTTCCCAGGCTGACCTCATTCACTCTTACACCTTCATGTACAACAGGTTGGCCAGTGACTTCCAAATCCGGACTATCAACCCCAATTTCCCTCTCCCAGGACCTTACATCCATCTGGACACACTGGACATCTTCACTTGGATATGCTCTGGGTCCGCTGGTTTAGAAGTGATCTCATCACCTCCCTCCCTCAACCATTGTCTTCTCTAGGACGCCCTTTCTTTAGTGAAGGTTCCCACCATGCAACGAGTTGTCCAAGACAAAAGTCTCAGAGTAAGCGAGGCCCTCCATCCCCTCATATCCTGTAGGTCGTCGGATATTCCTTCAACATTTTCCTTGTATCCTTTCATTCTCCACTTCACTGCTGCTGCAGCCTTAACCTCATCCCTTCTCATCTTCCCCCCAGGCTGAATACCACAACTTTCAAACTAGTCTCCCAGCCTTCAGCCTTAGATTCTTCTGGGATCCATTTTTCATTAGATGGTGTTTTCAAAATTCAAATAATATGATGCTGTCCCCATTCCTCAGTGACTCTCCCATTGCCTACAGACATAGTTTAAATTCCTTAGCAAGACGTATGTGCCTCCCAGCACGTGGGGTCTGCCCACAGCTGACGATGCATACTCTGATATATAGCATTCAATCCAGTTATAATGAAGTGATTGCATTTTCTGACAACACAAGGTAGTTGCATCGTTTTTAATGTTTATTTATGAGAGAGAGAGAGAGAGAGAGAGAGAGAGAGAGAGAGAGAATGAAAATGGGGGAGGGGCAGAGAGAGAGAGGAAGACACAAAATATGAAGCAGGCTCCAGGCTCTGAGATTTCAGTACAGAGCCCTATGCGGGGCTCGAAACCACAACTGTGAGATCATGACCCGAGCTGAAGTTGGACGCTTAACTGACTGAGCTGCCCAGGCACCCCAGGAGGGCTTGTTCTCTTCAAGAGACACATAGGCAAAGATGGTCTTTTCTCTAGAGATGTCACTAATGGACATTATAATTTCTAGATGAATTGGATTTCTGGCACTGGAATGAAATGAGTACTGACTAATGCAAGGAGCAGGGTATGGTAAATGCAAGTTTCCTAAAAGAGGCTAAAAAATCATGATTATTATGTGTTAAAGCCAACTTCTAGAACTGACACACTTATTCAGTGATGGAATTATGGCAAAGTAGACTTAGAGGGTATCTACTAATCTTCAAAACTAAGTTTTCACATCTTTCTACACATTAAGGACTATGACAGAGCTCAGGGCTGAGTCTGTGTGAGAAGGTTGTGCCCTTGGGGCGCCTGGGTAGCTCAGTCGGTTAAGCATAGGACTCTTGATTTCTGCTCAGGTCAATATTTCACAGTTATAGGACGGAGCGCCACTGGACCACCACCCCATCGGTCTCCCATGCTGAGCATGGAGCCTGCTTGGGATTCTCTCCCTCTCTCTGCCCCTCCCCCTATTTGCTCTCCCCCCTCCCAAGGTAAAGAAATAAACATCTAAAAAAGAAAAAAAGAAAGAAAAGAAGGTTGTGCCCTTGCCCGTGGGAAGAGGGAGCTGAGAAACTTGGAAGGGAAGTGAGAGAAGAGCTCTGTCTTTAGAAGGGCGCCTGGGTGGCTCAGTCGGTTAAGCCTCCGAGTTTAGCTCAGGTCAGATCTCACGTTCATGGGTTCGAGCCCCGCATCAGGCTCTGTGCTGACAGCTCAGAGCCTGGAGCCTGCTTCCGGTCCTGTGTCTCCTTCTCTCTCTGCCCCGCCCCCTATCATGCTCTGTCTTTCCCTGTATCAAAAATAAATAAAACATTAAAAAAATTCTTAGAAGGGTGATTATACCTACAAGTGGGAACACTGATGGAAGCCACTAGAAACCAGGAGGAGAAAGAAACAGAAGAGACACTGTAAGGATGCAGGTCAGAACAAAACTGACTCTAATCATTAGACAATAGAAGGGCATACTTTGCCCAAGGCAGGAGGGACCACCCTTGTAACACCCAATCAGGAAAGGCCAGCTAACACCCTTAACATTTCTAAGGGCAGGCCTAGAGATAGAAGCTATGGGTAATCACCTATTGCTTAAGGCCAGTCACACCCTACGGGAGGGTCCTGGGCCCTGGGTCCACTCTGTAATTGGTTAACACTCTAAATGTTGTAATTGGATAAACCTGCTGTCAATAATATTGTATAATCATGATTGGATCACTGTACCTATGTCACAATTTCCTTTAACTCCCCCTTCCCAAGCCCATAAAGGCCCTCCCCTCCCCTCCCCCTTCCAGACTCTCAGCATGGATCCACCGCGCCAGTAAAGTCTGTGACCCTAAACTCATAATAAAGCCCTTTGCTTTTGCATGCATGACTCGGTCTCCCTGGTGGTCTCTGGTTTTTGGGGACAGGAGGATAAAGAGATCTAAGTGGTGTTTCTCAGTACAAATTACAGAAGTGGCCCAGAAAGGGTGTGACATGCTGCACCAAAGGAGGCGTTGGAGTCCCCACTGCTGTGCGTGTGGTCCCAGGTCTGCCCCTTCCTAGCAGAGCAGTAAGGCCCCTGGCCAGTTTCTGTCTTTGAAAATCTCAGGTTTCTCATTAATAAAAAAAGTACATGGTTAAATTCATCTTTTAGGGCTAACTAGCGTAGTAACTGGCTGATAATATGGGCTCAATAAAGCAGACACTCTTGTTATAAAATTTATGTTAGTAATAAGGTTATTAAACTGGCCTGTTAATTTGATAAAAGGTTAACTCTACTAAGGACACAGCAACTAATAATTTCTTGGCTTGTCTTTGTTATGCCCAGATTTTAATATCGCCCCCCAAAACCAGAGACTGCCAGGGAGGCTGAATCACGCATGCAAAAGCAAAGGGCTTTATTACGAATTTAGGCCTGGCCAGCCTAAACTCGGGCTCACAGACTTTAACAACACACTGGATCCACGTGGAGTGAGCCCCGAACAAAGGCGGGGGGGGGGGGGGGGGGGGGGGGGGGGGGGGGGGGGGGGGGGGGGGGGGGGGGGGGGGGTAGGGCTTTTATCAGTTTGGGAAGGGGGAGTTACAGGAAATTGTGACATAGGTATTGACAGCAGGTTTCACCATTCACATTGCCTAGGGTATTTGTTACTTTTGGCGGGACCCAATCACAACATTTAGAGTATTGACCAATCAGAGTGGGCCCAGGACCCTCACGTAGGGCGTGACAGGTCTTAGCCTCCATCTTTAGGCCTGCCCTTAGAATGTTACAAGGGTGGTCCCTTTTGCCTTGGGCAATATGTGCCCTTCTTTTGTTTCATGGAGTCAGTTTCAGACCTGCATCCTTAAATCTTTCCGATGATTTAATATCTCTGGAGATAGAAGAAATAATTACATTTAGACTTAGTAGAATTAAAACAATTTTTATAACATTTATTTATTTTTGAGAGACAGAGCATGAGCAGGGGAGGAGCAGAGAGAGAGGGAGATGCAGAATCTGAAGCAGGCTCCAGGCTCTGAGCTGCCAGCACAAAGCCGCATACCTGGAGCTCAAATTCACGAACCATAAGATCATGACCTAAGCTGAAGTTAGATGCTTACTCCACTGAGCCATCCAGGTGCCCCATTAGTAGAATTTTTTTTTAAACGTTTTATTTATTTTTGATACAGAGAGAGACAGAGCATGAGAGGGGGAGGGGCAGAGAGAGAAGGAGACACAGAACTGGAAGCAGGCTCCAGGCTCTGGGCTATCAGCACAGAGCCTGACGCGGGGCTCGAACCCACGAATGTGAGATCTGACCTGAGCCGAACTCGGAGGCTTAACCGACTGAGCCACCCAGGTGCCCCTAGATTTTTTTTTTTTTTAATGGTGATGAGAATCTTTGGAGAAAGCAGCAATCTGAGAAACAGAATGGTGTAGTGGGTAGACCTGGGTACACACTTGTCACCTACAAGCCATGTAACCTTGGATGGGCTCATTTTTCTGAGCCTCTGTTTCCTCAGTTATAAAATGCAAATAAAATGAAAATCTTATAGGGTGATTGTCAGGATCAAAGATCACCCATAAGAAATTTCTGACATATATTAGGCATTCAGTAAGTACTCTTTTTTGCACCTATTTTTTAAATTAATTTTTTAAATGTTTATCTTTGAGAGAGAGAAAGACAGACAGACAGACAGAATCTGAAGCAGGCCTCTGAGCCGTTAGCACAAAGCCCAACGTGGGGCTTGAACTCCCGAACCACAAGATCATGACCTGAGCCAAAATTGGATACTTAACCCACTGAGCCACCCAGGTGTCCCTCCACCTATTTTTAATCTTACTGTAGAAATTAGGGTGGTAGATGAATGAAAAAAATTGGTATGATCTCAATACTGAGACTCTAAAAGAGGTAAGTAGTTTAAAAAAAACTCAGAAAAACAAATCAGATTCATTAGGCTCATGGCACTGCTCCTATTGTTCTAAGTACACATTTGACATAATTTACCTCTTCTAAACCTTTCTTTGCTCAGCTGTGCAATTATTAGTGATTCTACAGAGAAAGAGAAGGAAAGGCTTGGGAAGAAAATACTGCTGCTACAAAGAAGTTCTTTGATGGATGAAATTTTATTTACTTAATTTATTTATTTAAAAAATTGTTTAATGTTTGTTTATTTTTGAGACAGAGAGAGACACAGCTGTCAGCACAGAGCCTGACACGGGGCTCAAATTCATGGACCAGGAGACCATGGCCTGAGTCGAAGTCAGATGCCCAAATGACTGAGTCACCCAGGTGCCCTGGATGGTGAAAATGTAAAAGGCTGGGTAAGGGGCGCCTGACTGGCTCAGTAGGTAGAGCATGCCACTCTTGATCGTGGGTCATGAGTTTAAACCACACATTGGGCGTAGAGCTTACTTTAAAAAAAATTTTAACAACATAGAAGGTTGGGTGATAAGTATAATAGCCACTCTGGTTTTGCGAGTTCAGCTCAGATGCTGCATTATACAGCACTTTATATAGATTGCACTCTTTAATTCTTTCCCTTTAGCGCTACAAATTATTAGAACACAACTGCATAGTGGACGTTTATCATCTTCCTGATTGGCCCAGCCTCCAACTTGCCTTTAAGTTTGGAGAGCAGGCCACTGTGCGAGGCAGGGCCCTGCATCTCACTCATGGAAGCCAAAAGGCTCTGTTACCAGTTCTCCCTGATCACTGACTGCTTGGGACCCAGGCATGACTCATCAGCCAATCCCACGTGGACTGTGATTCTAGAGCTAGGAGCCAAGAGAAGCAGGCAGTGTACGAAACTGATTCTGGTAGTGGTGGCACTCAGTATTGGTGGCAGCCATGACGGCCGGGTCAGCTCTACGGCACCCATCCTCACTACATTGCCCAGGTCCAGAAGCACCATTTTTCCTATAGTGTGGTTTCCTCTGTGGGTCGGGCCCCCCAGCCTCCCTCCAGGCCTACCTGGTTCTCCAGCCTGTCTATTGATTCTTTGAGCTCAGTACTATTTCAATAAATCCCTTTGGTGCTTCAGTTATCCAGAACCAGTGCGTATTGCTTGTAGCAAAAAGACTCTGGCTGGTACGTAGTTTTCAGGTAGCGCTCTACCCAAAAGGGTCTAATGTCGCTGCTCTTTTTTTTTTTTAAGATTAAAAACAAAGTATTTATTTATTTAAATAATCTCTGCACCCAGCGCAGGGCTTAAATTTATGACCCCAAAATCAAGAGTCGCATGCTCACCTAACTAAGCCAGCCAGGCGCCCCTGATGCCACCGCTTTTAGTACAGATCTCTAGATACAGTCGCGGTCCAATTTGCAACTGGTCTGGGAGTTCTGTCTGGGCAACCTTGAAGCCCATTCATCCCAGGCAAAATGTGTGCTGCCCCGTTCAAACAAAACCACATCTTCCACTGCCTCCCACAACTTCTTAATCATATTCACTCATCCACCCAGTCAATAAACACTTATGCAGCACCTACTATATACGAGGCAATATGGCAGGCACTGAGAGACACCCAAAGACCAACAAGCTGTAGCCCTAACAGTATAGTTTTGAATTTTGAACCAAGTACAGGTATCTTCTTTTCAAAAAAGAAATTTGAGGGGGGCCTGGGTGGCTCAGTTGGTTGAGCATCCGACTTTGGCTCAGGTCATGATCTCATGGTTCATGGGTTCGAGCCCCATGTCAGGCTCTGTGCTGGCGGCTAGCTCAGAGCCTGAAGCTTGCTTCAGATTCTGTGTCTCCCTCTCTCTCTGACCCTCCCCTGCTCATGCCGTCTCTATCTCTCAAAAATAAATTAAATGTAAAAAAAAAAAAAAGAAGAAATTTGATCACTGTTGAGGGAAGATGTGAGGAGAACGTCTTCATCTTTGGATTAGTGTCACTGGGGGCAAGGTGCTGGCCATTTATTTGTATATGTTCTAGAAACCAATCCCAATCCTTTGTCTGAGGTTTCCAGTTTGAAAACAAGTAGCTCTCTAGAGCACTGAGAAAAGAATGCCTCCTCTGAGCAGTTAGATTACTGTTCAGCAAAGTATTTGTGACCTAGGATAAGAGACGGGGTCTTCGTGTTAGTACTTCAGGCATTTAATTCAAGATAATCCAGAGTCCTCAAGCAGAAGCTAAGAACATCAGTTTCAAATGAAAACACTATCCAGCTTGTCTCCTTTTTCCTTAACTTACGAAGTAAGTCCTTCTCGGGGAAGTGACACCCAGTGACCTCTGAGACCCTGGTGCTACGGCAGTGGCCCAGGGAGTGATGACACTTGTGTCTGAAATCACAGAATATTCAGGGTAAGCAAGGAGGAAGGGCACACATTAGTAATATAAAGTGAAACAGAGTGGATGATTCCATACTCCCAAGAAAAGACTGGTCTCTCTCTCTCTGTCTCTCTGTCTCTCTGTCTCTCTGTCTCTCTGTCTCACACACACACACACACACACACACACACACACTTTACAGGAGAACTGAGGTGCACACACACACACACACACACACTTTACAGGAGAACTGGTTTAAAAGTCAGCCTTGCTTTGGGGTTAGGTCTTCACTCCCTGTGGGGCTTTGGATACATCACTTAAGCACTCTAGGATTTCATTTCCCTCCAGAATTCCTTCAGAATGGGAAGGAAACTTAGAGATTCCTAACCCAGTATTTAACTTTTACAGGACTCTTGTCAAGCATTCCTGAAAAGCCTCTCTGCTTGAATGTTGGCTATTTTTTTTTAATTTTTTTAATCTTTATTTTTGAGAGACAGAGAGAGAC
>NC_043705.1:107724809-107726573 GCF_006229205.1 Suricata suricatta | reverse complement strand
AAATAAATAAATAAATAAATAAATAAATAAATAAATAAAATAAATAATTGACTGAGCCACCCAGATGCCCTCTTTTTAAAATTTGTAATCATTATTTATTTTTCACAGAGAGAGACACAGATCATGAACAGGGGAGGGGCAGAGAGAGAGGGAGAGAGAGAATCTGAAGTAGGCACCAGGCTGCCAGCTGCCAACACAGAGCCCAACATGGGGCTCCATCTCACCAACAGCGAGTTCATGACCCGAGCCAAAGTCAGACACCCAACCAACTGAGCCATCCAGCCACTCTGAATGTTAGCTATTTTAAAACATTTTTTTGTTATTGAAATATAGTTGACATGCAATTTTCTATTTGTTCTATTTTGTTTCTATTTTGTTCTATTATGTTGTTTCAAAGTTCACTTATTTACTTTTAGGAATCTCTACACCCAATGTGGAGCTCAAACTCACAACCCTGAGATCAAGAGTCACATGCTCCTCCAACTGAGCCAGGCAGGCGCCCTACAATGTTATATTTTGAATGCTGACCTTTAATCACGCTTTCTCCAGGCACTGATGCCGCTTTTGAAATGTTCTGTTGGAGTTCTGCCTTACATTTTGCACTGTGTCCCTCAGAGATTTCCCCATGCTGGTGACTTCTCGGGTCACACACACACAGTCTCTCCCATGGGCAGCTCTTTTAGAAAGCTCTCACCTTCCTTTTTTTGTTGTTGCTGTTGTTGTTTTGTTTTGTTTTTTTAATTTTGTTTTTGGTTTTCTTTTTTTTTTTTTTTTTGGTCTACAGAATAGACGACCTTCTCCCCTTTTGTTTTTCTCATCTATTGCATTGAAGGCAACCCCTTTTTGGTCTTCATATTTTTATGGGTGTAGAGTAGTGATGAAGCATTCTGAGGCCTCAGACAGTCTGAGCTTGAATACTGGTCCTGTCGCTTAGAAGCTGTGTCATAGTGGACAAGCTCCTTTTTCACTTCTGGCCTCAGTTTCTCTAAAGTAAGGATAGTACTAACAGTAATAAGAAGCATGCCTACTTCATAGAGGTTGTGAATAAGATTAAGGAAACAACACAAGTACAATGTTTAGTAGAGTGCTTGGCACTTAGTAAGTAAGCAATACTACTACTGCTATCATTAATAATAATAAATAATAAGCCCTGATAATGAGAGTAAGTATTAGGACCACTAAGATTTAGGAAAGTTAATCTAGTCGATTCCTCACCCCACAAACAAGGTTTGGTTGTCCTGATAGGAAACTTTTTCATAGCAATTTTTTTTTTTGCAATTGTCATTTCAATGTCAGTGTTCGAGGACCACGTCACCCACTACCCCCTAAGAGGACAGGGACCTTGTCTGCCCCGGGGACTGCTGAATACTTAGTGCCGAGAAGGGCATCCCATTGTCCAGCAGGGAGAGAATGGAGAACACCTTCATATCCTAGAAAAGGAGGCTCGGGTGCAGGGAGACTGGCAGAATTGTCTAAGACTGACTTCACGGGAGGGCTGGGGAAGACCCCAGAGGTCCTACGCAGCGAACCCTCGGCATGAAATCGAGGTCCAGCTCTAAAGTCCAGTGCATCGGGCAGGGGCACAGATATGAAGATAGTCAGTGATCCAGGGGTCAACATTCCTACCGGGTGGCCTAAGTGCCGGCCCAGGTGCCGTGGGTGCCGCACCGCGGCGAGAAGACGGCTGAACTAGAAGGCAAGATGGGCGGGCCCCCGGGCGCCGCCGCTCTCCGCGCTGGCTGGGGGCCAGGGCCAAGGCCACCC
>NC_043705.1:107719535-107724709 GCF_006229205.1 Suricata suricatta | reverse complement strand
CAGAAGATCTGAAGCGGCTCTGACAGGCTGACAGTAGTGAGCCTGATGTGGGGCTCTAACTCACACATCACATGATCATGAACTGAGTACCTAGGTGCCTCTGAGAGAGAGAGAATCCAAGCAGGCTCAAAGCTCAGTGCAGAGCCCAACTCAGGGCTTGATCCCCCAACTCTGTGATCATGCCCGGAGCCTAAATCAAGAGTGCGGACTCTCAACCGACTGAGCCACCCAGGTGCCCTAAAGCAACCAGGCATTCTAACAAGGACACTTTATTGGGCCTGGCCTGCCTCTTTTGAATGGAGGCAGCACCTGTATAGTTTGGTTTTACACAAGAGGATAGAGGAGGGCATACATGGGGGCGTGGGCAACACACGGTCTTACCAGGTGAGGGGGGCTCAGCCGAGTCTCTCCCAGGGCACAGGGACTGCTGGCAGCTGGCCATCATCCCTCTTGGATCAGCAGCTTGCCATGGTAAACAGTACTTTTGTTGATTCTATTCTAGATCAAATAAATGGCTTTTTATTGAACTCAGGCGGAGGGTGTTTGAGTGCAGTAACTGACGTAAGATGGAGTTTGTTGAGCTTGATTATCCAAAGCCTATTGCTTGTCCACTGAGAGTTTTAAAGTCTGTGGATCCAAAATTGTGAGGATAGGGCTTGGGCAGGCCTACTCACCTATAAAAAGAACTGCTCCTACAAAATACTGTGTGGTCTCCTTTCTCTACCATTTTAGGCCTTGCAAATAGTCAGGGAAATCCGGCCAAATAGCTGCTATTTAATTTGGATTAAGACACACACTACCTGTCTGGTGGCTTACATTCCTCTGTGCATATTTATAAAGGAGCGCTGTGCCTTGGAAACAGAGAAAGTGGATCTGTGGGTCTGCGATCCCTCTTGCCCCCTCTCTGCCTCACCTTCAGCCAGTCATTTCTCAACTTAGAGGAGCCCTTTTTTTGTTGCAAGCTTGATGATTTTGGCAAGTTCCTTCTCTTCCTGGCTCTGTGGCCTTATTTTGTTTCACAATAACTCTGTTACAAAGTTTTTTCTTTTTTTTTTGTCTTAAAGTAAGTGGTACACCCATTGTGGGGCTTGAACTCACAACCCCAAGATCAAGAGTCACCTGCTCTAATAACTGAGTCAGCCAGGCACTGCTAGAAAATGTTTTCTTTTTCGTTCTCTCTCTTTTTTTTTTAATGTTTTTATTTATTTTTGAGAGAGAGAGAGCGCGAGCAAGTGGGGGAGTGGCAGGGAGAGAGAGACACACAGAATCCAAAGCAGGCTTCAGGTTCTGAGCTGTCAGCACAGAGCCCATGCAAGACTCAAAGCCACGAACTGAACTGTGAGATCATGACCTGAGCCAAAGTCGGATGCCCAACTGGCTGAGCCACCCAGGCACCTTCTAGAAGGTTTTTTTCTAACTTGACCTTTAGGTTCCAAACATTTGGTGCCCTGTAGGACGGCATCAGGCAAACGTGCTCGCTCCCTCAGGCCAAGGCTCTTCCTGATTTGAACATAGCCCACACTGTGCCTCTCCCTCTAGACTCATTGTCTTCATTCCTTCAACAATTCTTTAGTAGCAAAAGCAAAATTTCTCAAGAAATGATCTATAGACCACTTGCATCAGAATCACTTAGGGACTCGTTGAAATGAGCCATCCCTGACCTGAATCAGAACCTTTGAGTGTGGGGGCATGACACTTGGGTGGCTCAGTCGGTTGGGCTCCTGGTTTCGACTCAGGTCATGGCACAGAGCCTGCTTGGCATTCTTTCTTTCCTCTCTCTCTGCCTCCTCCCCACCTCCACCCCTGCTCTTGTTTTTTCTCAAATGAACATTAAATACATACATACATATATAAACTTAAAAAAAAATCTTCAAGAATGGGGGCAAGAATCAGCCTGCCTGACAAGGGCTCCTGCTGGTTCTTAGGCACCTTTGGTTATCAGCGTGTGTGTTGGGGGTGGGGATTGGCAGTGGGGGACTACATACTCTTTATAACATTCCGCACTGTTGGTCTGAATTATGTAATGAGTGAGAGCCTCTTTTGTAATTTGAAGAAACCATGATGCCCAATGAAGACATATGGGTGGCAAGTAAGCACTTGCAAAGACGCTCCAGATAATTCATCATTAGGGAAATGCATGTTGAAACCACAGGGAGAGACACTCACTACCTCCTAGGATGGCTAAAATTAAAAAGACTGACTAGAGGATGACTGACAGGGATGTGGAGGATCTAGAACTCACATACGCTGTTGGTGGAAATGTAAAATGGTACAACTACTTTTAAAGCGTTTGACATTGTCTTAAAAAGTTAGAGGAACACCTGGGTGGCTCAGTCGGTTAAGCATCCAGCTTTGGCTCAGGTCATGATCTCACAGTTCACAAGTTGGAGCCCCGAATCAGACTCTCTGCTGACAGCCTAGAGCCTGGAGGCTGCCTCAATTCTGTGTCTCCCTGTCTCTCTGGTCCTCCCCCCACTTGTGCTCTGTGTCTCTGTATCTCTCAAAGATAAATAATAAACATTAAAAAAATTTTTTAAATATGTATACACCTATCATGTGAGCCAGACATTCCATCCCTAGGTCCAGCTGTATTGTGATAGAGAAAATAGAAAACAACCAATCCTTTATCCAGTGTGTGGATAAATTATGCTATGTCCATGCAGTGGAATACTGCTCAGCATTTAAAAACTAATGAACCATTGATATGCGCCATAACTGGGATAGATCTTAAAATAATTTTGCTGAAAAGAAAGAAGAGAGGGAAAAAGCCAGACCAAAAAAAGCACATACTCTGTCTGTAATTCTACTTATGTAAGATTCAAGGGGGAGTTGCTGTCTCTCACCTGACCTTAAATTTTTTGGTGGTCCCCAAGAGCCATATTTGATTATACTAGTCTGCCTCCACTTGTTACAATGCCATTGGCAATTCGATTATTATTCTGTTGCTTCATCCATATCATTCATTCATTTTATTAATTGAGCACTTACTATGTGTCAGATCTGGAGTAGGCACTAGGTAATATGCTGGTAGATAAAACAGATGTGATCCTTGCCCTTGCAGGGCTTACACTTTATTGAAGGAACCAGTAAAACAAATAGAATAAGAAGAGTAATTATTGGGGGGAAGGAGGAGTTCTTTGGAAGGAGGATGGGAATCAGGGAAAGCTCATCTGGGCTCCAAGCAGTGAGCTTCATGTTTTTGAAACACCACTCCACTCTGGTACTGTGCATCCAGTCACGAGACTTAGCTGTAGTGCAGGAGAAAGTGGAGGTTTAGACTCAGGCGGTCTCAGAGATGGAAAGCACTGGAAGAACAGATAGATGCCCTTAAGCAAACTGAGCGGAGGCTGACACGGATTAACATTTTTTGAATGGTGTAGTTTTATCAGTTTTTAGTTCATATTATTGTCCTACGATTCCCCCACCCCCACCCCTAGTCCCAGCCTCCAGCACCTTCGTCTTACTCCCTAGAGGGACCTCTTCAAAGGGGCATGTGGGTGGCTCAGCTGGTTAAGCATCTGACTCTTGGTTTCCGCTCAGGTCATAATTGTGCAGTTTGTGAGTTCAAGTCCTGAGTTGCTGACAGTGGAAGCCTGCTTGGGATTCTCTCTCTGCCTCTCCCGTGCTCTCTCTCTAGAAAGACATCATCACCTTGCTGGGCCAGTTACCCTAGCCTACAGCAGTCCTTGGTCCGCTGGTCTAGCTGCCTTTCAGTAACACAATGAGGACAGTCTGGTAGGACCTGTTATTCTGTTTTTGTCTCTTCTCAACCTACGCTGGCTCACAGTGATCTAGGTTTCCCTTTCTAAGGCCATCTGTTTTACTCAAGTGGCAGAAATCCAGCTCAGAGCAGGCAAGCCTACAGGGGGATAGGGAAAGAAAATGTATTTGCTCATAAAAAAAAAAAATCCAAAGGCCATCGGTCTCCATGACGGCTGGACTGAGTCACGTCATCGGGGCTCAGTCTCACGATGCCTTCATTCTCAGCTCCGTTTCTTTGGAGTTAGCTGCATCCTGCGTCAGGCTCTGGTGACTCGTTCCTATTACTTAGTATTGTCCTCATGATCAGCCGTTCTTGCCATCTGCTTGAATATGATCAGCCAAGTGTCCTTAGGCATTTCTTGTCCACTGGATCCATGGTAATGCTATCCTTTACAGTTAAACATTAGTAGTAACAAAAGTAACTGCTGCAATTATTGCCAGCATACCTTATACTCTGTTGAAACACTTGACATGGATTCTTTTATGAAACCTTATAACCAAAACTTATATATATACATATATATATACACATATATATATATAAAGGTTATATATATATATATATATAAGGGTTATTTCATTATCCCAGAAAAGCCAGCCGATTGATTGTAGAGTCAGAATTTGAAATCACATTTTCTGGCTCCAGGGTCTGGGCTCCAAGCCTTCACACTGACTGCTTCCTGAAGTCCCTCTTTAGGACTAAGAAGAGGAAAGCCAAGCCATCAAATAGTGTGCCTGTTTCTTACTCTTCCTGAACATGAATCTTAAAATAGACGCGGCAGTCATAGTAGGGGCAGAGCTTTGGAAGTTATTCTTAGAATTTTATCAATCCCAGACCCTCCTGGGTTTTTACAGTTTTGGAAGCTCTTTGTACAGGACCTTCCTCTCTGACTGTTGCACGTGTCTTTATAAACCAGGCACCAGGTTAGGCAGGATCCTAGTGTGGCTACGCTTGTTTCTGTGGATGCTTCCTTCCTTTGTTTTTTCTTTCTTTCTTTCTTTTTTTAAAGAAACCATTTTATTTATTTTTTTAAAACATTTATTCATTTTTGAGAGACAGAGAGACAGAGTGTGAGCAGGGGAGGGGCAGAGTGAGAGAGGGAGGGGCAGAGAGAGAGGGAGACACAGAATCTGAAGCAGGCTCCAGGCCCTGAGCTGTCAGCACAGAGTCCGATGCAGGGCTTGAACCTTTGAACCTCGAGATCATGACCTGAGTCGAGGTTGGCTTAACCGACTGAGTCACTCAGGTGCCCCATCCTTCCTTTGTTGAAAAACAGTCTTTTTCTTTTTTTTCTTTTTTTTTTTTTATAATGTTTTATTTATTTCTTATACAGAGAAAGACAGAGCACGAGAGGGGGAGGGGCAGAGAGAGAGAGGGAGACACAGAACCAGAAGCAGGCTCCAGGCTCTGA
>NC_043705.1:107675640-107719435 GCF_006229205.1 Suricata suricatta | reverse complement strand
ATTTATTTATTTTTTCTTTCTATAATTTAATTTTTATAATTTAAATCCAAGTTAGCACGTGGTGCAGCAATGATTTTATAATCTTTTTCATAAAGACCTTATATATTTTTTGTTAAATTAAGATATTTCAGAATATTTATTGTTTCTGTTTCTCGTAACAAATGTGCAACCACCCATCTCTTTAAATTTTATGCTTTCCTAGCTTTAATATGAACTAAAAACTAAATGTAAGAAAAAGTGAGAGTTCCTCAATTTTGCTGGATATTAACATTCAAAACTAAAGCATATTATTGCACATACCAACAATATTTTTAAATGCAATGTAAAGATAAACAGATTTCATTATATAATAAAAAACAAATAATATTTATTCCTTCTGAAATATCGTGGGTTTGAGCCGTGGTCCTCAATAATCCTAAATAACCGAGCACAGGTTTGAATGGGATGTGTGCCATTTTAAATATTAGGAAACATTTTAACCACCCAGAAAAGAACAAAGAACAGTGCAACAAATACCATGTTCTTACCACCTAGTTTTGTTTAACATTTTTGCCATATGTGCTTCATTATTTGTAAGCAAATAGAATCTCAGAATACTCAGCAACAAAAAGGAAGGAACTATTGATACATGCAACAGTTTACAGGAATCTCCAGGGAGTTGTGCTAATTGAATAAAGTCAGTCCTAAAAAGCTTACACACTGTAATGATTTTGTTTACGTGCATTCCTGAAATAACAAGATTATAGAAATGGAGATCTGATTTCCTGGGGACCAGGAGTTAAGGACGGGATGGAGCTGGAGGGAAGTGGGTGAAAGGGACGCTTGTATCCACGCCTGTATCCTGGCTGTGAGATTGTGTTGCAAAATGTTACCATTGAGGAAATTGGGTAAAGTGTACATGGAACCAGTGTATTACTTATTACAGCTGCACGTGAATCTCTATCTCAAAATCAAAAGTTTAACTAACAAAACCCCCAAGCCCTCAGATGCCATTAAGTCATTTTTGATACTGTCCTAAATTCTATTTCTCTGCTACCATCCTGAATTTATTGCTAATCACTTCCACAAAAAAATTTTTTTTATTTTTTAAATGTTTATTTATTTTTGAGGGATGAGAGAGAATGTGAGCGAGGAGGGGCAGAGAGAGAGGGAGACAGAGGATCTGAAGCCAGCTCTGTGCACAGAGAGCCCAACACAAACCCACAAACTGTGAAATCATGACCTGATTAGAAGTCAGATGCTTAACCAACTGAGCCATGCCGGTGCCCCACTTCCACAAAATTTTTAATACTGGTGCTCCATATGTATATATCTTCAAACATCTCTAGCATTGTTTTATATATTTTAAATTTTAGAAAATAGCATAATAATCTATGTACCCTTCTGGAACTTTCTTTCATTCATTCATTTTTTTTTGCCCCCCTTCTAGAACTTTCTCCCCCCCCTTTCTTTACAGTGTTTGTGAGACTATCCATGTTGATACATGAATTTATAGTTTGTTCATTTTCACTGCTGTTCAGAATTCCATGATATGTATATATTACAAGTTATTTATCCACTCTCCTGTTGACGGACATCTAGATTGTTTCTAATTTCCAGTCATTGTCAGCAGTGCTGCAGTAAGCATTCTTGTCCCCATTTCTTGTGTATATGTGAAGAAGTTTCTTGAAGACAGGATAGATCTAGGAGTAGAACTGACTAGCCTGACAGTATGAGCATTTGTAACTTTTCTAGTCGTTGCCAAATTGCTCTTTGAGGTGGTTGCAATAATTTACATTACTGTATCATACTTGGGACTCCCCATTCCCTTACCATCTCACAAACATTTTTATATTTTATGTATTTTGCCAATCTGATGGGCATGAAATGGTATCTCGTAGCAGTCTTATTTGTGTAGAATCTAGTGAACCTTTTCATCTTTTTAATTTTTTTAATTTTTATTTATTTATTTTTTAAGTTTTTTTTTTTTTTTTTTATTTAGTCTTGATCCAGAGAGAGACAGACCATGAGAGGGGGAGGGGCAGAGAGAGAAGGAGACACAGAACCAGAAGCAGGCTCCAGGCTCTGAGCTATCTGTCAGCACAGAGCCTGACACGGGGCTCGAACCCATGAACGTGAGATCTGACCTGAGCCGAAGTCAGAGGCTTAACCAACTGAGCCACCCAGGCGCCCCCCTTTTCATCTTTTTTAAACGTTTATTTATTTATTTTGAGAGAGAGAGAGAGAATATCCTAAGCAGGCTTCACTCTCAGCACAGAGCCCGACTTGGAGATTGCTGTCAGGACTGTGAGATCCTGACCTGACCCCAGATCAAGAGTTGTATGCCTAACTGACTGAGCCCCCCAGGCACCCCACAAGTGAATCATTTGTGTATTAGGCACTTGAATGTCTTCTTTTGTCAATTACCTGCTCACACCCCTATCATCTGCAGTTTAGTTGGAGAGAACACAAGTCATTCTGGCTTAACCAGTAGGGTATTTAGAAGAGTGTATTAGGTGCTTTCCATAGCGGTGGAGGGACAGGACAGGCAGACCACAGATCAGGCCCCAAGGAATGAATCCCAAGGCCACGCTATGGAAATGCCTCTCCAAAGGCATTGCTACCCTCTGCAACAGTCAGGAAATTGGAGAATTGGGATGCTGCTGTCCCTGCTGCTGGCTTCAGAATCCCATGACTTTAGGCACAATTTTTTGCCAGAATTGATGACTTTAAAACAGTGCAGTACCTGCCCCCTTACATGGATACTTGAAGCATCACCTCTCTTCCTACTTATCTCAGTTCTAAATTCAGGGCTCACATGAGACCATCGGACTGGTGGAGCTAAAAACATGTGTTGGAATCTTAGCTGCAAGGGAGCTGGGGTTTAGCTGTCCAATGTCAATATTACAGCATGACCTAGTAGGAGGAGGTTAAAATTGACATTGAATGAACCCAGTATACTGTATGTGCAACAAGATGCTTTGGTTTTCTTTTAAATTGCCTGGTTTTAGTGATTCATAGGAGTTCTTTATTTTGTGTAGATAATTAAACTTTTCGCGGGTTGCATTCATCACAAATATCTTCTGGTTGGAGGCCTCTTTTTTCCTTTTGAATGTAGAATTGTTTGATAAACAGAACATTTCAATATTATAGTCATCTGATTTATGAGTCTTTACCAATCTTTCCCTTTGGGGTTTCTTTTATGTCTTACCAAAGAAATCCTTAGAGAACATAAAAATATTTTCCTATGGGAGCATGTAGGTGGCTCAGTCAGTTAAGTGTCTGACTCTTGATTTCAGCTCAGATCATCGTTGCTGGGTTGTGGGATCCAGCCCCACACTGGGCTCTGAGCTGAGGTGGAACCTGCTTGGGATTCTCTCTCTCCCTTTTTCTCTGCCCCACCTCTCGGGCATGCATGCACTCTCTCTCTCTCTCTCTCAAAATAAATAAACAAAAATTTAAAAATATGTTTTCTCCTAAGAATTTTAGAGTTTCATATTTGACATTTAGGTCTTTAACCATCTGGAGTTTATTTGAGATGTGATGTGGATTACATTTGTTTATTTTTCTATTTGGGAAGCCACTTACCCTATGGACCATCGTTTTCTCAGTGATCTATGCTTATGTCATATAAAATGTTTCCATTTTTACTGTGGTCTATTTCTGGGCTCTCTAATCTGTTCTACTAATGTGTTTGCCCCTGTATCAACACCATCCTTTTTAATTATTATTGGCTTTCAAGTAGATCTAGATATCTGATAGGACAGGTCTCCCGCACCTGTTCTTCAGGATTGCCTTAGCCAGCCTTAGCCTTTTACTCTTCCATATATATATTTTAGAATTATCTTGTGTTTTAATGAAAAACAAAAAGTGAAACTCTGTTGAGAGTTTTATTGGAATTGGAATTGAATCTGGTTGGGGAAAATTTTTTTTTTCTCTTTATATTGAGTCTTCTTATCCATGAACATAGTGTATCCCTACTTATTATTTCTTCAATTCAAGAAGTTCAATAAAGTTTTATAATCTTTTTCATAAAGACTTTATATATTTTTTGTTAAATTAAGATATTTCAGAAGGAATAAATATTATTTGTTTTTTATTATATTATGAAATCTGTTTATCTTTACATCGCATTTAAAAATATTGTTGGTATGTGCAATAATATGCTTTAGTTTTGAATGTTAATATCCAGCAAAATTGAGGAACTCTCACTTTTTCTTACATTTAGTTTTTAGTTCATATTAAAGCTAGGAAAGCATATAATTTAAAGAGATGGGTGGTTGCACATTTGTTACGAGAAACAGAAACAGATGATTCTACAATGTTTATTATGAAAAACAGCCTATTCTTTTTCCTTCCTGCCTCAGGCATGACCGGGCAATTCCTTCTATCATTTTTGGCTGATTATTTAAAATTTACTTACTTGTTGTTTTGTTTTGTTTTACTTTCTTGTTTTTAAAAAGCGTGTATGTACTGTTATTTCTTGAGCTTTTGATTTAGGTATTGCTTGTTGACTTTCTGCTATGGAAGATGAGGATATAGGTTTTTGTTTTCTGTTTTCACTCTCCCTCCACCATGCATGTACACCCCTCCCATTACCCTATTCTCCCAGTGTAGCTATACATAATATTAGTTAGATCACTTGTATTATAATGTGCATCAGTTGTCTTTATAACTCAACCAGGAGGTAACATGTAATTTCATTTTCTCTGCACGATTTTTTTTTTTAAACTGGGTTGTGTTTGTTCATTGGTTTGTCTCTTAGTTTTGTATGTATGATCAGTGTGACTATCCCCTAAAGAAACACCATGCTCTCTACCAGTTCACTGAATCTGTCCTCAACGTGTGCCAGTACTTTCTGAAATACTCTAGTTTGGACTGTTTGCCATCTGCCTGTAGCCAACGGTCAAGCCTAGGATTTTCCTTCACCTGTCTGGGGATTTCCTCGGCCCTTCTCACATGAGATTACCAGTCCCCTGTACCCCATTGCTTTTTCTTTCCTATTTATTTTGGCAAAGCACATTCTCCCATGGTTTCCTGAGAACAGGAACATAGAAAGATAAATTCTCTAGGCCTTCGAGGTTCTGCAGTTTCTCTTTAATGTGTTTAAATTTTAATTTTTAAAATGCTTCTCCTGCTAGGGACTTGTACTTTCTGGATCTAATAATTCATTTTTTTAAATGTTTATTTATTTTTGAGAGAGAGAGAGAAGCTGTGTGAGCAGGGGAGAAGCAGAGAGAGAGGGAGACGGAGGATCTGAACCAGGCTCTGTGCTAACAGCAAAGAACCTGATGAGGGGCTCAAACTCATGAACTGAGAGATGATGACCTGAGCCGAAGTCAGAGGCTTAACCGACTGAGTCACCCACGTGCCCCAAGAATTTATATTATTTTTTTTGTAAGTTCTGGACAGTTCTTACTCTTATCTCTTTGAATATTGCCTGTTTTCATTCTCTTTATTCTTCTGGAACTCAAATTTGATTCATGAACCTTCTTATTTCAATATCCACATCCCTTAAATTCTTTATTTTCCATGCTTTTCCCTCTCTTTAGGTCTTGATAATTTCTTCAGATCTATATGCCCATTCAGGGGGTGCCTGGGTGGCTTAGTCGGTTAAGTGTCTGACTTTGGCTCAGGTCATGATTTCGTGGTTCACAAGTTCAAGCCCCACATCTGGCTCTGTGCTGACATCTTGGAGCCTGGAGCCTGCTTCAGATTCTGTGTCTCCCTCTCTCTGCTGCTCCCCTGCTTGTACTCTGTCTTTCTCTCTCAAAAATAAACATTAACAAAATTTTTAAAAATGTACCCATTCAGTTTTCAATTTCAAAGCCTAAAATTTTAATTACTATAAGTTTTATTTGGTGCTTTAAAATGTCATACAGGTCTTTTATGTATATATTATACAGAAATTATATATATATATTATGCAGAAATTAACAGGAGTCTCCTGGCTCTGAAGGGATGCATCAGGGCCCTGGGACGGAACAGGGCTCACACCCCATTCAAGAGAGCAAGCTGACACAGGTGCTGAGGGACTCCTTGTCGGGGAGAACCCAAGGAGCTGCATGAGTGCCGTGATCTCACCAGGCATAAGCTCCTGCGAATATCCTTTAAACACACTACGATATGCAGACAGGGTCAAGGAGCTGAGTCCGCACAGTGGATCCACTGGGGAGCAGCCAACTCACATGGAAACAGGAGAGATGGAAGCCAGCTCTCATGGGTCCCTGATCACAAGCAGTTTCTCCAAGGAAGGGGAGGAGCTATCTTCCCAGATGTCCAGCTTTAATGAAGCCATGTCTCAGATAAGGGATTTGGAGGAGAGGGCCATGGGGGAGCTCAAGGAGATAATCCAGCAAGGGCCAAGCTGGCTGGAACTCTCCGAGATGATCGAGCAGCCAGACTATGACCTGGAGGCCGTGAACAAGGCAGAGCCTGCCCTGGTCCAGTAAGCCAAGCACTTCTCAGCCCCGCGAGATGTCATCACGGCCTTGCACCGCCGTGCAGCTGGAAGAGCAGGCCACCAAACAAACAAGCAACAAGAAACGGCCCCAGTGATGACTGCAAATAAAAGATGTTTGGTGTCACACCCAGCCTCTTCCCCTCCCCCTCCTCCCCAGCAAACTTGGGGCACTTGGTGGGTCTAGTCAGGGTCTGAGCTGGAAACGGCTTTGGTAAATGCCAGGTATGGAGGCAACTGGGGAGAAGATCAGAGTGACATGGGACACTTCTTTCCTTTGCTTGTTATAGCTCTCAAGGGAGCAAGACCTTTGGGAAGAGACCTTTTAGTTATCCTGGGTGTTGCCCTTCTCTCCAGGAGGAAAGACTCTCGGGTAAAGAGTTTTCCCTTGTGTGGCCTTGTGCCTGCGTGGACTGGCTGCTGGTAGAGGCTCCCTGGGGTTATCCTGGCCCCGGGGAGAGGAAAGGAGGCTTCAGTCTGGCTCTCTGCTGGCTCTGGCCTGCCTTCCATGCCCTTGGTTCAGGCACTATGTCTTGTACTTTAAAACAAAGTTTCTGGGATCTCTTCCTTCCTTGCTGTATTTTGAGGCCCAAGAAGATCCCTGCTGTTTTCTGTTTCACATGTTTATATGTTGTGTCTAACTCATTTTCATGGAGTTCTTGTAACGCTGGATTGCCAGCTCATCATCAGGACAGGGTTATCTGCTGGCGTACCCCTTGGCCTAGGCTAGGAATGCACTCTTCTGGCAACATGGTATTTCTGTGGGCACTCAGAGTAGCATTGGTCTACAACTGTTCCTCTTAGTTTCTCAGCTTTGGGTTACTTGGACCACATGTGTAATATCACTTTGAGCCTAAAACCCAGTGAAGGCAGGGCTGGTTTTATGAATTTTCAGAGGGGTCCTCATGTCAGACCCAAACCAGGATGACCTCATTTTCTGAGTGAGTGGGGAGACTTTTTTTTTTTTTTTTTTTGATCCACCTGGGTCTTTGGGTGCCCCAGTGCTGTGAAGATGCTTGTCTCTCATTCGTGTCTGGACAGAAGCGCTTAAGTCCCTGGTTGACCGAGTTTGTCCATGCCCTCTTCCGTGCCCACCCTTCCACTTTGGGGCCCCGCTCCTCCTGCTCTGGTTTCCAGCTCCCTCTATTTGGGGGCCCTGCTATTCCCTTTATTCTCTTGCAAGCCCCACCAGGCCGTGAAAAGGAAGTTGGTTATACCTGATGCAGCGTTTCTAGGTGTTTTGTCGTAGGGGGTTTTCAGGCCATGTTGTCCACAGTATTGCCCTTTGTACTTTTAAACCTAGAGATAAAGGGGTTGTGGGAGTCTCAGTGATGGAAAGTCCATCTGGCTGGGAGGATCAGGAAAGGCCTTAGGGAGGATGAATGTCCGAGGATAGTGTCATGGGAAGGGGGCACAGCAGGTGCCAAAGCACAGAGGCAGGAAGTGAGAGTGCAGGCATGGAGGAAAGCACGTAGCTCTGTTTTGCGGGAGTATGTCTGTGAAAGGAAACAACGAGGTTGAAGCCGGACCACAGAGCAGCAGGGAGCTGCTGAAGCCTCTCAGCATGGAATGCCATGGTCACAAGCTTTGTTTCGGGAAGTTTAAACTGGAAGCACATCCAAGATGAATGGGTGTGGGGAGCAGCAGGAGGGAGAGGCGGTTGGACTTGGAAGGGTGCTCCTGGAGGCCGTGGAGAGAGCCCAGGGGATAGGTCCTGAGGCCTGAATCAGGTAGTGGGCGGTAGCGAGGAGGGAACCCCTGGGATAGAGGCTGCGATAGAGGGTGCGAGAGACTTGGCTGAGCCAGATAAAGAAATCCAGGTCAAGAGCAGGGGGGAAAATAGAAGAAAAGCTAGGCAAGCACATTATCTGGATCCCAGGAAACATCAACGATGATCTGAGCTGCGTTCTGCCTTTCAGATCCTGCCCACAAGCGCTGATTCATAGTTCATCTTGCAGTATGCAAGCTAGAGATGTTTGTAGGCCACTTGGTGAATAGCTGTCTTTGGATTAGAGACCATGTGTTGCAGTGGAGCTCCCAGAAGTGAGTTGGGTTATGTTTGCCTCTCCTAGAACCTGCTGACATGGCCGAACATGGGACCGATGAGCCATCCTCCAGGACAGGGAGTCCCAACGGAGAAGGTCGGGCCTCTGGGGACAGACTGTTACTGCATCAGAGGCTGGCTGTCAGAGAGCTCATCGACACTGAGGTCTCCTACCTGCATCTGCTCCACCTCTGTGCCTCAGACATCAGGAGCCGCCTGCGGCAGGTACCTGGGTGGGGCTGTGCGCAGCCTCCCTTTCCCGGGGCAAACGTGGGTCCTGGCTTCTGGGACATCGGTTCCAGGGGCAGGCTTGATGGAGGGGAAGGCATGGTGGACGTGAAGTCACCTGGATGTAAGCCCCGGTACTTCCCTTCATTGGCCATGCCACCTCCAGCAAAACCTTTAGCACATTGGAGCCTTAGTGTATTCACCTGCTAAATGGACAGAAGTAATCACCTCAGAGTATTAAATGAGCTAATGGATAAAATAGCCCTTTATCAAATTTAGATTGCTTAAACTAACCTATATTCTTTTTTTAAAAATGTTTATTTATTTATTTTTGAGAGAGTGTGTGCATGTGGGGGGTGGGGAGAGGGCAGAGAGAGAGATAGAGAGATAGGGAGAGGGCAGAGAGAATCCCAAGCAGGGTCCTTGCTATCAGCATAGAGCCTAATATGGGATTCAAACTCATGAACCATGAGATCATGACCTGAGCTGAAATCCAGAGTCGGATGCTTATCAAACTAAGCCACCTAGGCACCCCCAACACAACCTATATTCTAATTGTCTCATTTAGGAGATGGTAACCAGGAGAAGGTTTCACTTTGATGGGTTTTTACATCTTTTTTCCCCCTGATTTCAGTAATACTACATGCTCTCTCCATAAGATTTTAAGTACCACTTAGCATGTAAGCTCAGTTAGGGCAAAGACTGTTCAGTTTAATATATCCCCAGTTCTGGACCCATAAATAATAGATGTCAGTTAGTGTTTCCTGAATGAATGAAATACTCAAGTGGGAAATGTGGAAGGGGAAAGGCCTGTCATATTTGATCCTCCAGAAATTAGAATTTTTCTCTGTAGGCATTAAACAAACAATGTGGATTGTTACTTACTCTAACAAAAATAAGAGCCTACTCTAGATATTTTTCTACAGTTAGCTTTTCCTACTTGATGTTGCATTCAGTATAGACACACACACACACACACACACACACACACACAATGTCTTCTATGTGCCCATGTACATATATAGATGTTCTGCATTCCATCTCATGGTGGTATTGCCAGTTAGTAGTGGCTGAGTTCAGAATACATCTCAAGGTAATGTATTGGTGGGTGCCAAGTATGTCAGAGCTGGAAGGAGGTCCAGCTTCCCACCCTTATATGACGGATGGGGAAACTGAAGGCAGAAAAATGATAGCTGTCAGCAGATCTAGGGGAAAAAAAAACCCGTTCAGCTTTCACTCCGTGTTGAGCACTCCATCCCCTCCTCCTTTCTTGCAGAGTAATAAGAGTACCTAACTTATACCTAATTTATACAATTTTTCAAATTTATTTTTAGTTTTTTAATGTTTATTTTTGAGAGATAGAAAGAGAGAGTGACAGAGCACAAGTAGGAGACGAGCAGAGAGAGAGAGGGAGAATCTGAGCTCTGAGCTGTTAGCACAGAGCCTGATGCCGGGCTTGAACTCACAAACCTAGAGATCATGACCTGAGCCGAAGTCAGACGCTTAACCAACTGAGCCACCCAGGTGCCCCAGTCTTATACAATTTTTCAAAGCCTCGCAAACATGCCACTAGGGCAGTCTTCCGGAGAATTATAGACCCTGAAGGGGTGAAGGTTCTGGACTGCTCTCCAAAGCCTGCGAATAAAGTCACTACAGAAATCCCAGTGACGCCTATGGCTCCTTTGTGTCTTCCAGCTGCTGCCCCAGGGAGATCTGGAGGTCCTGTTCTCAAACATCGATGATGTCATTGAGGTGAACAGCAGATTTCTTCATGATCTCCAAGAGACAGCATCCAGGGAAGAGGATCAAGTGCACTTAATTAGTAAGCGAAAGACAAGGCAGCTGTCATCCTTAGATTCCCGTGGGATTGTCCCCGGCATGTGGGTGTTGCTGAACCGCCTCCAGAATTCCAGGGAAATACAGATCAACAGGATTTTCTTTTGGGGGATTCCCGGAACACAGCATGTCAGAGTCAGTGGGACCCTCAAATACTATCCAGCCCAGTCCTGTCACTTTACAGAAGAGGAGACCGGGGCCCAGAGACAAGGAGGAACTAATTGGTTAGTGGCCCGGCTGAGCTTTTCATTATTTACTAGACTCAGTTATTTACTGAGCACCTGCCGCTCACTGGGCCATGTGCTGGCATCACAGCATCAACAAATGAGTCCAGGTTCCCGTTCTGCAGGGTTGACAGGTCAGTGAGTGTCACAGAAGATAAACAGATAAATACGAGAATCTCAGGTAATGATTTGTAATCTGAAGAAAAGGAGCAAGTGTAGTAACTTTGGGGCATGAGAGTAGTCCTTCTGAGAAGGGGACACTTGAGCTGAGACCCAACTTTCAGGAAGGAGACAGCTATGAGATCTGGAGGGAGAGTAGAGAGAGTCCTGTGCAAAGGCCCTGAGGCAGGGATAAGCCTAGAATGTTTGAAGGACAGACAGAAAGAAGGTTGGTGTGGCTCCAGGGGGATTAGTGAGAGGAGCGTGTTAGGGGATAAGACGGAAGAGGCAGAGAAGGACCCAATCACGTAGGGCCTTCTAGGCCACGGGGAGGAGTTTGGATTTATTCTCATGTGATGAGAACCTATTGGGCACTTTTGAGCAGGAAGGTGGTACTGTCAGCTCACGTTGTTCAAAGGGCTCTTTGGCTATTGCGGACAGTGGGTTGTGAGGGGGGTGGTGAGAGTGGAAACAAGTGCCCAGTGGGGGCCTTGCTGTCGCCCAGCTGAGAGATGGTGGGTGGGTACTCATTCCAGAATGGGTAGGACGACTCTGTAGAGTTTGAAGGAAAAGGGACGCGTGGGCGTAAACCTCACACCTGTGTCCCTCATTCTCTTCTCATCTGCCCGGGGTCCCTTGACAACACTTGTAGGTCAGGGGTTTTTGAGTGGAGCTGGTGGGGGAAGGCCGAGGGGGGAGAGGAGGAGGAGGGGAGGGCCCCCAGCATAGTGACCCCCCTAGCTCCCCGGCCTTTACATCACCCATCTTCTACCCTTTCCTAGACATGAATGATGACAGGGATTAAAAATAACAAATATACAGTTTTACAGTTTTAAAAAATTTATTTATAATTATTTTTTAAATGTTTATTTTAGAGCAGGAGTCATGAGGGGGGAGGGGCCGAGAGGGGTGGTGGGGCTAGAGCATCCAAAGCCCAAAGCCCCGAGCCTGATGCTGGGCTCGAACTCACAAATGGTGAGATCATGACCTGAGCAGACACCAAGACGCTTAACCAACTGAGCCACCCAGGCAGCCCACAACTATACAAATTTTTTTGAAAGCGTAGCTTCCGAGTGTTTACTAAATGCTTAGCATTGTCCTCATGTACAGTATATTAACTCCTTTAATACTCACAACGACCCTGAAAGGTAGCTGCTGTTATCTCATTGTACAGCTGAGGAAACAGAGGCACAGAGAGAGGAAGTAACCTGCTCAAGGGAATTCGGCTCGTGGCAGAGCCAGGATTTGAATTCGGGCAGTTGGTGTCCGGAGCCAGTGCTCTTAACTACTGCCCTGAACAGCTTCTATATGGAGTAGAAATGAGATTAGAGCCTGTGTATTGTGTGTTCATTCTTCCCTCAAGAATAGAGTTCCTGGGGCGCCTGGGTGGCTCAGTCGGTTAAGCGCCGGCTTCGGCTCAGGTCATGATCTCATGGTTTGTGGGTTCAAGCTCTGCATTGGGCTCTGTGCTGACCACTAGCTCAGAGCATGGAGCTGCTTCAGATTCTGTGTCTTCTTCTCTCTCTGACCTTCCCCTGCTCTATCTGTCTCTCCAAAATAAATAAACATTAAAAAAAAACAAACCACATATTCTTGAAAAGAAAATAGAGTTCCTTTTTAAAACAGCAATGTGAATGAGTTACTATTTCCTAAGAAAAGATGGATGAATACAAAATTAAAGAGCAAGATTTTTTTTGAGTCCCTGGGAAGCTATTCTCCACTTCCATCATTTCATCCATGTTTCTATTAATAATCACCATCTACCTGAGTGGGAATCCGTGTAGTCTAAGGGGCTGCAGACTCAGAGGTTAGGTTCTTCTGTCACTATAGGCTAGAGGTTTGATGTGGTTCCTTGTTTAAGGCTCCTTGCTTGCCAGTCTCTGCCTTCCTGCTTGACTGGCAGCAAAGAGTCAGAGTCAGGATGTCACTTTGTGTCCCGAGCCCAGCTGGTGACAACTCCATTCCTTGCCTTCCTAGTAGAGTTGCCAGATAAAATACAGGTGCCCAATTAACATATCTTTTTTTTTTTACTTATTTATTTGAGGGGGAGGCACGCTCAAGCGGGGGAGGGGCAGAGAGAGAAGGAGAGAGAATCCCAAGCAGGCTCCATGCTACCAACGCAGAGTCCAATGCGGGGCTCGAACCCATGAGCCATGAGACGATGGCTCCAGCTAAAATCAAGAACTGGACGCTTACCCGACTGAGCCACCCAGGCACCCTTACAGGTGCCCAACTAAATTTAAACATCGGATCAGCAGTGAATAATTGTTTGGTACCAGCATGCTCCATGCAACATCCGGAACATACTTCTACTAAAAATTTATTCACCGTTTATCTGAAATTTAAGTTTCGCTGAAGTTTAGTCCTGTATTTCCCCCCTCTAATTTGGAAATCCTATTTCCTGACTGTAGAGTCTACACAAAATAGCCTCCTCATCCCCTGCCCATCGTGGTTAAGCAAAGAAGGAGGCATAAAGAATCCACGTGGCTTTCCCTCTCTTTGGTGCGCTGTGTGCTGGGTTGGGACTGCCCGGGCTCCTGGTAGCTCCTTACTCCCAGTCCAGCTCCGCCAGGAGAGCCTTTCTCAATATCTCGTAGCTGCAGCATTTTAAAAGATTTTTGGGCCTCAGGCACGACTATCTTCAACAGGCTTTTTTCCTCCCAGATGACTCAGGGCCCCTGTGATCACGAGCGATTCCAGCACTCCTCTGACGTTCACCGGGGGCCCGACTCAGGGTGGCCTCCCCATGAGACTCTGTGCCATAGCTAAGTGCAGTCCCATAGAAAGGTCATTCCAGCCACAAATTGAATTGGAGACTTCTGCATAGCTACATTAAAAAAAATTGAAGAAACAGGTGAAATTACTTTTCATAATACATTTGATTTATCCCAATATGTCCACAGACTAATATCTCAACATAGAATCAATATAAAAATTACTCGTGACATATTTTACTTTTTTTTTTGGTACTAAGTCTTTGAAATCGGTGTCTTTTACATTAACAGCACATCTCCATTGGGATCCTGAAATTTCAAGTGCCCCAAAGCCGCATGTGGCTGGTGACTGCTGCATCTGGGCAGTGGGGGTCTAATGGTTTGGAGTCCTAACTGGCAAGGCTCTGTCACCCCAAAGTTCCTTCATGTCTCTGAGCCTCAATTTCTGCCTCTTTGAAAGGTGCCAGTCGTGACTCAGAGTGCCTACCATGTACTGGCTCTTTCATCTCACGACACTGGTACTTGCTGATTACTATTGTTACTGTCGCCATCTCACTTAAAGAAAAACAGGAGGTTCCAAGGGACACAGCTTGTCAAGGCAGAATCAAGAGCCCTAACTCTTGGGCATCCTGTCTCTCTCTCTTTTTCCTTTCTGACTGATCCCAGCTATCAGGAGAGTATTCTTCTTATACTGGGAGGAACTTTTTCACAACTGTGACTTCTTTATAATCTTTGACTGGAGGACAAGAGGAACAGAAGTAAGTCTACTTTTGTATTCCTGGCATTCCTGCTCCTTTGGCCAGCTCTGCTCTGGGAATTTGCCTTGCTCTGGCATTCAGTTACTGGACCGCCCCTGCCCCTGGCCACACCAGCTGTGATACACTTTGCCATCAGTCACATTCCTGCGGACGCACCCGCACCCAGGTTCCGGAGCATGTGGGAGCCGCCCTAGATCTCAAGGCTACGCCCAGGCCCTGGGTGATCTCTGCAGTTGGCTGATCTCCTGCCATGCAGATTCTCCCTAGCTGCAGCTTCCTGTACTCTTTCCTCCGGTCTCCTTCATTCTGGGGGCTTCTCCTGAGGGAGTTGTCTCTGAGGATTGGCTGGACCAGCACTGGAGAAGAGAGCCGGTCCTGGGTGGCGGTCTCACTGTGGGAGTCTTTGCTGAGGGCTGGACCACGCTGGGCTAGGAACCACCCTGTGTGTCCCCATGTGACCCCGTGGGGGGCCTGTCAAGGTCAGAGGCCCAACCTGTAACTTCAGCAGGCAATAGGGTCAGCTGGTCTTCCTGTGGTCCAAGGCTCCCCACCCCCTTTCATGGCTAATGCATTTCTCTTCATCCTCACCACAGTCCCCTACATGGGCAACCAAAGACTCTTCCGGGAACTTGAGGTAGCATTCTAACAGCCATTCCTGTAACTGCTTTTAACCCCTAGTTTAGTCTCAACATACTATAGAGAGTATAGATTTTTTTTTTATTATTAAGTAGTAGACTTTACTTTTTAGAGTACTTTCAGGTTACAGAAAAATCAAGTGGAATGTACAGAGAATTCTCATATGGTCCCATTCCCCCATCCTCAGAATTTTGTAGTTTCCCTGCTCTAAAAATCTTCCTATTCATCCCTCCCTCCCCCTCACCACGTGAAAACACTGATCTTTTTAGCATCTCCATGGTTCCGCCTTTTCCAGAGTGTCATATAGCTGGAGTGCCACAGTATATAGTCTTCACAGAGTAACTCCTTTCACTTAGCAATCTGCATTTCCGCTTTCTCCTTTTCCTGTCCTGATAGCTCACTTCTTGTCTTCTTTTTCCTTTCTTAATCACTGCTTGAAATTCTGCTGTACGGACACAGCACAGTTTATGCATTTACTTCCTGAAGTACATTTTGGTTACTTTCAAGTGTACGCAGTTATGAATAAAGCTGTTAGAAACCTTTGTGTGCAGGGTTTTTACGAAATCGTTTTTAAACTTTTCTCTATAGTGGTAAAATACACATAACATGAAATTTACTGTCTTACCCAAATTTAAGTGTGAGTTCAAGGGCATGAAGTACATTCACACTGCTGTGCAGCATAAGCACTGCCCAGCTCCAGACCTACTTCATCACCCCGAACTGAAACTCTGTACCCCCCAAATAGTAACCAGCCGCTGGTCACCTCTATTTTACCTTCTGTTCCTGTGAACTGGACTATTCTAGGTAACACATAAAAGGGGACTCCTACCATATTTGTCCTATTGTGTTTGGCTCTCAGCATACTGTCTTTGGAATTCTTTTTTAAAGTTTTTGAATCTTAAAAAATAAATCTTAAAATTTAAGTTCAGACTTACAGAAAAGTGCCAAAAATAATGCAGAGGTCCTAAATAACCCTCAGTATAGCACCCCCTAATTTTAACATCTCAGATATTCATAGTACAGCTGTTGAAACCAGGAAATTAATGGCATTGTAACATTGCAACACTATTTACTTTCCTGATCTCACTCCTATTTTGCCAGCCTGCCTATGAACGTCCTTTTTCTGGCCCAGGATCTGACCTAGGGCACCACATTTCATTTTATTGTGATGTCCCCTTAGACGTTTTTTGTCTGTCTTCTGGGACTATAGCACTTCTGAAAAGTCCAACCCAGGTTTGTAGTATATCCCTCCATTTGAAGTTGTCAGTTATTAAAATTGAATTTTATAGATTTTATAAAAGTTTACATATGTATAATTTATATCTTATAAATTATAAATATTTTTAGAAACACTTTATATTTCATTCTTTTTTCTACTATTTTTTATTTATTTTTGAGAGACAGCCAGAGCATGAATGGGGTAGGGGCAGAGAGAGAGGGAGGGAGGGAGGGGCAGAGCGAGAGAGACCAGAATCCGAAGCAGGCTCCAGGCTCTGAGCTGTCAGCACAGAGCTTGACGTGGGGCTCGAACCCACAAACTGTAAGATCATGACCTGAGCCAAAGCCGGACACTTAACTGACTGAGCCACCCAGGCGCCTCGTATATGTTATTACTTAAAATAATGTTAATTTTGATCACAGGATTGATAGAAGATAGTATCTTCTATGTTTTTCCGCTACAAGGTTACCATTTTCCCCCTTGTAATTAGTAAATATGGAGAAAAACTTTTATATTACACAGATGTTCTGTTTCATCTCAAACTTAATTAAGCATTAATTTTAGCCTCCACCAATGGTTCTGGCCTGCAGTAATTATTACTGGTGTTCTCATGGTAATTTTCTATTTCCCTTATTCCTTCTACTTTTATTAATTGCAATGTTCTATAAGCAAGAATGGTACTTTCTCGCCCATTCATTTTTTCAGTTATTTATATCAGTATGGACTCTAGGACATTTGCTTTATTCCATGAGTCAGAATCCAGCACCATCATTATTTTCTTGCTCACATTGTACCGGTGTTGGCCACTGGGCGCTCCTTCACGCTGGCTCCTGTGTCCCTTCTGGAGGCCTCCAATAATGTTTGAGCACATCCTTACTTTCAGACGCCACGAGACGTTCCAGGCTCAGCTTGTTCTTGCCTGGCCCATCCTTGGAATCAGCCATTTCTCTTAGGAGCCCTGGTTCCTACTTTGGGGGAAACAGTATTTAGACACCAAGTTCTAGCGTCTAGGTATGCTCATTGTCCTTGGAGTGTCATTACCCTCTCAACTAATAGAACTGGGAAATATATGTATATAAACTAATGTGTGAATGTGCACTTATCCACCTCTCTCTCTCTGTTTTTCTTTGTATATTTAGGACCATAAGTTCCTCCCGATACCTACAATTCCAGTCCCTCCAGTCCATGCTCCCTCTCACCCCTGCTACCCTGTCCCCTCATTCTTTCCATCCACCTGCTGCAGATAACCAACCTCATAAATTTCTGATTTAAAAAATTGGAATGCTTCACAGTTTTGCCTTTTATTCTTGTGCATTAATCTTCTCCATATTATTCCAACTTTGGTATATATGCTGCTGAAATTGAGCACCTGAGTCATCTATTTAAAACAGAAACAAGATCACCCCTGTTCAAACCTTTCTGGCTGCTTCTTGCCACCATTAGAATAAAATCCAAACACCTTGCTCCACCTTACCTACCTACTTTGAGGCCCTCTGGGATCTGGAGGGAGTTTTCTGTTTGTTTTCTCTGCTTTGTGCCCTTGTTCACTCTGCTCTGGCTAGTCTTGCCTTTAGGCCAAGTGCTTTCCTGCCTTAAACCCTTTGCATTTTTTCCCCCTAAGCTGGGGTTGCTGCTCCCAGCACACGTTCTCAGGGCCCTGTGCTTCTGGTCTCTGATAAGCATGCACATCTTCATCGAGGCCTTCCTTAACTAGATCTCCTACTACTTTCTAACATTTTTTTTCATTAGTTCACAAAGGAATAGATCTAAGCTTTATTTATTTATTTTTTTGATGGTTCTACTCCCTGTGAATTCAAAGTTGCATTTATTATTTAAAAAATTTTTAAATAATTTATTGTCAAGTTGGTTTCCATATAACATCCAGTGCTCATCCCAACAAGTGCCCTCCTCCATGCCCATCACCCCCCTTCTCCTCTCCCCCTCCCCCACCAACCCTCAGTTTGTTGTCAATATTTAAGAGTCTCTTATGGTTTGCCTCCCTCCCTCTCAACTATTTTTTCCCCTTCCCCTCCCCTATGGTCCTGTTAAGTTTTTCCTGTTAGACTTGTGAGTGCAAACATGGTATCTGTCCTTCTCCGCCTGACTTATTTCACTTAGCATGACACCCTCAAGGTCCATCCACTTTGCTACAAATGGCCAGATTTCATTTTCTCATTGCCATGTAGTACTCCATTGTATATATAAACCACATCTTCCTGATCCATTCATCAGGTGATGGACATTTAGGATCTTTCCATGATTTGGCTATTGTTGACAGTGCTGCTATGAACATTGGGGTACATGTGCCCCTATGCATCAGCACTTCTGTATCCCTTGAGTAGATCCGTAGCAGTCGAACACTTGTTTTGATTCTTGGTATCATCGCCACCTGACGAATGTGATATATATACTTATTGTCTGTCTTCCCCACTAGAATATAACCTCCATGAGGCAGGGGCTTGGCTTTGTTCACAGAGCTTAGAAGAGTGCCTGGCATCTAGTCCCTAAATAAGCAGTTGGTAAATATTTGGTGAGTAAAGTTTGTGTCAGAGTGTTTTCACTGATGTTGATTTAATCCTCATAAAAAAAAAAAAAAAAAAAAAAAAAAAACCCGGGCGCCTGGGTGGCTCAGTCGGTTGGGCCTCTGACTTCAGCTCAGGTCAGATCTCACATTTGTGGGTTCGGGCCCCGCGTTGGGCTCTGTGCTGACAGCTAGCTCAGAGCCTGGAGCCTGCTTCTGGTTCTGTGTCTCCTTCTCTCTCTGCCCCTCCTCCTCTCATGCTCTGTCTCTCTCTGTATCAAAAATAAATAAAACATAAAAAAAAAAAACCCAACCTTGGAAGTGAATACTATTTTTATTCCAATCTATGGATGAAAAAATGGAGGGTCCGGGAGGTCAAGTACTTGCCCTGGGTTATGCCCGGGGGGAGGGTTGACTGGAGCTCTGGTGCTAGTTCTCTCTGACTCCAAAATCCATGCGTGTGCTCTGCTATATATGGTGTGTCTCTGTAAAGAGGGGGGTTTCCAGTCATACTTGCCACACACAGTAATTGGAAAGACACAATTGTAAAGCTATAAAATGAGTGTGCTTTATGAACTAAAAAGCCCTGTATGGATATCAGAACTATTAATATTATTGCCATAATTATACATACCATTTATTAAGACTCACCAAGCACCAGCCTGAGCCCTGTATCATCCTGTCACTCAATCCTTATAGCAGCCTTTTGAAAGTGAGATGAAAAAGCAGAACCTCGGGAAGAAGAGTGAACTCACCCAGAGTGACAAAGCTGGCTAGGCCTGGCAGCCTCACTCCTGAGCCGAGGGCTTAGCTGTCTTCCCCAGCACCTCCGTGTCCCAAGCAAGGGTACGTACAGACATGCCTCTGAGGGCTTTGTGTTGCTCTTTTGCCATTAGGTAACTTATTCCTGGAATTCCAAGAAGAGCTGGAACGAGTCTATAAGGTCTACTGTGCCAGCTACGACCAGGCCTTGCTGCTGGTGGAGACCTACCGGAAGGAGCCAGAGCTGCAGCGAGAGATCCAGGGCGTCCTTGAGGCAGTGGTGTGAGTAGAATGAATGACCAGTGGGCACTCGCTCCTGCTGCCATCAACCCTGAGGTCAGGAGCCGTTAAGGTCCCCCCCCTCTCCTTGGTGCTGCTCCACTGCTTCAGGAGGGGCTCAGTCAGGTGAAGCTGCAGGGACAGACAGCTCCCCCCCCCGCGCCCCCCACTCTTGGTGGCTTCAAACAGCAAAGGTTCATATCTTCCTTGTGCGCCACTGTGGTTGACTCCAGGCCCTTCTCTGTGTCATCCTCACTCTGGGGCCTGCGCTTGACGGTGGCCACTCTCTGGATTCTTGCCAGTAACTGTGAGGAAGGGAAAAGAGGCATGAAGGGTCTGATGCTGGTAATTAAATGCTCCACCCAGACGTGATAGCTGGCACCTCTCATAGTCCACAGGTCAGAACTAATCACATGGCTTCATCGGACCATGGGGGGGGGGGCGGGGTTCTACCCTGCATGTGACCCGAGGCAGAAAAGCAGACACATTTGGCGAACAGCACTCATGGCGGTGAGACGGTGGGACTTCTGTGCTCCAGGCTGCAGTGGCGCGAAACTGGTTCGTTTCAAGTGGGAGGGCCTCTCTGCAGGTAGCTGGAGACTGTCCCATAGAACAGGATCGGAACCGCCCTGGGCGCATACACGCTCTAGACAGAACTATGTAGAGAACTGGGGGAGCCTGGGTGGCTGAGTCAGTTAAGCATCCAACTTTGGCTCAGGTCATGATCTCAGGGTTCGTGGGTTAGATCCCTGCGTTGGGCTCTGTGCTGACAGCTCAGAGCCTGGAGCCTGCTTCGGATTCTATGTCTCCCTCTCTCTCTGCCCCTCCCCTGCTCATGCTCTGTCTTTCTCTGTCTCAAAAATAAACATTAAAAAATGTTTAAAATAGGAAATGTGTAGAGAACAAATTTTTTTAATTAACATTTTGAATGAATAACAGTTATATGGTCCAGAAGCTTTAAAGCGTCCACATTTAGGCAGCAAAAAAATCTTCCCAACCCTGTCCATTCATCTTGCCAAGTACTACTCCCAGCACCGTTCAGATATCCACTTTTAAATTGCTCATGGATCCTTGCAAAGTTCCTGTATGCATACACAAGCAAATACAAATATATACCCTTATTCTACTGCCTTTTTTAAAGAACATTCGTATTTTCTTCACTGACAACCTATCCTGGGTATCCTTCCATTTCAATTCATGCATGTGGGATCCTGTGAATGTCATCTGCCACGTGGCTGTTTCCCAGTTTATTTAACTGGTCTCTATTTTTTTTAATATTTATTTATGTTGAGTGAAAGAGAGAGAGATGGAGTGAGAGAGCATGGAGAGGGAGGATGGCAGAGAGAGAAAGAGAGGAAGAGAGAGAGAATCCCAAGCAGGCTCCACACTGTCAGCACAGAGCCCGACACGGGGCTTGGTCTCACATACCATGAGATTATGACCTGAGCCGAAATCAAGATTCTGACATTTAACTGACTGAGCCAGCCAGGTGCCCCTAACTGGTCTCTATTAACGAGCATTGTTTCACTTCTTTTCTTTTGATGTTAGGGGTAGTGTGTGACATATGAGCATATGTCATTTTACTCAGGTACAAGTATTTCCGTGAGGTGAAGTCCAGACATGGATTGCTAGGTCAAAGGAATTATGTAGGGATAATTTTCATAATATTGCAAAGCATCCTTCTATAAAGGCTATATACCAAGTTACGTTCCCACGACCAAGGTAGGGGTGCCTGTTTCCTCATTGCCTCACCAGATCAGGCTATTAAACTTTGGAATATCCGCCTCCGAGACAGGTGACAAAGGGTGTCTCAGTGTGGCTTCATTTTGCATTTGCTTCTTAGGATGAAAGTTGGTCATCTCTTCATATATTTAAGAGTCGTTTTTAATTTCCTTGCCTGGGATTGTCCTGCTTCCTTTCTGTTTTAAAAAGCTTATTCCTGGGACAAGCTCACCAAATGGAGAGAGATGAAGGTCATCTTCTGGAAATCCGAAAGAGCAGGAGGAGCAGAGGCCATGATCATTTCATCTTACTTAGACACTCCCTTCACACCCAAGAAAAAGTGTTGATTTAGGTCTTTATTGTTTTGTTTTGAGAGAGAGAGAGCAAGCAAGGGAATGGGTAGAGAGAGAAGGAGAGAGAGAGAGAATCGCAAGCATTCTCTGCACTGTCAGTGCAGAGCCCAACACGGGGCTCGGACTCACGGACCCTGAGATCATGACCTGAGCCAAATTCAGGAGTCGGATGCTTATCTGACTGAGCCATCCAGGCACCTCGATTTAGGTCTTTGAAGATGACAGTATCTCATGTGAGGCCTCCTGCTATCTCCCCTCCTCCTCTCTCTTACCTAATCCCCTCAACCCCTTGAAGCTGTCTTTCCAAGTACCTGTGTCCTAGCCCCTCCCTGCCCCCCCAAACCGACCTTTACTTTCCCCGTTTGATTCATCCTTCCATGGGTCCTACAAATTTAGGCTTTTGCAAGAGTCACTAAGTACGTTTCAGTAGGAGAGAGGCAGATAACAGAAGTGAGGGATGCAAGGTGCCAGGTGTGAGGCAAAAGGGAGCAGGGGAGGCTGAGGCTACCAGAGCCCACAGACCCTGTGCAGGGAGTGGTTGCAGCCCCCCTTCCACTGGTTGCTGCTCCATCAAGTAGCTTTGGCTATGTAACAGACTGCCCCGAAGTGGACAGCAACGTAGCCAGGCTCAGTAAACGATTGTTCCAGCCCTGGCCAAGCACCTGCACGTGCCTGTGATTGAATGTAGGTCAGCTTTGCTGGTCTTGTGTCTGAGACACGTGAGCTGACTCTGCTCTGGCGGCCCCGCCTCTCATCATCTGGCAGGTGGCCCAGGCTTGTTCACCTGGTGGTCACAGGATAGAGACAGGAAGAGCATAGGAGGGCGGGAGAAGGACCATGGGGGCAGGGCAGGCCTTTAAAGGCCTCGGCTGGGAATTGGCGTGCTGCAACAGACCCAAGGGGCGGAAAAATAGAACCTACTTCTCAAGGGGAGGAGCTTCAAGGTCATACTCAGAGGCCATGGATACAACCGCCGCCACCACGACAAAGGGTGTGGACGCAGACAGTAGAATATTGACAGTCCTGTTTTACAAACTGTCTGCCTCAGGTGCCAGCTAGGAATCACAGCCTCTGATTTTTTAAGAGAAGTCAGAAACATTGATGTAGTATCTCCCAGGTGCCAGATGCTGGCATCTAGCTCAGATGTGTTAGGAGCACTGTTAAGGGGCCGCTGTTGGTACAGACGCTGCTATTGGTCATGACTTCCACCCTTTGGTCTTTCCCAGCCAGGCTGGTCCAGACTTTTCTCATGGGCCCCGATGCCACACTGCCCCGTGGCAATGTGCCCCTAGCTCTCCTTGGTGAAGCCATTTCATGAATCGGAACCTGGTCTCCTTGCGTGTGAAAGGGGAGTAATAACTACGCCTCATGGGGATATGGGCTCACTGTATGCAACAACGCTCTATGAACCCCAGCTATCATCCTGGTCTTGGCTGTCCTTGTCTCTGAAACCACATTGTGGCTCTCAGATCTAATGATTCCAATGCTCCTTTTTTTTTTATATATATAACAAACATTAAACTAATATCCTGAGGGACGCCTGGGTGGCTCAGTCCATTGAGCGTCCGACTCTTGATGTCAGCTCAGGTCAAGAGCCCAGGTCATGGGATTGAGCCCCATGTTGGGCTCCACACCGAGCCTGGAACCTGCTTAAGATTCTCCTTCTGCCTTTGCCCCTTCCCCCCCAATTATTATCCTGACGTATATTTTCTATATATATATGTATATGTATATATATATATATGTATATATCCTACCTATATACAGAACAAAAAAAATGAGTGGGGTGCCTGAGTGGCTCCGTTGGTTAAGCATGTGACTTCAGCTCAGGTCATGATCTCGTGGTTCATGGGTTCGAGCCCTATGTCAGGTTCTGTGCTGACAGCTCAGAACCTGGAACCTGCTTTGGATTCTGTGTCTCCCTCTCTCTCTGCTAGCACTCTCTCTCTCTCTTAAAAATAAATAAATATTTAAAAAATCAACATAATGGTTCAATTTTAATAAAAAGGAGAAGTACAAGGCAAATAATGCCCAATAAGGTGATATGTATTTCAGTGTGCAAATGCTTGGGCATCACTACCCTAGAAAATCTAATGAAGCAATCAGATGCTGGCACCTGCTTATAATAAAATAAGTTTGCATTCAAGGAAGGGAAAGTCAGAAGCCATCCTGCATCAGAAGTATGGGAAAAGGAGAGAGCAGGGAATGTGCATCCCCTAGAATGACAAGCAGCAATGATAGCAAATTTGACCTCCCAGTGTACGATAAGCAAAAGAAGGAAGCGACATAGATGGTGTAGGGATAACATCGCATCCTGGGGGCAGAGGAAGGGAGGACGTATGACGTTCTTGCAGATGATCTGGGTCTTGTTTCTGAAAGGTAGCATCATAAGAATTCCAGTGTTGTAGTATGTGACCAGATGGAGTTCAGGGATCACAAAAAGATCTCAGTTCTGGGAATCACAGCACGTTTTGAGGTATTCAAGTCAGTCTCTGAATGTTCAGAGGGACATAGGAGACACAGCACTACTCCTCACCATGCCAACTGTCATTGCAGATGTCCTGCATCCCTGGTCCCTGCCCACTAAATGCCTGTAGCTGCCTGGTGCCCGCAGGTTTCCACAGTGCCCTTGGGGAGAGCCTCTGGTCCAGTGTTGCACCAGGAACGCCGGTCTTCCTGTCAGCGTTGCTTTCTGTCTCCTCTCTCTTGAGACATTAATCCTGGCTTTCTTGTGCTTATGATCGTGGGACTCTTTCTAGAGCTTAACTGGCCAGAATCCCCACACCAGCCCTAAGTGGTTCCTTCTCATCCAGTTAAGGATGGGTGATCCCTCCTAATCAGATTCTTTGTGATTCCAAAATGCATGCTGCCTTCGACCCTTTATTTGGGTGGTTGCATGGGAAAGGTGTTCAGTATACCCTGTCTCCTCATGCAGCTCCCAGCTTGAGGGCCAAGGGGCTCACAGGCTCACCCTCGCAGCAGGCAGGAAGATCAGCCTCTAATTGTGCAGCCATCAGCGGGAAGGAGGCTGGCTGCAGAGACAGATGGGTCCAGCATGAAGTACGCACTAAGAGTGATGGCCGAGGCCAGGCTGGGAGAAGGCAGATCACCTCCTTTGGTTTCCTCTATTGGAAAGCTTGGTTTGTTTTATTTTTATTACTTATTAATTTTTATTTTTATTTTAGAGAGACCACGTGAGCTGAGGAGGGGCAGAGGGAAAGCGAGAGAGAATCTTAAGCAGGCTCCATGCTCAGGGCAGAGCCTGACGCAGGGCTTGATCCCATGACTGTGAGATCATGACCTGAGCTGATAGGCAGCTCAGTCAGTTAAGTGCCCAACTTCAACTCAAGTCATGATCTCACGGTTCTAGAGTTCAAGCCCCAAATCTCTGCTGACATCAGAGAGCCCACTTCAGATTCTCTGTCCCCTTGTCTCTCTGCCCCTCCCCAGCTCACGATCGTGCTCTCTCTCAAAAATAAAGGAACATTAAAAATATATATATATAATGTGGAGTACCTTGGTGACTCAGTTGACTAAGTGTCTGACTCCTGATTTCAACCAGGTCATGATCTCACAGTCATGGGGTGGTGTCCTAAGTCGGGCTCTGCACTGAGCAGAGCCTGCTTGGGATTGTCTCTTTCTCTGCCCCTATCTTGCTTGTGGGCATGGGTGCATGTATGCACCCTCTCTCTCTCTCCCTCTAAACAAATAAATGTAAAAAAATAAACAAAAAGAGTAATGTATGCTTCCTGAAAAAAAGAAATATTTAAACAATACACAGATATATAAAGTAAAAAGTAAAAGTCCATTCTCCCTTAGTCTCACATTTCCCCATCTCTTCACCTGGTAGTTAACCTTTTTCATCCAGATTTTCTTCAGTTCATTTAAAGTTCAGTTCATTTAAAGCAGACAGACTTTGCAAGCAGAAGTTTAAATGTTGGGTGGGTGGATGAATGGATGGATGGAAAGAAAAATGAAGGAAGGGAAGAAGGAAGGAAGAAAGGAAGAAATTTAAAGGGGCTCTGACTTACATGCTTTTCTAGAACTTACTTTTTCACTTCAAGGTCATGAATATCATTTCACATCACTGGGAATACTCCCACGATGTTCCTGTTAATGGCACATAGAGTTCCTTTCCAGGGCAGCTCACAGACTGTGGTTTGTTTAACCAAGATCCTGCTGATGGACATCTGGCTTGTTTCCAATTTTTTACTGTGATAAATGGAGTTGTTGGTAGCTCCTACCTTTATCTTTACTTGCTTGAGTTGACATTTCTGTGGGTAGATATCTGGAGTAGGATCGATGGAACAAAAAGATTTTGTACATTTCACAAATTGCCCAACTGCTCTTTAAAACGATCTTACCAATTGCTGCTACTACCAAGAGAATGTAAGAGGGCCCGTCTCCCCTTCGGACACCAGCCCAGCTCCAGGCATTTGCTTGCTTTTTCTTCCTTTCTTCCTTCCTTCCTTCTTTCCCTCCCTCCCTTCCTTCTTTCCTTCTTTCTTTTTTCCTTCCTCTTTGCTTTCTTTCTTCCTCTTTCTTTCTTCCTCCTTCCCTTCCTTCCCTCCCTCCTTCTTTCCTCCTTCCTTTGAATTATCTATCAGTTGTTGCCCGTCTGAAAGCCTGCTTAAACATTCTTCTCCAGACTACCTTAGAAAAGCTATAAACACAAAAGGCTGCTGTAATTCTGTCCTGACCCCGTGATAATTGTGGAGAAGAGCTGTGATCATCTCTTTCAAGAACCCCCCCCCCATCCTCTTATTTGTGGAGTGACAGTTGTCCCCAGGAGGCAATTGGCCCTTTCCCATGGAAAGTAAGCCCAGAGGATAGATAGAATTGTGCAAATATCTGGTGACTTTTTCCATCTCCCCTGCTCGTGGTCAGCCAAGTGCTAGGAAACCCGTGGTGAGAGCAGATGGTCTGCATAGGCATGTCCTGACAGGTAATTCTATCTGTATCTCCCCTCCCTCCATACACACAACTCCCTGCAGCTAGTGAAGGGGCACCCACCTGCTCTGCCTATTCTTAGCCTCATGACTGATCTTCCCTGGACATTCGGTCTGGAAATATTTCCTTTGGAGGAAGAGCAAGGGGCACCGGTACCATGGAGAGGCGAGCAGAGAATGGCTGTGAGCTGGAGGAGGCCTGTGTAGACACTGAGGTTTGAAATCTTCATGACATTCTTGCAAGGGAGGCCTGAGGGAAAACTGTTGGAACCTCTTCCCAGATGCCACTGACTTGAACATTCTTTCTGCAAATCCTAGACAAGAAAGGGACCAGAAATGGTCATCCACTCGCCATATAGTGCATCTGGAAGGGATCTTGACACGATTCGTTCATGTGTCTTATTTTATTTTTTACATTTTTAGTGAAAATGTTCACACCTGTAGGAAAATGGAAGAATGTAATAAACATACACCACTTCTAAAATTAACCAGTGTGGCAGGGCGCCTGGGTGGCTCAGTCAGTTAAGCGTCTGGCTTCAGTTCAGGTCATGATCTCATGGTTCGTGGGTTCAAGCCCTGCATCAGGCTCTGTGCTGACAGCTAGCTCAGAGCCTGGAGCCTGCTTCAGATTCTGTGTCTCCCTCTCTCTCTGCCCCTCCCCTGCTCACAATGTCTCTCTCTGTCTCTCAAAAATAAATAAAATAAATTTAAAAATTAAAAAAATATATATAAATATAAAAATTAGCCAGTGTTAACATTTTGTTTCATCTATCTTTATACTAAGCTATTTAAAGACAAATATAGACATTATGGCTTTTTACCCTTAAATACATGCATCCTAGACATAAAGTTCCTGTGATTTTTGAAAACTTTTGATTTTGATTTTTTGATTTTTGAATTTTTGTAAGCTTTATTATACCAAGTTTTTATTGACAAATTTTGTAATAGAGATAACATGAGTTTATTTTAGTAGGCCTGAGTAGAAGAAATATTTTATATTTAATGTTGATTACTCTAAAGATGAGCCTGTTTTAAAATTTTTTTAAATATTTGTTTATTTTTGAGAGAGAGAGAGCAAGCATGAGTGGGGAAGGGGCACAGAGAGAAGGAGACACAGAATTCGAAGCAGGCTCCAGGCTCAGAGGGGTCAGCACAGATTTGTGGCTCAAACCCACAAATCATGACATCATGTTCTGAGCCGAAGTAAGATGCTTAACTGACTAAGCCACCCAGATACCCCAAGACAAGCCTGTTTTAAGTAAACTGATAAACTAGCTTTATTACCAAATATTGTCCCAGATCACATCAACCTGAAATTCACTTTGGTTGTTTCTATTCTATTAAGAATTTTTAAAAAAGTTTTATTTAAATAATCTCTACACCCAACATGGAGCTTGAACTCATAACCCCAAGATCAACAGTTGCATGCTCTACTGACTGAGCCAGCCAGGTGCCCCTATTTCTGAGAATTTTTATAAATACTAAAATTACATAAGTGCTTAACTTAGTTTAAGCTGGCTAAGTAGAATTGGTTTACCAGGTAATTTTAGTAATACCTTAAAGGCAGAAAGTGCGGTAGATTCAAAATAGACACAATGTACATAAATATACCACCAGATACAGAGATTTTGTAGTTATTAATATTTGTGGAAAAGGTTTTTGAGATTTGTATTTGTCCCTGGAAGAAATCTGGAGGCTGAGGTCTGGAGTTTGGGCAAATGGGTCATTTTAGCAGTTCATATATTTTTTAAATATTTTATTTATTCTTAATTTTTTAATTTTTTAAAATATAATTTATTGCCAAGTTGGCTAACATACTGTGTACACAGTGTGCTCTTGGTTTCAGAGGTAGAGTCTCGTGATTCATCACTTACATACAATACCCAGTGCTGCTCATCCAAAGAAGTGCCCTTCTCAATGCCCATTGCCAATTTTCCCCTGATTTTTTTAAATGTTTGTTTATTTATTTTGAGACAGAGAGAGTGTGTGTACACAAGCAGGGGAGGGGCAAGGAAAGAGAGTCCCAAGCAGGCTCCCCACTGTCAGCGTGGACCTCGATGAAGGCTCAAATTCACAAACTGTGAGATCATGACTTAAGCCGAAATCAACAGTCAGATGCCTAACCAAATTAGCCACCCAGGGGCCCCCTAAAGCTTTTGATTTAAGGGCATTTTTAAAATGTTTCATTTTTGAGAGAAAGACAGAGACAGGGAGGGAGGAGCAGAGAGAGAGGGAGATACAGAATCCAAGAAGCAGGCTCTGAGCTGTCAGCACAGAACTCGACATGGGCCTTGAACTTGTGAACCACAAGATCATGACCTGAGCCAAAGTCTGAAGCTTAATCCACTGAGCCACCCAGGTGCCCCATAAAACTTTTGATTTTCTTAAAGCAACAGAACGATTTTACTGAACGAGATCTAAAATGGACGTCCAGCATACAGAGTTGTGTTTGGGACGTCGCCAAATGGACGCATCAAGCAGGCAGGTTAACTGTGTGAGTCTGGAGCTCTGGACGGAAGCTGGAAATGCAGAGCTGGGTTTGGGATGTGCTTAAAGCCAAAGGACTAAATGAAATCAGTAAGAGGGTGAGTGGAGGGAAGAGAAGGCCCCAGAGCACTCTGGCACTGGAGCAAGGCCAGCAGAGGAGGCCAAGAAAATGGCCCATGGAGCAGGACGAAGGGCACCCATGGGGCCAAAAGAGGAAACCGTTTCAAGAGCAGGAGCAGGCAGCTGTGTCTGCCGCTGAGAGGCCAAGGAAGCCCAGGACAAAGAACGAACGATTGCATTTAGTACAAATGGGGACTCAGTACAGAAGGAGGGAAAGTGAGGACTGGCAGGTGCCCATCTAACATCTAGACCTCAAGCATTACCGGTGAGGAAACTGAGGACTATGGAAGGAGGGTGACTTGCCTGAGAGCACACAGCAAGTTAAATGGCAGAAAACTGGGACCAGAGCCTAGTCCTCCTGGTGCCCCATAGGCTGGGCTTTATCTACCTAACACTGGTCTTCTCCCTCAGGCCACAAGCTGGGCGCTCAGGCCTCAGTTTCTTACTGGTAAGCCCTCTGCAGAGGATTACCAAGTACCCACTGCTGCTGCAGAAAATCCTGGAGAACACAGTCCCTGATGCCAGTGCCTACCCTGTGCTTCAGAGGGCTGCCTCTGCCCTCCAAGATGTGAACACCAACATCAATGAGTACAAGAGGCGCAAGGAAGTGGGTAAGGACTTGGGGTGCTTAGGGGCTTTATCAGTATGAATGCTTCCAGACACAGAACCTCACCTCAGACTGTCTTCATTAATAAAGGGAATGTAGTGGCTCGTGTAACCACAAGTCCAGAGGTAATACGGACTTTGGGTAGGGTTTAATCAGGGCGCCGGCTCCATTTCCCTCTAATTCTTTTATCTCTGGTCTTCACTGTGTGTCAGCTTCATCTTGAGGCTGGCCTCCCTCATAGTGGTCGTTCCGTGACTCACATCCACACACCACACCCTCTTGGAGAAGACACTTGCCTTTCTCTTCTTAGTCATGAAATTAAATTGGCACTTCACACTGATAGGATCCATTTGGGTCATGTGCTCACCCTGAACCAATCACCATGGTTAGGGGAATACCAGGAGCTGATTGGCTTGGGCCTGGCTTATGTATCATTCTTAGAACCAATCACGGTGGCCAGGAGGTTGGGATTATATGAATTGGCTTTTCTCCTTGAACTAAAGTAAAATCGGTCCCACCCCATCTGGGAGGCTGATGTACTGTGGAAGAGACATGAATACAGGCTAGGCCAAGAGCTGTGGATATACCTTGGTGAGAGCAGCTAGTGGGTGGGGACCTCCATCTCTCAGGTTGTTAGAACAGAAAGGATTGGAAAAGGACGGAGTATTCCAAGTAGAGAGAAAACAATCACACGACCTAAGATGGTGCAGTGGTGCTAATTTAGCTTATGTTTACCAGGGCTGACTGTGACACGTCTTCATTCATTATCTGGGCTCAGCCTTACAGTCCACTCCAGGTAAAATGAAAACTGACAGAGCTGGTAAGAGGCAGAGCTGAGTGTCAAAGTCATGCCCGGGGCTGGGGCCAGACCAGTGGAAAGCCGTACACCAGGACTGGGGACGGTGCATCCCGGCCTGGCCCGGCTAGCACTGGCCAAGGAGCCCCAGGCAAATCACCTCCCACTTGAGTTCTTCTTTACAAAGTACCTTCAGACCCCCTCTCTTATGTGACCCTCCCAGCGATCCCATGAGGTGGCTGGTCTCATATGCAAATGAAGAAATGGCTCCAAGAAGTGTCGACTTGCCAAAGTCCGGTAGCTCCTCAGCGAGGGCTCACACCATGGAGGGAGGGCACCAAGCCCTGTGCCTTTCTTGGGCAGTTTGCCCCCGCTTCTAATGGATGTGACTCAGATGTCTGGGAAGAGGGCTCTGGGTGGGTGCCTGGCCAGCTGTGTCAGGGATGCCTGCTTTCCTGGGCCAGCTTTGACTCCCATGCCTTCTCTGTCCTCTGTCGGTGCAGCCTCCAAGTACACCAAAGTGGGGCAGCTGACGCTCCGGGAGAGGCTGGCCCGGATCAATGCTCACACCCTCTCCAAGAAGACCACCAGGTTGAGCCAGCTGCTGAAGCAGGAGGCAGGGCTCGTGCCCAAGGTGAGCTCTGGGGTGAGGGAAGTGCCGTCTCCCAGCCATCCCCAAGGAGCAGGGCTCTGCAGTGGGTGCAGCAGGTGGTTTAGACCCCTTTCAGAGCCGGGGAAGCTGAGGCTAAGGGACTGTAGGGAATGCCCAGCACGGCAGAGCCAGGAGGCAGCGGAGGTGGTGCCGTCTCATGATTCTGAAGAGCCAGGGTAGGGGTTTCCCCATGGCCTCCTGTGCTCCTCTTTCTCCTGGTACCTTTTTACGCACATAGGAGAGCTGATCTCTGGGTTCACGAGGAACCAGCTCTGAAAAGCTATCAGTAGCAGCTCAGGCTAACTGCAAACTTCCTCCGAACCAGCCGTTGTTTGACCCATATGATGAAGTAGGTGTTTTTATTACCCCCTTTGCAGATGACAGAACAGGCTCAGAGAGGGTAAAACACTTGCCCAAGATCCCACAGCTAGGAAGCCAGTGAGCCAGAGACTCGTGTATCTGAGTTCATGGTCTGAGTACAAAACCATTAGGCTGCACTCACTGCCTGTAACCATCCCTCTGGGCTCTGGGGCTGGAGGAGCCGGCTCTGAGGGGCAGGGCTGGGCAAGGGGGTCCCCCATGAGGACCTAGGGATGCGGGTGTGGGTATACACTGCCTCACCCCTGAGCCCCCACCCCAGGGATATTCTCAGCTCTCCCCTCTCAGACAGAAGACAAGGAATTCGATGACTTAGAAGAGGAGTTCCACTGGGTGACGCTGTGTGTGACCGAGCTGAAGAACAACGTGGCTGTTTACATGGATCATCTGGAGGTGAGGGTCCTGTGGCTAATGATAGGTGGGCTGGGCTGGGCCCCCAGGCAGGAGGCAGGCAGCGCTAAGCTGACAAGCTGGCGGAGGGACCAGCCTCAGGGACCGAATGGAAGAGGTCACCTGGTCAGAAGAAGGCCCCGGGCAAGCTCTCCCCTGCCCTCAGCTGCCAGGCCCATTGAGCTCTTCGGGAGTGAGCAGAGTCAAAATTCACTGGGGTCCAAGCCCTCTATAGGGACCTACCATTCTGGCACCTAGAGCAGGTGACAAACTCAGGTGCCTGAAGGGGTCAGGCAGGTTCTGTTACTGAGTGAAGTGTGCAGGTGTTCAAGGCTTGATATCTAACAGGCTGTTGATGAGCTTTTCAGAAGAGTTAAATACATAACAGTATTTAGAATTTGACTGGATGGATGGATGGATGGATGGATGGTTGGGTGGGTGGGTGGATGTATGGATGGATAAAATCTAAAGGGGCAGCTGTTACTGGGCTCGGGGAAGCTCTTGCTGTTGGGAACTATGGACCCAGAGTAGCCGGTTCTGATTTTAGGGGGGAAAAAAACCCTGGAAATTCAGACTTTTAGAGGAAATCTCATGATGTCCCCATGCAAGCAACATTATATGAAACTGTAAATGCTATGCAGGCCCAAGGAAAAATATTTCTACAGGCTGAATTCAGCCCGCAGGAACACTGGTGTGCATGCCCTCCACCACGTCATTTCCCTTGTGCCAAAATCCTCCTTCACTTCTGTCATCGATGCTGACTCATTCCATCCACTCTGTCCCTTTGCTGTGGTTTTGCTCTCAGTCACGTCCATTTGTGCGAAGCAGCTTGGTCGGATGATACCAGGCTCTTCGAATAATGGGGTTTGGGGTGGCCTTACAGGGAGTGTGTACGATGAGGGGGGGCATAGTTCCAGAACCTCTGCGTGGGGCAGATCCCCACGGCTTCTTCCTGCTGCATCCTGGGCCCCCTGGCAGAACGATCTGGCAGCAGGATCCTGTCACAGTACAACGAGCTGGGAGGGGAAGGCTCTCAAGAGGAAGGATGGAAAAGCCATGAGAGAGAAACCAGAGGCACATGAGGGACACATCTGGCTTTGCAGAGGGTAGGACAGCTATTTGGAAGCATTAGACTGCATTTCCCTAGACCCTGGCTTATGTGACAGACGCAGTATTGACACACAATCCTATTACAAGCATGTAACTCCATCCTGTAATCCCCTGAGCCCAGGAGAAGCTTCTTTGGCTGGTATGTCTTTAACTCAGGCAGAGTGAGTCTCGGGCTGGGAGCCTTCTCCCGGCGGTGATGTCCAGACAGAACTTAAAGGTATTGCTTTTATCGCCATTATTCTTTTTTCTTTTAATTTTTTATGTCTATATTTTATTTTGCAAGACAGAGACAGAGAGCGAGTTGGGGAGAGGCAGAGAGAGAGAGACACAGAATCTGAAGCAGGCTCCAGGCTGTGAGATGGCAGCACAGAGCCAAACACAGAGCTCGAACCCATGAACTGTGAGATCTTGACCTGAGCCGAAGCCGGATGCTTAACCAACTGAGCCGCCCAGGCGCCCCATTATCGCAATTATTCTTATGTGCCTTTTTATACTGGTTATTGCTGGGTTTCCTCTTATGGTAGTGTCATAGGTGGATTGTTGTTTTTTAAATATATTGATACAAATAGGAATGGTTAGTTGATTTCAACTGTTAATAGAATATGTGGAATGTGGACATGGCAGTAAAAGCCCAAAGGTGACGTGCAAAGGCATGAAGTTTGAGAAGTGCTGGAATAGGGACAAAGATGTTGGTTCAGTCGGAGGAAGAACTTTCTAATCATCCAAGTTGTGCAACGGATTAGGCGGTGGCCTTCCCAGTCACGATGGGTGTGCAGAGAGCCTGGACAGCCTCTTCGAGGGTCTGGTTGGGGGGTGGAAGGGGTGAGATGGCTGCGATGGGCCATGACTGACGGTCTCCCCTCTGCTGCTGGTCCAGGCTTTCCTCCGCCTCAGGCCCCAGGAATACGACCTGGACGTCCCCGGGGGGCCCGTGGTGCAGTACTGCAGCCTGATGGGAGACCTCCAGCTCCAGGCCTTCCCCGACTTTGTGAGTGCAGCCCTTCCTTCTCCCTTTTCTTCCGGGCAGGTGGCAGAGCCTATTAAGAATGATCCTTAGGGGGCACCTGGCCCCATTGGTACAGCGTGCAGCTCTTGATCTCGGGATTATGAGTTCAAGCTCCATGCGAGGTATAGAGATCGCTTAAAAATGAAATCTTTAAAAAAAAAAAAAAAGAAGAAGGAGATTTAGAAGTCAGGCCCTTTACATGGTTGTCACATCCATGACCACCCAGAATAGTCAGCAGGGTGGGGCTTATTATTAATGCCTTTTAATGATAAAAATTGCCACAGCTCACGTTTGTTGTGCCTTTGCTGCCTGCCAGGCAGATAGGCCGTTGCACCCTTTACATTCTGCATCTCATTTAATCCTCACAGCACGGCTCATAGGGTAAATGCTAGTAAGAGCCCCGTTCTGCGGATGAGAGCTAGAGGCTCAGAGAGGGTGACTTCCCAAGTTACTCAGGTGGTCAGTGGCAGGATGGGATCTGAGCCCCAAAGATTATGTTCGTGATCACCACGCTGTACAGAATCTTTTCAGATCCATGCACAGATGCTGAGAAGCGCCAGGTACTCCGCCAAGCTCGGATGTGCCTTGTCCCTGTTTTTCAGATGGGCACATCGAGGCCCAGAGAGGTTACATGACACGCAAGAGGTCACAGCTAGTCTGTGGGGGTGGGACCAGAGCCCAGGCCTAGCTGCCTCCCAGACCCCTCGTCCCAGTGCCTGTCCTCTGCCACGTGCTTCCTGCCCCCACAGAAGCAGCGCCTGGAAGGCCTGGTGTGGCAGCCGTTGTGCAGCCTGGCCAGAGCGCTGGCTGGCCCGCAGAACCTGATCAAGAAGCGTCTGGACAAACTCCTGGACTTTGAGAGGGTGGAAGAGAAGCTGTTGGAGGTGGGCAGCGTGACGTACGAGGAGCAGGAGGCCCGGCACACGTACCAGGCTCTCAACTCCCTGCTCGTGGCCGAACTCCCGCAGCTCAAGCAGCTGGCCGTGCGGTGGCTGGGCCAGATCCTGTGCACATTCGTGGACCTCCAGAGGGACCTTGCGAAGCAAGTGCTGCAGAGGGCAGAGGGCAGCTTGGCCCAGGTAAGGCCTCCGGGACCTGGGTGCCTCTGTGGAACAGCCAAGCAAGGCCTCCCAGCCCTGTTCAGCCAGCTGTTTGTGGGGGTTGGGATGGGACGAGATGGGGCCTTTCAGACTGGCCATGAGGTGCTTAGGAGGAGCCCACGGGAACCGGGAATCTTTGGGGTCTCTCTGATGCCGGTTCTCCGTCCATTAATGGTATCAGATCATGTAAATAAGGGTAGAAAGGGGACTCCTGGGGTCTGGGATTCAGAAGCAGAGGAGGCTCTGCAGGGAAAATAGCAGACCTTGGGGCTGGTCCTTGGGCGTATTAGATGTTGGTGACAAGCCAGGCCCCTGCAATCAGGAGTCAAGGTCTCAAGCTGGTGCCCAAGGCAATGACTCCTCTAACAGCCGCCTTCTTATGAGCACTTAGTGGGAATCTTCTGTGTATTAGCTCCCCTAATCCTCACAATGACCCTTACTGTCCCCATTCCAAAAGGAACCCCTGCACAGAGGGGTTAAATGGCTTGCCCAAGACCACACAGCTGACAGCAGGATTTGAACCCTGGCAGTTCAACCCCAGAGCCCCAGGCTCTGACACAGTGCTTGGGACAACCCCTTAGAAGAGCTGTCTGTGGGAAGTGTAAAGAGCTTGCAAAGAAGTTTGGACAAATTTCCAAGGGCAAACGTTGATTTTTGAAAACTGGCGTTGACACATTAAGGAAGGCTCAGCCGCTTTCCAAGCTCTCTCTGATGTCAGCATCGGAGCTGAGGAGCTGTGGGTCTGGCCCCCAGGGCACGTCCCGCACTCGCCACATCACACGCTGTCTCCTGTACCTCGGGGTCCCCAGATCAGCTGCCCCCTGCAGTGTGTTGTATGAAACGTCTTCTGAAGCGCGCGTGCCCCACTGCCTTCGCAGCTCCTGGCCCCACTGTACACCCACAGCCCCTTCCAGCACATGCTTCTGAGTGTGCCCCCGGCCCTTTGCACAGACTCCTCCCTTGGCCTGGGATGCCCCATCATCCCCCATGCCTTTCACAATACCTTGCATATGGAGGGAACTCCCCAAGCATGTGAAAGATGAACATGTCTCTCCACGAAGCTCTCAGAACCCCCCTCTTCAGGCGGGGAGAGCCCATCTCCCCAGCCTCTCTACTCCACCAGCCCTTTCAGATGTGCTCATCGAAGCACCTAGCAGAGCCTGCCTTCTGCTGGGGTGCTGGATGAAGTCGTTTCTTCTTATTGAGGAGGGCTGGGACTAGAGGCTTGTATTCTTTTTGACCTTCCAAGCATTTAGTACAGAGTTCTGTCTCAGACACGCTTTTTGATTTTAATTAAGCCTGAACCAGCTGCAAAAAGAAGCATTTCTCTTTTCCGAAGGCAGAGGATAAATCTGATTAGATGATCTTGTCACTCTCTTCCTGCCCTCTGGTTCTCTCCAAGGCTGCTAGGCCCCTGGCGTTTAGACTGGGATGTGCGGGGGGCGGGGGTTCCAGATGCCACTAATGGGAAGGTCAGCCTTATAAAAGTGGAAAGAGGGCCTTTCCTGGTTGGGCCTGTCAGTGATTGGTGCCAGCTTCCGGTCTGTGTCCCATGGCCCATCCCCCCGGACTAGTCCAGTGGGGCCTGCATAGTAGAGCCTCAGTCTATCTGCATCCTGGGGTGGGGGCAAGGCTCAAGTCAGAACCAAGAGCAGTGAGTTTAGTGAAAGCAGAGAGGACGTGTCTCTGTTAGCTGTGGGGTCTTACTCATTTCCTAGGTCGTGTGGGAAGAATGTTCCAGATGGCTAGCAGGGCCAGAGGCCCAGCATGAAGCATTACTCAGAACTTCATGGGTTCTAACCTGGCTGAGGCAGAAAGAACAGCACCTTGACTCGCAAAACTGGGAGGCCCAAGAGCAGATGAGCCGGGGGAAGGCTGCATGCAGTACAGATGGTGTTGTTGGGGCTCTGGCTCTCGCTCCCCCTCCCAGCTCTGTGTCCCTCTCTGGGCTGGCTTCATGCTCAGGCAGACCCTTTTTCTGCATGGTGGGAGAGACCCCTCTGCATCTCAGATACTTTCACATCTCAGAAGCTAGAGGGAGCGCCATTCTGTCGTTCTCAGCCTTCACGTACTGAATCTGTGGGCGGGCTCCGCTGAGCCTTGCGCGGGCCCCTTGGCCAGCCGGTGGGCTGATCACGGTGGACGGGAGAAGGGAGGCTGTGTCGGCCCCACGGTGGGCAATCTGGCGAGTGCCTCACTGAGGGGCGCTTTCTTGAAGGACAGAGAGTGGGGCAGTCGGCAGACAAAAACGATGGCTGATAAGGGCAAAAAGACCTCTCTTTACACATCGGGGCTTGGGTGTAGGCTGCCAGAGTCCTTCTGTCCCCTCTCTCCAGAGCGAGCTCTGATGACAGTGTCTGCCCTACCCAGCTGCCTCACCACCACCTCTCCGAGCCGGCCTTCAAGAAGCTGGTGGAGGACGTGCTGGGCCAGACTGGTCACCAGCTTCGCTCCTTTCAAGAGAACTTCAAGAAAGTGCTGCCGCCCCCCGCCATACAGGTAAGCATCCCTCCTTGTCCCGCAGACCCTCTGGTCCTTCACCTGCCAGTGGGGTGCAGCTCGATCCCCTATTTCCTTTCCCTCCTCCTTCCCCAGTGCTCTGTCTGTGAGCTGGGGGCCGGGGTTGGGGTGGCCTTTCGTGGCCAATACACGTGTGAGCAGAACAGAATACTGAGTGAAATTAGACATAACGGCAAGCAAGTGGTATCAGCATCCAAAAACCTAGAACGTCACATGTTTTTTATCAAAGCTTACTCCGTTTCCTCACCATCTCACTGACCTGCATTCAATACCAGCCTTCAGGATGAATACGAGGTTAAAATAACAAATCATTTAAAATTTCTTTTTGCTGTGGACTTTTTAATTGCCAAAGATAGTATTTTGGCTGCATTCTGGTTTACAGAACTTTGGCTGGCCAAGTGCTTTCTTTTTTTTTTTTTTTTTTTTGTAAAGTACTTTTCTCTAAAATATAAGGAAAGGGTACCTTCCAGTCCACTTGAAGGAGAAACCCCGGAGTCTATTTTGTAAATGGAGCTGAAGTAGCTAAAGGGAGAAGGGGTTCCCCAAGGAAGACAGGCCTGGATTTGAGGAAACTGAAACTGGGTGTTCACTCATAAGTGAAATGCGAAGCAAAGGGTCAGTATACAGCACCAAGATTCCCCAGAAGGGAGAAGGGGGGTGCCCAGAGACCCAGAGGGACAAGTTAAGAAGCCCAGCAGAGCGGGCCCACACAAGTGGCCTGCGCACCTGGCTGGAAGGCAGAGAAGGTCAAAGAGCATCAGAGATGCATGTCTACTCCAAGGGGTGCAGACTCCTGCTTGGGCCATAGCCGTCCTCACCTCCCCCACACTGACACTGCCCCAGCAGAGGTCTGGGGGGGAGAGGGTGGCAGGGGCCCTGCAACGTGGGGCGAGGAAGGTGCAGAAAATCACAGAGTGGGCCCTGGAATGAGTCACGGGTCATGGGAACCTCCTCTCTCTTCCTACTTGAGACACAATAACATTCTTATTGGAAAAGCATTCTGAGCTGATGGTAGAAAGAAGACGCAGAGAGAAACAAAGAAAGAGGAATGAGTGGGAACACCATAACCCCAGTATGTGGTGCAAATTGGTAGGAAGAGAAGAGAAGAGTCTTCTGCCCCACCCCCACACTCCTTCTATAAAGTCCTGACTTCTTTGCCTAAGAGGGCAGGACCCACGGATGCGGGGTGGTCACCCAGGATGGACGCAGTCCTAGTGACATTCTTCCCTGGCTCCCCGTGGCCCCCTCCAGGGAATACTAGTGTTCTCTGCCCAGGGCATCTCTCAGACTTGAGAAAGAAGGCAAATGTTTCTATACCTTTCTACTCAGGGTCACACCAGCATTGGGGGGGAGGGCTGGGGGGAGGAAGCTACCCTGTCTCCACTCCCACTTAGGGGCCTATTTAGAAACATCAGGTTCTCCTGGTTCTTAACCCTGAGACTGAACCCCCTGGACTAATGGCAGTGTCTGTGCCCAAATGTCCCCGAAGGGCGCCTCTGTCTATTCTCCAAGATTTGGAAATCTCCCAGAAATAACCATATAGAATATGATATATAGTCAGATATATTGAGCATTTTAAATTTCTTTTTTATTTTACAAAAAGGGTTCAGTCATCCCTGAGTCCCTTTGTGGTGATACTTTTGCTGGAAACAATGAACAGGAAAACAAAGGCAATGCCAGGAGATTGTTGGATGGGCAGAAAGTGCCACTGAGTCATTCTGCCCAGCTAGGTGGCAGTTGGCATCAGGGCAAAGCTGTCTTCTGTGTTTGTTTGTTTCTTTCTTTTTTAAGATTTATTTATTTATTTTGAGATAGAGGGGACAGGGGAGGGGCAGAGAGAGAGAGAGAAGGAGAGACAGAATTCCAAGCAGGCTCTATGCTCTAAGCACGGAGCCTGACATGGGGCTCGATCCCACAAATCGTGAGATCATGACCTGAGCCGAAATCAAGAGTCAGAAGCTTAACCGACCGAGCCACCCAGACGCCCCTGTCTTCTGTGTTTCTACTATCCCGTTCAAGAGGCTTACTGGGCCTTGTAAACAGTAGGTGCTCAATGAATACTTGTGGAATAAGAGAGCACTCCCTCCGTTCACGTGTGAGGCAGGGTCTGCATGTGTCACCCTGTGCCAGCTGTCACAGCAGCCACATGAGTCAGGCCAGGTTGGCCGTGGGAAGCTCCCTCAGGCCGAAAGAGCACTGCCAGGCTTCTTCCTGCCGACGAGTCCTCTTGAGGCTGGGGCCAGACTTCACAGCCCAGTCCCAGAGTTCTGTCACGGAGGAATTTCAGAACCCGAATGAGGATTTTAGAAAATCCCAGAAGTTTCGACCGAGAGGGCTTTTAGAGGTTTAATTAGAGGTATTTTTCTGAGATCCCTTTGGATGCTGAGAGTGTGTGTTCTTCCTGTGATCCGGCCATCTGTTAGTGAGAGACTCTTGCCCGACTGGGGTGCCCCTCGGCAGCGGGGGTAGGATGGGCCCAGGACCCCTGGCTGTCGGCCCGTGGGTGAACACTGCACCGGCTCTGACTTGCCGACCCTGTCTGTCCCTCCCGCCCCACAGCCGCTCCTTCCGGGCGCTGAACGCCAGGTGCAGGCACTGCTGAGCAAGTACGGCCCGGAGAAGCTGTACCAGGTGACGGGCAACATCAGTGGGGATGGGCCCCTGGAGCTGACGCTGCTGCGGGGCCAGATTGTGGCTCTCCTCCAAAGCAAGGACACCAAAGGCAACAGCAGCCGCTGGCTGGTGGACACGGGGGGTACGTGGGGGCTTTGCAGGCTCTTCCCCTCCCTCTGGGAAAATCAGTGGGGGCCCTGTGCACGGGTGTGGGCCAGAGCCTGGCTGTGTAAACCCAGGCTCGGGGCACAGCCAGCTTAGTGTGGTAAGTGATGTGCCAGCAAAAGGAAGGCAGTCTCACATTGCAGTGTCCGTTACCAAACACCTACTGTGCACTGGGCACCATGCAGAGAAGACCAGGACCCTGCCTTGGGGACCTCACACACCACCGGGGTAGACGGAGATGCGTGGAGAGAACCTCAGCGTCACCCAGAAAGATGTAGGTATGCAGAGAGGGGACACTCGGATCTCAGGCAGCTGGGAGACGGCTGACATCTGGAATGAGGGAGATGTTGTCCTGTCTCCTGGACACTGGCCCCGCCCCGGGGGTGCTGCTCAGCTCCGGTCGCACCAGGGTATAACTGAGCAGGAGGCAAAGGGCACTTCGAACCCAGGAGAAGATGGCCTGCAGTATCTTCCCAAAGGGGGCATGTGACCCGCAAGGTGAGGGTGACACAGGATTGGGTGGGGGTCTGCAGGCAGCTTTCCGCTTTCACACTGTTTACTGTGACTGTTCCTGAAACGTTTTTATGTGTTTGAGGAAAACTAGAACCAATACAGAAACCCGTATCTTATTCATACTATTGATAGAACACATCTAAGTTTTAAAAAGTGAGTCTCTCGAAAACTTCAGAAAACGATACAATCGAGCAGAAATCGTGAAAGGGCAGACTTGTGACTCAAGTTGAAAAACAGCCACCTGGGAGGTATAGCCAGCCCCTGGGGTCGAGAGGACAGCGTCTGGTCCCAAGCCTGCCACTTCGCTGACTGTGTGGCCTCGGAGAAGTTATGGAGCCTTTTAAGCCGTGTCGGCTCAGCCGTCAGACAGGGAGACCAGAGTGCTGACCCAGAGGGTGGCGGGCCCTTGGGAAGTGCGGCCACATGCAGCCACATAGCAGCCAGATGGCACTGGCGCAGTTGCTCCTGGGCAGGCACTGGGGGCACTGGGAGAAGAGAAAGGCAGTTTCTGCTTCCCAGAAAAGGCCGTCTTGGGGTGAGGAAGCAGCCCTGGTCTGGGCCTCCGCTAGAGGCCAGAGAGGGCCAGTGCACCCAGCACCAGTTTTCCTACCAGCCCCGGGAAGAACTTAGTATCTCTGTCAAAGCTGTTCAAAACAGAGTAAGCTGCCTCCTCCGTAGGGAATGAGCTCCCTGTCATTGGGGGTGTGCAAGTAGAAGATAGAAATAGTGAGTGGGAGGAGGTGAGGGATGGGTTAGTGAAGTTTCTGGATGACTTTTCAGGTCCTCTTTGGTGCTGGAAAGCTGTGTTGGAGGCACTCACCTCCACGACATGGTGGTGACATCCTCTATCACTGAAGGGTGGGGAGGGTGATCCGCAGCCCGATAACACTCTGCATGTCCTGTAGGGCATCGAGGGTACGTGCCAGCTGGGAAACTGGAGCCGTACCGTGTCATCCCCGGTCAGGAGGAGGTCAAAGAGCAGGCGCAGCCTCACAAGGACTCCTGTCATCTGATACCAGAGCCCACCCCAGCCGCCGCAGTCCCCTCTGTCCCAACAGTGCCCCAGGTGAGTCTGGGAGAGGGGCGGGATCTGCCCCCGCATGGACACCTGGAGTGGGGCTTGGATTTCCGTCCTATTCAGAGAGGCTACCGACCCATGAGGCCAGGGCCTTGATCAGTGGCCACACCGGTGTCCCAGGCAGGAACAGACCTGGAAGAAGGAACCCCTCATCTCTCCCGCATCAACAACCCCTTGCTCCCTATCAGCAGGGCAAATGGGATTCGTTCCTTCAGTGTTCATTCATTCATTCAATATTTGACAAGCAGTGTGCTAGGGGAGAGACGTCATAATGGGCAAAAGTAAATCCTGGTCCTCGCCTTCTTTGGATTTATAGTCTGAGTAAGTAATAAAGGATCATGTGGATAATTGTAAAGTTAGAGCAGTGATAAATGCCAGGGCCCAGGTGTGGGAGAGGCTTCTCTCAGAAAAATGATGCTGCTTCTCCGATTTGAAGGGTGAGCCAGGATTAATCGGCTGAAGGGGCTGTGTTGGGATGTGGAATGGAAGAGCTCTGCAGAAAGCGTGCACTGGGAGTACAAAGGCCCAGGGGTGTGCGGGCAAGGAGCAGGGCTGAGGAGGAACTGAATAAAGCAGGTGTGGTGGGGGAAGAGGAAGGCAGGGCCGAGGCGCTGCCAGAGAGGGGGGCAGGGCCAGGCCCGCAGGGCCTCGTGGCCTTGGGGAGGGTGTCGGCCATTACCTCAAAGCAATGGGAACCTTACGTGCCTGTTCACTGCAGCCTCATCCATAACTGCCCCAAATGGGAGACCAGCGACAGGTTGACCTGTGAATGAATGGAGAAACAAAATATAAGCATATCCATCCAATTAATTATTACTCAGCCATAAAAAAGGAGGACATGCCAGTACCTGCTACCACGTGGAGTGTGTATGCTGCTGCTACCGCGTGCTGTGGGATTCTGCTGATACGAAATGTCCAGAACAGGCAAATGCCCAGACATGGAAAGTGGATCGGCGGCTGGCAGGGGCTGCGGTCAGGGGATGGAAATCCACTGCTGTCCGGCATGGGGTTCATGTTTGAGGTGTTCTGGAATTGGTAGCAACGGTTGCACAGCCTTTGAGCATATGAAAAACTATTGCACGGTACCCTTTAGAGAGAGGACTGTTAACGATATTTGAAGTGTACCTCAAAACACAAAAAAGCGATGGGATGCCACGGCACGGGTTCGGCTTTGCGGGGACAGAGTTGTCTCCATGGGGTCGCTGTGAGGGCCAGTGAGATGGGAGGGCATACGTGAACCCCAAGAAAGGGAGGCCCTCTCCCAGGTAGGCAGGAAGAGCTTCGAAGGTAACAGATAAGCAGTAGAAAGGGTCTGGGGGACCGAGGGGCGGGAACCCAGAGGCTTACAGCAAATAGCTGGGTGTCGGGTGTATCAGGCCAGGGAGGAGCCTGAAGTGGGCTGTGGGGAGTGGGGGTG